>NC_091164.1:23453495-23710995 GCF_040958095.1 Procambarus clarkii | reverse complement strand
AGTCAGATGAGAACACTGCTCAGTCAGGTGAGAACACTGCTCAGTCAGGAGAGAACACTACTCAGTCAGGTGAGAACACTGCTCAGTCAGGTGAGAACACTGCTCAGTCAGGTGAGAACACTACTCAGTCAGGTGAGAACACTGCTCAGTCAGATGAGAACACTGCTCAGTCAGGTGAGAACACTGCTCAGTCAGGTGAGAACACTGCTCAGTCAGGTGAGAACACTGCTCAGTCAGGTGAGAACACTGCTCAGTCAGATGAGAACACTGCTCAGTCAGGTGAGAACACTGCTCAGTCAGATAAGAACACTGCTCAGTCAGGTGAGAACACTGCTCAGTCAGGTGAGAACACTGCTCAGTCAGGAGAGAACACTACTCAGTCAGGTGAGAACACTGCTCAGTCAGGTGAGAACACTGCTCAGTCAGGAGAGAACACTACTCAGTCAGGTGAGAACACTGCTCAGTCAGGTGAGAACACTGTTAAGTCAGGAGAAAACATTGCTCAGTCAGGTGAGAATACTGCTCAGTCTGGTGAGAACACTGTTCAGTCAGGAGAAAACATTGCTCAGTCAGAAGAGAACACTGCTCAGTCAGGTGAGAACACTGCTCAGTCAGGAGAAAACATTGCTCAGTCAGGTGAGAACACTGCTCAGTCTGGTGAGAACACTGCTCAGTCAGGAGAGAACACTGCTCAGTCAGGTGAGAACACTGCTCAGTCAGGAGAGAACACTACTCAGTCAGGTGAGAACACTGCTCAGTCTGGTGAGAACACTGCTCAGTCAGGAGAGAACACTGCTCAGTCAGGTGAGAACACTGCTCAGTCAGGAGAGAACACTACTCAGTCAAATGAGAACTCTGCTCAGTCTGGTGAGAACACTGCTCAGTCAGGAGAGAACACTACTCAGTCAGGAGACAACACTACTCAGTCAGGTGAGACCTCTGCTCAGTCTGGTGAGAACACTGTTCAGTCAGGAGAGAACATTGCTCAGTCAGGAGAGAACACTGCTCAGTCAGGTGAGAACACTGCTCAGTCAGGTGAGAACACTGCTCAGTCAGATGAGAACACTGCTCAGTCAGGTGAGAACACTGCTCAGTCAGGTGAGAACACTGCTCAGTCAGGTGAGAATACTGCTCAGTCAGGTGAGAACACTGCTCAATCAGGTGAGAACACTGCTCAGTCAGGTGAGAACACTGCTCAGTCAGGTGAGAACACTGCTCAGTCTGGTGAGAACACTGCTCAGTCAGGTGAGAACACTTCTCAGTCAGGTGAGAACACTGCTCAGTCAGGTGAGAACACTGCTCAGTCAGGTGACAACACTGCTCAGTCAGGTGAGAACTCTGCTCAGTCAGGTGAGAACACTGCTCAGTCAGGTGAGAACACTGCTCAGTCAGGTGAGAACACTGCTCAGTCAGGTGAGAACACTGCTCAGTCTGGTGAGAACACTGTTCAGTCAGGAGAGAACATTGCTCAGTCAGGAGAGAACACTGCTCAGTCAGGTGAGAACACTGCTCAGTCAGGTGAGAACACTGCTCAGTCTGGTGAGAACACTGTTCAGTCAGGAGAGAACATTGCTCAGTCAGGAGAGAACACTGCTCAGTCAGATGAGAACACTGCTCAGTCAGGTGAGAACACTGCTCAGTCAGATGAGAACACTGCTCAGTCAGGTGAGAACACTGCTCAGTCAGGTGAGAACACTGCTCAGTCAGGTGAGAACACTGCTCAGTCAGGTGAGAACACTGCTCAGTCAGGTGAGAACACTGCTCAGTCAGGTGAGAACACTGCTCAGTCAGGTGAGAACACTGCTCAGTCAGGTGAGAACACTGCTCAGTCAGGTGAGAACACTGCTCAGTCAGGTGAGAATACTGCTCAGTCAGGTGAGAACACTGCTCAGTCAGATGAGAACACTGCTCAGTCTGGTGAGAACACTGTTCAGTCAGGAGAAAACATTGCTCAGTCAGGAGAGAACACTGCTCAGTCAGATGAGAACACTGCTCAGTCAGGTGAGAACACTGCTCAGTCAGGAGAGAACACTACTCAGTCAGGTGAGAACACTGCTCAGTCAGGTGAGAACACTGCTCAGTCAGGTGAGAACACTACTCAGTCAGGTGAGAACACTGCTCAGTCAGATGAGAACACTACTCAGTCAGGTGAGAACACTGCTCAGTCAGATGAGAACACTGCTCAGTTAGGTGAGAACACTGCTCAGTCAGGTGAGAACACTGCTCAGTCAGGTGAGAACACTGCTCAGTCAGGTGAGAACACTGCTCAGTCAGATGAGAACACTGCTCAGTCAGGTGAGAACACTGCTCAGTCAGATAAGAACACTGCTCAGTCAGGTGAGAACACTGCTCAGTCAGGTGAGAACACTGCTCAGTCAGGAGAGAACACTACTCAGTCAGGTGAGAACACTGCTCAGTCAGGTGAGAACACTGCTCAGTCAGGAGAGAACACTACTCAGTCAGGTGAGAACACTGCTCAGTCAGGTGAGAACACTGTTAAGTCAGGAGAAAACATTGCTCAGTCAGGTGAGAACACTGCTCAGTCTGGTGAGAACACTGTTCAGTCAGGAGAAAACATTGCTCAGTCAGAAGAGAACACTGCTCAGTCAGGTGAGAACACTGCTCAGTCAGGAGAAAACATTGCTCAGTCAGGTGAGAACACTGCTCAGTCTGGTGAGAACACTGCTCAGTCAGGAGAGAACACTGCTCAGTCAGGTGAGAACACTGCTCAGTCAGGAGAGAACACTCCTCAGTCAGGTGAGAACTCTGCTCAGTCTGGTGAGAACACTGCTCAGTCAGGAGAGAACACTACTCAGTCTGGTGAGAACTCTGCTCAGTCTGGTGAGAACACTGCTCAGTCTGGTGAGAACACTGTTCAGTCAGGTGACAACACTGCTCAGTCAGGAGAGAACACTGCTCAGTCAGGAGAGAACACTGCTGAGTCAGGAGAGAACAGTGCTGAGTCAGGAGAGAACACTGCTCAGTCAGGTGAGAACACTGCTCAGTCAGATGAGAACACCGCTCAGTCAGGTGAGAACACTGGTCAGTCAGATAAGAACACTGCTCAGTCAGGTGAGAACACTGCTCAGTCAGGTGAGAACACTGCTCAGTCAGGTGAGAACACTGCTCAGTCAGATGAGAACACCGCTCAGTCAGGAGAGAACACTGCTCATTCAGATAAGAACACTGCTCAGTCAGGTGAGAACACTACTCAGTCAGGTGAGAACACTGCTCAGTCAGGTGAGAACACTGCTCAGTCAGGAGAGAACACTGCTCAGTCAGGTGAGAACACTGCTCAGTCAGGTGAGAACACTACTCAGTCAGGTGAGAACACTGCTCAGTCAGGTGAGAACACTGCTCAGTCAGGAGAGAACACTACTCAGTCAAGTGAGAACACTGCTCAGTCAGGTGAGAACACTGCTCAGTCAGGAGAGAACACTACTCAGTCAGGTGAGAACACTGCTCAGTCAGGTGAGAACACTGTTCAGTCAGGAGAAAACATTGCTCAGTCTGGTGAGAACACTGTTCAGTCAGGAGAAAACGCTCCACATAGAGACTATACATGGCATCACGCTCCACATGGAGACAATACATGGCATCACGCTCCACATAGAGACTATACATGGCATCACGCTCCACATAGAGACTATACATGGCATCACGCTCCATGTTACGAACCCGGATCCAGCGTCCGAGCACGGAGCAGTGACGACCGCGCCATCTGTGGGTCAGCTCCCGAAACCCCCACCAAATGGACGACGACACCTGGTGAGGACAAGGTGTACTGGCCACAAGGGCCAGTTTCCAGTCCTGTTCAGCACACAACACCGCCGCTGCTGACCTCTGGTGAGGTGGTGCTCAGACAACAGCGCCATCTATGGAGTGGATATGTCAGGCGTTTGTGTCTGAGCCTGTAAGTGAGGTGCTTTAGTGTCCCAGTTATTGATGACGTGTCTGCTTACAGAGTCGACCTGGGACTGCTGTGATGGAAGTTGAGTCAGTCTACCCAAGGCAGCCGTCTCCATACCTTGTGCTTTGCTGCAGCAGCTGTGAAGTCGTCTCCCGGAAGAACACTGTGGTGTTACCCTGCCTGTGAAGCGGCAGTGAAGGGTTGTCGTACCCGGGACCGACTGCTGGAGACGATTAACCACTGGGGTATTGAGGACAGGAGAGTGATTTGTGGTATCACACGAGGCTCCTGACTAGGGCGCTACCCTAGTATCGCTCGTGGAGTGGCCTGACCAGCGTTGCTGATCCGGAACCTGCCAGCAGACCTGCTGGACTTGTGGTTGACGGCCTCCACGGCGGTGCCCCCAGTGGAACTGTGTTTTGGCTGACCTGTGGCCAGGGTAGACTCGGCTTCTCAAAGGATTCGTTGTGAGGCCACGAAAGCACCAAGGACTTGGCACCGAGAGTTTGGATCCAGAGTCTTCAGGAGAAGACGATTGTGTATTTCCTCTGTACAGTGTTAATACCCCTCCCCCTGTGCACTCTTTTATATATTATTTATTTGGTGATGGTAATAATTATAATCTTAAGTTCTTAACTTTATTTCCCTTCCCCTTTAAGTTACTTCCGTCACGGATCTCATCCCTTGAAAGCCACTACTGGCTTGGGGCCGGATACAACTTCCTCTAATAACATCAGAGTACGAACTCAGTTGCGACCCGAGAGGGCCGTAACACTCCACATGGAGACAATACATGGCATCACGCTCCACATAGCGGCAGGTATCCACAATATATTGACATCCTTCCTTGTCGTGTTTGGGAGATACCCACCAAACACACACCGAAACTACGACGTTGGTACAACGTTCGAACAAGTTTTAACACTTCCTAACCAGTTATAACAACCAATATAGCAAGTTGTAACAACGTTCTAATACGTCATAAACACGTTAAGCCAAGATGTAACAACTTTATTACAAGTTGTAACAAGCGGAAAATAGAGACAGTTTTGGTTTGTGTTTCCAGGGTAGTGTTCTCAGTCTCTCCCTGATCTCCTGAACTCTGTATGAGAACTTCTGGGACTGTTTTCTTCTCATTTAGTGAGAACTGGGCTCTCTTTCTATGTTTATATTTATTAGTGCTGTGTGACTTGAATACTGTACTTTGATAATGGTACTGTGTGTACTCTCTCTAGACGCTCTCTTAGGTTAGCAGTGTATTGTTGTTCGTCCCATCTTACTTATGTTAGAGTTTAGCCCAAGCAGTTTATTATTTACACTGAATTTGCAGGAAAAACCTTCGTAGATTTCCTACTAGCTGTAGGAAAGTCTACTGGTTGTAGGCCAGCCAGCCAGTAATGAAACTATAATAATTGTTGTTGTTCAACAACAATTATGTTGTTGTCCAACAACAACAATTTGTAGGCCAGCCAGTAGGCTTTACAACTGTAGGCAAATAACTGGCTACAGCCAGTTGTTTGAACTTGGACTGGGTTGTGGGGTGTTTGTAATCATAACGGGCTATTTGTAATCATTGCAGGCTTAATCAGTTCATCAACGTTTGGAATCTATGAAATAGGAATAAGGTCTATGAAATTTTATTTTCTACATGGTTCAACTATTTGCTGGTTTGAAGAAAATATGTCAGACATAAAAGGTCATTGGTATGTTCACCTAGACTACTTCCTGGGACTCTCTGATATAACCATATTTTCTACAGATTTCCATTAACGGTTCCGTAAGTGAAGGGAACTGAGCAAGATGTTTGGGTCTGAAATATAAAGTTCCCCAATCAGTATTATAGTTTTATTACTTGGTCATCAAACTGAAGACAACTTGCTTGTGGAGACTAATTTACATATATAATAACTACATTTATTAAATAAGTACTAATATTTATTATTTATGGTTTGTTTATCAGAACTTCCGACGCATCTTTTGTGGCGTTTAGCATCACATTTCTCTTGAGTGTTTTTAATGTAGAGGCAGAGCCGTTCCTGTGACCTGTGTTTAAAGTCACATCTGAGAAGAATGTTTTTTAGTATCCACATTCCTGTCATTGTGGTTTAAGTCTCCAATAAGTTGCGCACCTCCTCCACACGCTGCGGTTGCCTCCTTTAGCACGACGCTTGTATAACGGACTTTCTTTCGAAACGGTGGACAATATAAAGGATGTTATTGTATATGTTATTGTCTATGTTATTGTTATTGTCTATGTTATTGTTATTGTCTATGTTATTGTTATTGTCTATGTTATTGTTATTGTCTATGTTATTGTTATTGTCTATGTTATTGTTATTGTATATGTTATTGTTATTGTCTATGTTATTGTTATTGTCTATGTTATTGTTATTGTCTATGTTATTGTTATTGTCTATGTTATTGTTATTGTCTATGTTATTGTTATTGTCTATGTTATTGTTATTGTCTATGTTATTGTTATTGTCTATGTTATTGTTATTGTCTATGTTATTGTTATTGTCTATGTTATTGTTATTGTCTATGTTATTGTCATTGTCTATGTTATTGTTATTGTCTATGTTATTGTTATTGTCTATGTTATTGTTATTGTCTATGTTATTGTTATTGTCTATGTTATTGTTACTGTATATGTATTGCATATTCCACTAGTTCTTCCTAATAGATTACAGTTCCATATACCACAAGCTTATTATTAACAGGATCTGCGCTGGTGTTTGTTTGTTTCTCTCGGTCTATGACACTTAGTATTAACTCTTTGTTGATAGTTTTATGTGGGACTCTGATACATCCTTTTGTTGATCAGGCCATTAACTGCGCCGTTGTGTTTGTTATGAGGGCTGCTGCACCGTTGTGTTTGTTGTTATGCGGGCTGCTGCACCGTTGTGTTTGTTGTTATGAGGGCTGCTGCACCGTTGTGTTTGTTGTTATGCGGGCTGCTGCGCCGTTGTGTTTGTTGTTATGCGGGCTGCTGCACCGTTGTGTTTGTTGTTATGAGGGCTGCTGCACCGTTGTGTTTGTTGTTATGAGGGCTGCTGCACCGTTGTGTTTGTTGTTATGAGGGCTGCTGCACCGTTGTGTTTGTTGTTATGAGGGCTGCTGCACCGTTGTGTTT
Organism: Procambarus clarkii; assembly: GCF_040958095.1. Classification (NCBI taxonomy): domain Eukaryota; kingdom Metazoa; phylum Arthropoda; class Malacostraca; order Decapoda; family Cambaridae; genus Procambarus; species Procambarus clarkii. Next base: position 23,703,952 of record NC_091164.1, on the reverse strand, counting down.
GTTGTTATGAGGGCTGCTGCACCGTTGTCTTTGTTGTTATGAGGGCTGCTGCGCTCTTGCCTTGTTCACTGTACCATGAACCACTGTACCATGAACCACTGTACCGTGAACCACTGTACCATGAACCACTGTACCATGAACCACTGTACCATGAACCACTGTACCATGAACCACTGTACCGTGAACCACTGTACCATGAACCACTGTACCATGAACCACTGTACCATGAACCACTGTACCATGAACCACTGTACCGTGAACCACTGTACCATGAACCACTGTACCGTGAACCACTGTACCATGAACCACTGTACCATGAACCACTGTACCATGAACCACTGTACCATGAACCACTGTACCATGAACCACTGTACCATGAACCACTGTACCATGAACCACTGTACCATGAACCACTGTACCGTGAACCACTGTACCATGAACCACTGTACCATGAACCACTGTACCATGAACCACTGTACCATGAACCACTGTACCATGAACCACTGTACCATGAACCACTGTACCGTGAACCACTGTACCATGAACCACTGTACCATGAACCACTGTACCATGAACCACTGTACCATGAACCACTGTACCGTGAACCACTGTACCATGAACCACTGTACCATGAACCACTGTACCATGAACCACTGTACCATGAACCACTGTACCATGAACCACTGTACCATGAACCACTGTACCATGAACCACTGTACCATGAACCACTGTACCATGAACCACTGTACCATGAACCACTGTACCGTGAACCACTGTACCATGAACCACTGTACCATGAACCACTGTACCATGAACCACTGTACCTCCCCTTAGATGTTCATCTGTGTGTTCTCATACCTGTGTTTAATTCACCTTCTGTCTGTATTTCTCGGAAATAACGGAGCATGCAACTGTGAGGGATTTTCTCTCAGGTGTCACTCAGGTGAAATTATTAAACAAATGTAATAATACAAGATACAGGAAAACCCTAACCAAACCGTACCAAGGTACGATTATATACCAATATATTTATGAAAGTGCATAATTTTAGATGGTTCAACACTTTGACTAACTTATTTAAAGTGAATTAATATTTGTTTTTATTATAATTGAAATACTGAATCTCCTTCTCAAAGGCAATAATTAAGCTTTTGAATATGAAGGAAATAAAGGAAAGTAATTAATGCACAACAGTAATATATGAGCGATCTGTGACTTGGGACGTGGAGCACTGAAACGGTTTTGTAGAGCCGGTATTTAGCAATAGTTCCGCGAGCGCTATGTCATGGGTTCGTATCCTGGCCGGGGAGGATTTACTGGGCGCAATTCCTTAACTGTAGCCTCTGATTAACGCAACAGTAAAATGTGTACTTGGTTGTAACAACGATTCTTCGCGGCAGGGGATCGTATTCCAGGGACCATAGGATTAAGGACTTGCCCGAAACGCTACGCGTACTAGTGGCTCTACAAGAATGTAACAACTCTTGTATATATTTAAAAAAAACAACAAAAAAAAAAATAATTTGACATAATATTATAAACAATGGGAACCATAAACAACAAACTGAATCAAGAAACTGGCAGGTTGGCCTCATGATCTAACTTGCTGTTGTTGTTTCTTTCATTAGAGGCAGTCAATCATTCCATTAGCTCAGCAGCTAATTTAAAATGTGTAATTTTTGACATTTTAAATTCAATGTTCTTTTGCAGTTTCACTATAAAATCAGATCAAACAGTATTGGAATACTCTTAGTTGGGCACTTGATATTGTTAATGACCTAGCTGAGCCCGGCCACGCGTGGCTGAGTGGTTGCGCATGGTTGCTGTGGCTTAGGAACGCGCATGCGTTGCTAAGCCACAGCAACCCTCCCCTGTCTCCCTGTCTTTCACACCGTTCCCCTCTTTACCGTCCCCTTGTTTTCCCCACCATTCCCCTCCCCTGTCCCACTCGTCCTCCCCACTCCCCCATACCCTCGTCCTCCCCACCATTCCCCTCCCCTGTCCCACTCGTCCTCCCCACTCCCCCATACCCTCGTCCTCCCCACCATTCCCCTCCCCTGTCCCACTCGTCCTCCCCACTCCCCCATACCCTCGTCCTCCCCACCATTCCCCTCCCCTGTCCCACTCGTCCTCCCCACTCCCCCATACCCTCGTCCTCCCCACCATTCGCCACTCACTCGTCCTATGTGTTCCCAAATGATCTGATGCTCCCACCAGAAAATGGGAACATCAAATGATCTGATTGTCCCATCACTGAACAAATAAGAAGGCCAGTTAAAAACAAACAAAATAAATAACAATAAAATAAACTATACTCACAAAATGAACGGTATGGTAAACAACTCAGCTCAATTCCAACGCAATGTCACACAAAATAATTAAATCAAAATGAAAATAACTCGAAATCTGTGAAAATTCAATTTATCAATGCAATCGGAAACATTGAAATGGAATCTTAACATATTTAGTATAGCGTGTGTTGCTTTTATGTGCAACAGATGGCGCTGTTTAGCAAAAAAACACGTTTTTATCTGTCACAGGTGTGGCATGAATATAGTAGATATATAAAAAACATGTGCGTATTCAAATGCAACGTTGTGACAAAATTACAAAGCAATTGGTAAAGAGTTTTTGGAGATTTCCCTCACATGAAAATTCACATGAAATACACAGTTTAAAAAAAAAAACATTTTTTTTTTATCTGTCACGGATGTAGCATCTATATGGTAGGTATATAAAACCACGCTCGGATACGAAAAAACGCTGTGTCAAAATTTCTAAGCAATCGGTGAAGAACTTTCGGAGATTAGCGATTTTGAACAAACGAACATTTACATTTTTATAAATATAGACTATTTTTATTTAAACGAAAATGTCTGTTTATTAGTTTGAGGTTTGGGGACAAACACATTGGGATCGTTTCCCGAAACTTTGCATGGTGGCTGCGCGCGGTTCAGAACGGTCATAGACGGATTGGGGTTATACCCTTTCCTCACCCCTTCCCCCCCCCCCTTCCTTCCCACTATTTCGCTTCATTCCCTGTGCTTGAAATTGCAAATCATTGAAATTTCCAATCACGTTAATTGAGAGATTCCATCCTCACAAAAATTATGGGAAATTGATGAATGGTAGGGAAGGTAGTGAAGGGTAGGGAAGGTGGTGAAGGGTAGGGAAGGTGGTGAAGGGTAGGGAAGGTGGTGAAGGGTAGGGAAGGTGGTGAAGGGTAGGGAAGGTGGTGAAGGGTAGGGAAGGTGGTGAAGGGTAGGGAAGGTGGTGAAGGGTAGGGAAGGTGGTGAAGGGTAGGGAAGGTGGTGAAGGGTAGGGAAGGTGGAGAAGGGTAGGGAAGGTGGTAAAGGGTAGGGAAGGTGGTGAAGGGTAGGGAAGGTGGTGAAGGGTAGGGAAGGTGGTGAAGGGTAGGGAAGGTGGTGGAGGGTAGGGAAGGTGGTGAAGGGTAGGGAAGGTGGTGAAGTGTAGGGAAGGTGGTGAAGGGTAGGGAAGGTGGTGGAGGGTAGGGAAGGTGGTGAAGGGTAGGGAAGGTGGTGAAGTGTAGGGAAGGTGGTGAAGGGTAGGGAAGGTGGTGAAGGGTAGGGAAGGTGGTGAAGGGTAGGGAAGGTGGTGAAGGGTAGGGAAGGTGGTGAAGGGTAGGGAAGGTGGTGAAGTGTAGGGAAGGTGGTGAAGGGTAGGGAAGGTGGTGAAGGGTAGGGAAGGTGGTGAAGGGTAGGGAAGGTGGTGAAGGGTAGGGAAGGTGGTGAAGGGTAGGGAAGGTAGTGAAGGGTAGGGAAGGTGGTGAAGGGTAGGGAAGGTGGTGAAGGGTAGGGAAGGTGGTGAAGGGTAGGGAAGGTGGTGAAGGGTAGGGAAGGTGGTGAAGGGCAGGGAAGGTGGTGAAGGCTAGAGAATGTGGCGAGGAATAATATGATGGTGAGCAGTTAAGATAGTTACAGTGATGAATACAGTGTGTGTAGTGAAGACGTTGTGCCCCCTCCATCACCACACTGGGTACTGCCACACCTCCCTCAGGGCCACCCCTGGCCCCTGGCCACAGGGGCTCCAGCAGCTCCCCCTCCCACCCTTCACACACCATCACTGCCCCCGGAGTGAATGATAGTGAAGAATGAGGAGCACACAGTGACGGTACCAGCCCGTACCGTCCAGACTACGGGGCGCGGTGCACGGTACTGTACGCAGGGTACACGGCTCCTCTCTTCTTGTTGTAGATTCAGCTACTTGGTGCAAAAATTGCAAGTAGCACGGGCTATGGTGAGCCCGTAGTGGACTTACCTGGCACAAGAGCGGGGGCAAGTAGCACGGGCTATGGTGAGCCCGTAGTTAACTTACCTGGCACAGGAGCGGGACAAGTAGCACGGGCTATGGTGAGCCCGTAGTTAACTTACCTGGCACAAGAGCGGGACAAGTAGCACGGGCTATGGTGAGCCCGTAGTTAACTTACCGGGCACAGGAGCGGGACAAGTAGCACGGGCTATGGTGAGCCCGTAGTGGACTTACCTGGCACAAGAGCTGGGGCAAGTAGCACGGGCTATGGTGAGCCCGTAGTGGACTTACTTGGCACAAGAGCGGGGGCAAGTAGCACAGGCTATGGTGAGCCCGTAGTGGACTTACCTGTACCTTACCTGAGCGGGGCTAAAACTTGTGAGCTCGTCACAGAGTCCCACTTTATAAACTCTGGCACCAGAGCTCTCACCTCACGGGCTATTCATGTCCGTGCCACCTCTTAGATGGCTCAACCTTCAAGGCATCAAGGTCAACATGGATAGTAGGCCGGCATTAAGAGTTAGACCTCACTCTCCCTTAATCACTGATAGGTAAGTACTGATAAGTAGGTCCCTATAACACAGGGGCCAGCATGTGTCCCCTGGTCGTACCTGTATCACAGAGGCCAGCATGTGTCCCCTGGTCGTACCTGTATCACAGAGGCCAGCATGTGTCCCCCTGGTCGTACCTGTATCACAGAGGCCAGCATGTGTCCCCCTGGTCGTACCTGCATCACAGAGGCCAGCATGTGTCCCCCTGGTCGTCCCTGTATCACAGGGGCCGGCATGTGTCCCCCTGGTCGTCCCTGTATCACAGAGGCCGACATGTGTCCCCTGGTCGTCCCTGTATCACAGAGGCCGGCATGTGTCCCCCTGGTCGTCCCTGTATCGCAGAGGCCAGCATGTGTCCCCCTGGTCGTCCCTGTATCACAGGGGCCGGCATGTGTCCCCTGGTCGCCCCTGTATCACAGAGGCCGGCATGTGTCCCCTGGTCGTCCCTGTATCACAGAGGCCGACATGTACGTGTCCCCTGGTCGTCCCTGTATCACAGAGGCCGGCATGTGTCCCCCTGGTCGTACCTGTATCACAGAGGCCAGCATGTGTCCCCCTGGTCGTCCCTGTATCACAGGGGCCGGCATGTGTCCCCTGGTCGCCCCTGTATCACAGAGGCCGGCATGTGTCCCCTGGTCGTCCCTGTATCACAGAGGCCAGCATGTGTCCCCTGGTCGCTCCTGTATCACAAGGGCCGGCATGTGTCCCCTGGTCGCCCCTGTATCACAGAGGCCAGCATGTGTCCCCTGGTCGCTCCTGTATCACAGGGGCCGGCATGTGTCCCCTGGTCGCCCCTGTATCACAGCGGTCGGCATGTGTCCCCCTGGTCGTCCCTGTATCACAGAGGTCGGCATGTGTCCCCCTGGTCGTCCCTGTATCACAGAGGTCGGCATGTGTCCCCTGGTCGCTCCTGTATCACAGAGGCCGGCATGTGTCCCCCTGGTCGTCCCTGTATCACAGAGGCCAGCATGTGTCCCCCTGGTCGTACCTGTATCACAGGGGCCGGCATGTGTCCCCCTGATCGTCCCTGTATCACAGGGGCCGACATGTGTCCCCCTGGTCGTCCCTGTATCACAGAGGCAGGCATGTGTCCCCCTGGTCGTACCTGTATCACAGAGGTCGGCATGTGTCCCCTGGTCGTCCCTGTATCACAGGGGCCGACATGTGTCCCCCTGGTCGTCCCTGTATCACAGAGGCCGGCATGTGTCCCCCTGGTCGTCCCTGTATCACAGAGGCCAGCATGTGTCCCCCTGGTCGTCCCTGTATCACAGAGGCCGGCATGTGTCCCCTGGTCGCCCCTGTATCACAGGGGCCGGCATGTGTCCCCTCATGGTCGCCCCTGTATCACAGAGGCCAGCATGTGTCCCCTGGTCGCTCCTGTATCACAGGGGCCGGCATGTGTCCCCTGGTCGCCCCTGTATCACAGAGGTCGGCATGTGTCCCCCTGGTCGTCCCTGTATCACAGAGGTCGGCATGTGTCCCCCTGGTCGTCCCTGTATCACAGAGGCCGGCATGTGTCCCCCTGGTCGTCCCTGTATCACAGAGGCCGGCATGTGTCCCCTGGTCGCCCCCGACAACGCATCAGCCATTATTACGGCGGAAAATTGACTTTAAAAAGCAATTCTCCACAATAATGGAGGAGGTCGGTCATGCTGGGTGGTCGGTCATGTTGCGTTGTCGTTCATGCTGGGTGGCCGGTCATGCTGGGTGGTCGGTCATGCTGGGTGGCCGGTCATGCTGGGTGGTCGGTCATGCTGGGTGGCCGGTCATGTTGCGTTGTCGTTCATGCTGGGTGGCCGGTCATGCTGGTGGTCGGTCATGCTGGGTGGCCGGTCATGCTGGGTGGTCGGTCATGCTGGGTGGTCGGTCATGTTGGGTGGTCGGTCATGTTGCGTGGTCGTTCATGCTGGGTGGCCGGTCATGCTGGGTGGTCGGTCATGCTGGGTGGTCGGTCATGCTGGGTGGCCGGTCATGCTGGGAGGTCGGTCATGCTGGGTGGTCGGTCATGCTGGGTGGTCGGTCATGCTAGGTGGTCGGTCATGCTGGGTGGTCGGTCATGCTGGGTGGTCGGTCATGCTGGGTGGCTGGTCATGCTGGGTGGTCAGTCATGCTGGGTGATCGGTCATGCTGGGTTGTCGGTCATGCTGGGTGGTCGGTCATGCTGGGTGGTCGGTCATGCTGGGTGGTCGGTCATGCTGGGTGGTCGGTCATGCTGGGTGGTCGGTCATGCTGGGTGCCCGGTCATGCTGGGTGACCGGTCATGCTGGGTGGTCGGTCATGCTGGGTGGTCGGTCATGCTGGGTGACCGGTCATGCTGGGTGGTCGGTCATGCTGGGTGGTCGGTCATGCTGGGTGGCCGGTCATGCTGGGTGACCGGTCATGCTGGGTGGTTGGTTATGCTGGGTGGTCGGTCATGCTGGGTGGTCGGTCATGTTGGGTGGTCGGTCATGCTGGGTGGCCGGTCATGCTGGGTGGCCGGTCATGCTGGGTGGTCGGTCATGCTGGGTGGTCGGTCATGCTGGGTGGTCGCCATGCTGGGTGGCAGGTCAAGCTGGGTGGTCTGTCATGCTGGGTGGCCGGTCATGCTGGGTGGTCGGTCATGCTGGGAGGTCGGTCATGCTTGGTGGTCGGTCATGCTGGGTGGTCGGTCATGCTGGGTGCCCGGTAATGCTGGGTGACCGGTCATGCTGGGTGGTCGGTCATGCTGGGTGGTCGATCATGCTGGGTGCCCGGTCATGCTGGGTGACCGGTCATGCTGGGTGGTCGGTCATGCTGGGTGACCGGTCATGCTGGGTGGTCGGTCATGCTGGGTGGTCATCACTGCTGGGTGGTCGGTCATGCTTGGTGCCCGGTCATGCTGGGTGACCGGTCATGCTGGGTGGCTGGTCATGCTGGGTTGTCGGTCATGCTGGGTGGCCGGTCATGCTGGGTGGTCGGTCATGCTGGGTGGTCGGTCATGCTGGGTGGTCTGTCATGCTGGGTGGCCGGTCATGCTGGGTGGCCTGTCATGCTGGGTGGCCGGTCATGCTGGGTGGTCGGTCATGCTGGGTGGTCGGTCATGCTGGGTGGCCGGTCGTGCTGGGTGGTCGGTCATGCAGGGTGGTCGGTCATGCTGGGTGGTCGGTCATACTGGGTGGCCGGTCATGCTGGGTGGTCGGTCATGCTGGGTGGTTTGTCATGCTGGGTGGTCGGTTATGCTGGGTGGTCGGTCATGCTGGGTGGCCGGTCATGCTGGGTGGCAGGTCAAGCTGGGTGGTCGGTCATGCTGGGTGGCCGGTCATGCTGGGTGGTCGGTCATGCTGGGTGGCCGGTCATGCTGGGTGGCAGGTCAAGCTGGGTGGTCGGTCATGCTGGGTGGCCGGTCATGCTGTGTGGTCGGTCATGCTGGGTGGCCAGTCATGCTGGGTGGTCGGTCATGCTGGGTGGTTGGTCATGCTGGGTGATCGATCATGCTAGGTGGTCGGTCATGCTGGGTGGTCGGTCATGCTGGGAGGTCGGTCATGCTTGGTGGTCGGTCATGCTGGGTGGTCGGTCATGCTGGGTGGTCGGTCATGCTGGGTGGTCTGTCATGCTGGGTGGTCATCACTGCTGGGTGGTCGGTCATGCTGGGTGGTCGGTCATGCTGGGTATTCGGTCATGCTGGGTTGCCGGTCGTGCTGGGTGGTCGGTCATGCTGGGTGGTCGGTCATGCTGGGTGGTCGGTCATGCTGGGTGGTCGGTCATGCTGGGTGGTCGGTCATGCTGGGTGGCCGGTCATGCTGGGTGGTCGGTCATGCTGGGTGGTCGGTCATGCTGGGTGGCCGGTCATGCTGGGTGGTCGGTCATGCTGGGTGGTCGGTCATGCTGGGTGGCCGGTCATGCTAGGTGGTCGGTCATGCTGGGTGGTCGGTCATGCTGGGTGGTCGGTCATGCTGGGTGGTTGGTCATGCTGGGTGGTCGATCATGCTGGGTGGTCGGTCATGCTGGGTGGTCGGTCATGCTGGGTGGTCGGTCATACTGGGTGGCCGGTCATACTGGGTGGTCGATCATGCTGGGTGGTCGGTCATGCTGGGTGGTCGGTCATGTTGGGTGGTCGGTCATGTTGGGTGGTCTGTCATGCTGGGTGGTCTGTCATGATGGGTGGTAGGTCATGCTGGGTGGCTGGTCATGCTAGGTGGTCGGTCATGCTGGGTGGTCGGTCATGCTGGGTGGTCTGTCATGTTGGGTGGTAGGTCATGCTGGGTGGCTGGTTATGCTAGGTGGTCGGTCATGCTGGGTGGTCGGTCATGCTGGGTGGCTGGTCATGCTGGGTGGCCGGTCATGCTGGGTGGTCGGTCATGCTGGTTGATCGGTCATGCTGGGTGGTCGGTCATGCTGGGTGGTCGGTCATGCTGAATGGCAGGTCAAGCTGGGTGGTCGGTCATGTTGAGTGGTCGGTCATGTTGGGAGGTCGGTCATGCTGGGTGGCTGGTCATGCTGGGTGGCCGGTCATGCTGGGTGGTCGGTCATGCTGGGTGATCGGTCATGCTGGGTGGTCGGTCATGCTGGGTGGCCGGTCATGCTGGGTGACCGGTCATGCTGGGTGGTCGGTCATGCTGGGTGATCGGTCATGCTGGGTGGTCGGTCATGCTGGGTGGTCGGTCATGCTGGGTGGCAGGTCAAGCTGGGTGGTCTGTCATGTTGAGTGGTCGGTCATGTTGGGTGGTCTGTCATGCTGGGTGGTCTGTTATGCTGGGTGGTCTGTTATGTTGGGTGGTCGGTCATGCTGGGTGGTCGGTCATGCTGGGTGCCTGGTCATGCTGGGTGGTCGGTCATGCTGGGTGGTCGGTCATGCTGGTGCCCGGTCATGCTGGGAGGTCGGTCATGCTGGGTGGCCGGTCATGCTGGGTGGTCGGTCATGCTGGGTGGCCGGTCATGCTGGGTGGTCGGTCATGCTGGGTGGCCGGTCATGCTGGGTGACCGGTCATGCTGGGTGGCCGGTCATGCTGGGTGGCCGGTCATGCTGGGTGGTCGGTCATGCTGGGTGGCCGGTCATGCTGGGAGGTCGGTCATGCTGGGTGGCCGGTCATGCTGGGTTGCCGGTCATGCTGGGTGGCCGGTCATGCTGGGTGGTCGGTCATGCTGGGTGGCCGGTCATGCTGGGTGGTCGGTCATGCTGGGTGGCCGGTCATGCTGGGTGACCGGTCATGCTGGGTGGCCGGTCATGCTGGGTGGCCGGTCATGCTGGGTGGTCGGTCAAGCTGGGTGGCCGGTCATGCTGGTTGGCCGGTCATGCTGGGTGGTCGGTCATGCTGGGTGACCGGTCATGCTGGGCGGCCGGTCATGCTGGGTGGCCGGTCATGCTGGGTGGCCGGTCATGCTGGGTGGCCGGTCATGCTGGGTGGCCGGTCATGCTGGGTGGTCAGTCATGCTGGGTGACCGGTCATGCTGGGTGGCCGGTCATGCTGGGTGGCCGGTCATGCTGGGTGGTCGGTCATGCTGGGTGGTCGGTCATACTGGGTGGTCGGTCATGCTGGGTGGTCGGTCATGCTGGGAGGTCGGTCAGGCTGGGTGGCCGGTCATGTTGGGTGGTCGGTCATGCTGTGTGGTCGGTCATGCTGGGTGGTCGGTCATGCTGGGTGGTCGGTCATGCTGGGTGGTCGGTCATGCTGGGTGGCCGGTCATGCTGGGTGGTCGGTCATGCTGGGTGGTCGGTCATGCTGGGTGGTCGGTCATGCTGGGTGGTCGGTCATGCTGGGTGGTCGGTCATGCTGGGTGGTCGGTCATGCTGGGTGGTCGGTCATGCTGGGTGGTCGGTCATGCTGGGTGGTCGGTCATGCTGGGTGGTCGGTCATGCTTGGTGGTCGGTCAGGCTGGGTGGCCGGTCATGTTGGGTGGTCGGTCATGCTGGGTGGTCGGTCATGCTGGGTGGTCGGTCATGCTGGGTGGTCGGTCATGCTGGGTGGTCGGTCATGCTGGGTGGTCGGTTATGCTGGGTGGTCGGTCATGCTGGGTGGCCGGTCATGCTGGGTGGTCGGTCATGCTGGGTGGTCATCACTGCTGGGTGACCGGTCATGCTGGGTGGTCGGTCATGCTGGGTGGTCGGTCATGCTGGGTGGTCGGTCATACTGGGTGGTCGATCATGTTGGGTGGTCGGTCATGCTGGGTGGTTGGTCATGCTGGGTGGTCTGTCATGTTGTGTGGTCTGTCATGCTGGGTGGCTGGTCATGCTGGGTGGTCAGTCATGCTGGGTGATCGGTCATGCTGGGTGGTCGGTCATCCTGGGTGGTCGGTCATGCTGGGTGGCAGGTCAAGCTGGGTGGTCTGTCATGTTGGGTGGTCGGTCATGTTGGGTGGTCTGTCATGCTGGGTGGTCTGTTATGCTGGGTGGTCTGTTATGTTGGGTGGTCGGTCATGTTGGGTGGTCGGTCATGCTGGGTGGTCGGTCATGCTGGGTGGCCGATCATGCTGGGTGACCGGTCATGCTGGGTGGCCGGTCATGCTGGGTGGCCGGTCATGCTGGGTGGCCGGTCATGCTGGGTGCCCGGTCATGCTGGGTGACCGGTCATGCTGGGTGGCCGGTCATGCTAGGTGGTCGGTCATGCTGGGTAATCGGTCATGCTGGGTGGCCGGTCATCTTGGGTGGTCGGTCATGCTAGGTGGTCGGTCATGCTGGGTGGTCGGTCATGCTGGGTGGCCGGTCATGCTGGGAGGTCGGTCATGCTGGGTGGCTTTCAATGCTGGGTGGTCGGTCATGCTGGGTGGTCGGTCATGCTGTGTGGTCTGTCATGCTGGGTGGTCGGTCTTGCTGGGTGGTCGGTCATGCTGGGTGGTCGGTCATGTTGGGAGGTCGGTCATGCTGGGTGGCCGGTCATGCTGGGTGGTTGGTCATGCTGGGTGGTTGGTCATGCTGGGTGGTCGGTCATGCTAGGTGGTCGGTCATGCTGGGTGATCGGTCATGTTGGGTGGCCGGTCATCTTGGGTGGTCGGTCATGCTAGGTGGTCGGTCATGCTGGGTGACCGGTCATGCTGGGTGGCCGGTCATGCTTGGAGGTTGGTCATGCTGGGTAGCCGGTCATGCTGGGTGGTCGGTCATGCTGGGTGGTCGGTCATGCTGGGTGGTCGGTCATGCTGGGTGGTCGGTCATGTTGGGAGGTCGGTCATGCTGGGTGGCCGGTCATGCTGGGTGGTCGGTCATGCTGGTTGGTTGGTCATGCTGGGTGGTCGGTCATGCTAGGTGGTCGGTCATGCTGGGTGCCCAGTCATGCTGGGTGACCGGTCATTCTGGGAGGTCGGCCGTGCTGGGTGGTCGGTCATGCTGGGTGGTTGAAAGGGAGTGAAAGGGAAGGTACTCCATTGGATAAAGGAGTACCTAAGCAACAGGAGACAACGAGTCAGTGTGAGGGGTGAGGTCTCAGATTGGCGAGACGTTACGAGTGGAGTACCGCAGGGGTCAGTCCTTGGACCTATACTGTTTCTGATACATGTAAATGATCTCCCAGGGGGTATAGAATCGTTTCTCTCAATGTTTGCCGATGATGCAAAAATTATGAGGAGAATTGTAACAGATGATGATAGTAGGAGGCTACAAGATGACCTAGACAGACTGAGTGAATGGTCCTGCAAATGGCTGTTGAAGTTCAACCCGAGTAAATGCAAAGTAATGAAACTAGGCAGTGGAAATAGGAGGCCAGACACAGGATACAGAACAGGAGATGAAGTACTTAATGAAACGAACAGAGAGAAAGATCTAGGAGTTGATATCACACCAAACCTGTCTCCTGAAGCCCATATAAAAAGAATAACGTCTGCGGCATATGCGAGGCTGGCTAACATCAGAAGAGCGTTCAGGAACCTGTGTAAGGAATCATTCAGAATCTTGTACACCACATATGTAAGACCAATCCTGGAGTATGCGGCCCCAGCATGGAGCCCGTAACTTGTCAAGCACAAGACGAAGCTGGAAAAAGTCCAAAGGTATGCCATTAGACTAGTCCCAGAACTAAGAGGCATGAGTTACGAGGAAAGGCGGCGGGAAATGCACCTTACGACCCTAGAGGACAGAAGATTAAGGGGAGAAATGATCACAACCTACAAAATCCTCAGGGGAATCGACCGGGTAAACAAGGATAAACTATTCAACACTGGTGGTACACGAACAAGGGATACAGGTGGAAACTGAGTACCCACATGAGCCACAGGGACGTTAGAAGGAACTTTTTGAGTGTCAGAGTAGTTAATGGATGGAATGCATTAGGCAGTGATGTGGTGGAGGCTGACTCCATACACAGTTTCAAATGTATAAATGATAGAGCCCAGTAGGCTGAGGAATCTGTACACCAGTTGATTGACAGTTGAGAGGCGGGACCAAAGAGCCAAAGCTCAACCCCCGCAAGCAGAAATAGGTGAGTACAAATAGGTGAGTACACACACACACACACACACACACACACACACACACACACACAGAACTTTGTATACCATATATGTCAGGCCAATCCTGGAGTATGCAGCCCCAGCATGGAGTCCATATCTAGTCAAGGATAAGACTAAACTGGAAAAGGTTCAAAGGTTTGCCACCAGACTAGTACCCGAGCTGAGAGGTATGAGCTACGAGGAGAGACTACGGGAATTAAACCTCACTTCGCTGGAAGACAGAAGAGTTAGGGGGGACATGATCACCACATTCAAGATTCTGAAGGGGATTGATAGGGTAGATAAAGACAGTCTATTTAACACAAGGGGCACACGTACTAGGGGACACAGGTGGAAACTGAGTGCCCAAATGAGCCACAGAGATATTAGAAAGAACTTTTTTAGTGTCAGAGTGGTTGACAAATGGAATGCATTAGGAAGTGATGTGGTGGAGGCTAACTCCATACACAGTTTCAAGTGTAGATATGACAGAGCCCGATAGGCTCAGGAATCTGTACACCTGTTGATTGACGGTTGAGAGGCGGGACCAAAGAGCCAGAGCTCAACCCCCGCAAACACAACTAGGTGAGTACAACTAGGTGAGTACACACACACACACACACACATACACACACAAAAAAAAAAAAAAAAAAAAGATTGTGAGAAAAAACCTAGTAACACATCTGGAGAGAAGAGACTTCGTGACAACCCATCAACATGGGTTCAGGGAGGGTAAATCTTGCCTTACAGGCTTGATTGAATTCTACGATCAGGTGACAAAGATTAAGCAAGAAAGAGAATGGTGGGCGGACTGCATTTTTTTGGACTGTCGGAAAGCCTTTGACACAGTACCCCATAAAAGGTTGATGCATAAGCTGGAAAAACAGGCAGGAGTAACTGGTAGGGCGCTCTAGTGGATAAGGGAGTACCTAAGCAATAGGAACCGGGAGTTACAGAGAGGGGAGAGACCTCAGACTGGCGTGAAGTCACCAGTTGAGTCCCACAGGGCTCTGTACTTGGACCTATCCTGTTTCTGATATACGTAAATGATCTCCCAGAGGGTATAGACTCATTCCTCTCAAAGTTTGCTGACGACGCCAAAATTATAAGAAGGATTAAGACAGAGGAGGACAGCTTGAGGCTTCAAGAAGACTTGGACAAGCTGCAGGAATGGTCGAACAAATGGCTGTTAGAGTTTAACCCAAGCAAATGTAATGTAATGAAGATAGGGGTAGAAAGCAGGAGACCAGATACAAGGTACCATTTGGGAGATGAAATACTTCAAGAGTCAGAGAGAGAGAAAGACCTGGGGGTTGATATCACGCCAGACCTGTCCCCTGAAGCTCATATCAAGAGGATAACAGCAGCAGCATATGCCAGGTTAGCTAACATAAGAACGGCCTTTAGAAACTTGTGTAAGGAATCTTTCAGAACATTATATACCACATATGTCAGACCAATCCTGGAGTATGCGGCTCTAGCATGGAGTCCATATCTAGTCAAGCATAAGACTAAAATGGAAAAGGTTCAAAGGTTTGCCACCAGACTAGTACCCGAGCTCAAGGGAATCGACAGGGTTGATAAAGACAGGCTGTTTAACACAAGGGGCACACGCACAAGGGGACACAGGTGGAAACTGAGTGCCCAAATGAGCCACAGAGATATTAGAAAGAACTTTTTTAGTGTCAGAGTGGTTGACAAATGGAATGCATTAGGAAGTGATGTAGTGGAGGCTGACTCCATACACAGTTTCAAGTGTAGATATGATAGAGCCCAATAGGCTCAGGAACCTGTACACCTGTTGATTGACAGTTGAAAGGCGGGACCAAAGAGCCAGAGCTCAACCCCCGCAAGCGCAACTAGGTGAGTACACACACACACACACACACACACACACACACACACACACACACACACACACACACACACACACACACACACACACACACACACACACACACACACACACACACACACACACACACACACACTTAAACAGGCTGCAGAGATGGTCAGGGAAATGGCTACTGGAGTTTAACACCAGTAAATGTAAAGTTATGGAAATGGGATCAGGTGACAGGAGACCAAAGGGACAGTACACAATGAAGGGGAACAGCCTACCTGTAACGATTCGAGAAAGAGACCTGGGAGTGGATGTGACACCTAATCTAACTCCTGAGGCACATATAAATAGGATAACGACAGCAGCGTACTCTACACTGGCGAAAATTAGAACTTCATTCAGAAACCTAAATGAGGAAGCTTTTAGGGCGCTTTACACTGCCTACGTGAGACCCGTCTTAGAGTATGCCGCGCCATCATGGAGCAACACATAACCTGAAGAAACACATAAAGAAACTGGAGAAGGTTCAGAGGTTTGCGACGAGGCTTGTCCCAGAGTTACGAGGGATGGGATATGAAGAGCGGCTGAAGGAACTGAACCTTACGACACTAGAGAAAAGAAGGGAGAGAGGAGATATGATAGGGACATATAAAATACTCAGGGGAATTGACAAAGTGGAAATAGATGAAATGTTCACACGTAATAATAACAGAACGAGGGGACATGGGTGGAAACTGGAAACTCAGATGAGTCACAGAGATGTTAGGAAGTTTTCTTTTAGCGTGAGAGTAGTAGAAAAATGGAATGCACTTGGGGAACAGGTTGTGGAAGCAAATTCTATTCATACTTTTAAAACTAGGTATGATAGGGAAATGGGACAGGAGTCATTGCTCTAACCACCGATAGCTAGAAAGGCGGGATCCAAGAGTCAATGCTCGATCCTGCAAGCACATATAGGTGAGTACATATAGGTGAGTACACGCACACACGCACACACACACACACACACACACACACACACACACACACACACACACACACACACACACACACACACACACACACACACACACACACACACACACACACACACACACACACACACACACACACACACACACACACACACACACACACACACACACACACACACACACACACACACACACACACACACACACACAGCCTCTGCTGCCTGTAGAAATAGATCCCACCTGCTCATCATGGGCGACTTCAATCACGGAAAGATTGACTGGGAGAACAAGGAACCGCATGGAGGCGAGGATACGTGGAGAGCCAAACTATTGGAGGTGGTGACAAGCAACTTTTTAACGCAGCATGTCGGAGAACCCACAAGGATGAGAGGCAATGACGAACCAGCGAGACTCGACCTAGTCTTCACTCTGAACGACTCCGACATAAGAGAAATCGGTTTTGAGGACCCAGTAGGAATGAGCGACCACAGTGTACTGGTGTTTGAGTACTTGATTGAAGAAGGGTTATTGAACTCGAGGAGGGATACCGAAACCAAAAGGTTAGCATACCCAAAGGGAAACTATGAGGGGATAAGAAAATTCCTAACAGATATAGCATGGGAAACAGAGCTCAGGGGAAAGACGGCCCAAGATATGATGGATTACATCACGCAGAAGTGCAAGGACGCAGCAAACAAGTTTGTCCCAGTCCAAAAGGAAAACAGAGAAATGAAGATGAGAAACCCATGGTTTAATCAAAGATGTAGGCTAGCTAAGCAGCAAAGTAAAAGGGCATGGAGAAACTATAGGAATAACAGGACACTGGAGAGCAGAGAAAGATACCAGAATGCCAGGAATGAATATGTCAGGATGAGAAGAGAGGCAGAAAGACAATACGAAAATGACATCGCAAGCAAGGCAAAGACTCAGCCTAAATTGTTGCATAGCCACATTAGGAGAAAAACAACAGTAAAGGAACAGGTTATGAGATTAAGGATAGGGGCGGAAGGATTCACTACAAATGACAAGGAAGTGTGTGAGGAATTGAATAAGAAATTCCAGGAGGTCTTCACCTTAGAACAAGGAGAAATTCCAGAGGTAAGTGAGGGAATAGCTAACCAGGAACCACTGGAAGAGTTTGAGATTACCAGTGGGGAAGTAAGGAAGTGTTTACTAGAGTTGGACGTGACGAAGGCTATAGGCCCAGATGGAATCTCCCCTTGGGTTCTAAAGGAAGGAGCAAGAGAACTGAGCCTACCACTCTCCATAGTGTATAACAAATCACTGGCAACAGGGGAACTGCCAGATATTTGGAAAGCAGCTAACGTAGTCCCGATATACAAGAAAGGGGATAGACAGGAGGCACTGAACTACAGGCCAGTGTCCCTAACCTGCATACCATGCAAGCTGATGGAGAAGATTGTGCGAAAAAAACTAGTGGAGCATCTGGAGCGAAGGAACTTTGTAACACAGCATCAACATGGGTTCAGGGATGGCAGGTCCTGCCTCACAGGGTTACTTGAATTCTACGACCAGGCAACAAAAATAAGGCAAGAAAGAGACGGGTGGGCAGACTGCATATTTTTGGATTGTCAGAAAGCCTTTGATACAGTGCCACACAAGAGGCTAGTGCGAAAGTTGGAGATGCAGGCTGGAGTGAGAGGGAAGGTACTCCGGTGGATAGAGGAATACCTAAGCAACAGGAGACAACGAGTCTGTGTGAGGGGTGAAGTCTCAGATTGGCGAGACGTCACAAGTGGAGTCCCGCAGGGGTCAGTCCTCGGACCTATACTGTTTCTGGTATATGTAAATGATCTCCCAGAGGGTATAGATTCGTTCCTCTCAATGTTTGCCGACGATGCAAAAATTATGAGGAGGATTGAAACAGAGGATGATAGTAGGAGGCTACAAGATGACCTGGATAGACTGAGTGAATGGTCCAACAAATGGCTGTTGAAGTTCAACCCGAGTAAATGCAAAGTAATGAAACTAGGCAGTGGAAACAGGAGGCCAGGCACAGGATACAGAATAGGAGATGAAGTACTTAATGAAACAGACAGAGAGAAAGATCTAGGAGTTGATATCACACCAAACCTGTCTCCTGAAGCCCACATAAAGAGAATAACGTCTGCGGCATATGCGAGGCTGGCTAACATCAGAACGGCGTTCAGGAACCTGTGTAAGGAATCATTCAGAATCTTGTACACCACATATGTAAGACCAATCCTGGAGTATGCGGCCCCAGCATGGAGCCCGTACCTTGTCAAGCACAAGACGAAGCTGGAAAAAGTCCAAAGGTATGCTACTAGACTAGTCCCAGAACTAAGAGGCATGAGTTATGAGGAAAGGCTGCGGGAAATGCACCTCACGACACTGGAAGACAGAAGAGTAAGGGGGGACATGATCACAACCTACAAAATCCTCAGGGGAATCGACCGGGTAAACAAGGACGAACTTTTCAACACTGGTGGGACGCGAACAAGGGGACACAGGTGGAAGCTGAGTACCCAAATGAGCCACAGAGACGTTAGAAAGAACTTTTTCAGTGTCAGAGTAGTTAGCAAATGGAATGCATTAGGAAGTGATGTGGTGGAGGCTGACTCCATTCACAGTTTCAAATGTAGATATGATAGAGCCCAATAGGCTCAGGAATCTGTACACCAGTTGATTGACGGTTGAGAGGCGGGACCAAAGAGCCAGAGCTCAACCCCCGCAAGCACAATTAGGTGAGTACAATTAGGTGAGTACACACAGAACCCTCCTCAAACAGTGCAACAGCCACAGGGATTGGGGCACCACCCCCACATTCTACCCAACAGACACCCAACCTGCCCCATCCCCTGTCAGCCCCCCACTAAGTACCCACCTAGGGCACCCTCCCCCCACCCACCCCCCTCCCCCCACTCACCCCCCTTCTTCCCCTCACCCCTCTCCCCAGGACCTCCCTTCCCCCCCATCCCCCATGCCCTCCCTTCTCCCACATGCCTTCCCGTCTCTCCCACCCCCATGCCCTCCCTTCTCCCCCTCCCCCCTAAGCCCCCCACTCTCCCCCACCCCACCTAAGTCTTCCCCTCTCCCCCACTCCCCTAAACCCTCCCCTCTTCCTCACCCACCTCAGCCCTCCCTTTTCCCCCACGCCCCCCAAGCCCTCCACCCTTTTCTCTCCCCCCAAGCCCCCCCATCTCCCCTATCCCCCACAGCCTCTCCTCCCCCCATGCTTCCCCAACCCTCCCTCTCTTACCCACCCCCTGTACCCTCCCCCTCTTATCCACCCCCTGTACCCTCCCCCTCTTATCCACCCCCTGTACCCTCCCCCTCTTATCCACCCCCTGTACCCTCCCCCTCTCCCCCACCACCCCAAGCCCTCCCTCCTCCACCAATCCCCCCGTGCCAGGTCCCCCCAGCTCCCACTCACCCCAGATCCCAAAGGTCCCCCCCAGAAAAGAAGCAGGAGAGAGTCAGTTTCAGGGTGATGTACTCGAACATAGATGGGATCACAAGCAAGACAAGTGAACTAAGGGAAAGAGCACAAGAAGTTAACCCAGATGTAATCGGACTCACTGAAACAAAACTCTCTGGAATCATAACGAATGCCGTGTTTCCCCAGGAGTATACAGTAATAAGGAAAGAGAGGGAAGGTAGAGGAGGAGGCGGAGTGGCCCTACTCATGAGAAGGGAATGGAGTTTTAAGGAGATGGCCATCCCGGGCTGTGAGGAGTTCAGAGACTACATAGCAGGCACCATAACAATGGGAGGACCAAGAATAGTAGTAGCAGTAATATACAACCCTCCACCAAATGACAGGAGACCCAGTCAAGAGTATGAAAACAACAACAAGGCAGTTAACACTATAATTGAGAGGGCAGCCTCTGCTGCCTGTAGAAATAGATCCCACCTGCTCATCATGGGCGACTTCAATCACGGAAAGATTGACTGGGAGAACAAGGAACCGCATGGAGGCGAGGATACGTGGAGAGCCAAACTATTGGAGGTGGTGACAAGCAACTTTTTAACGCAGCATGTCGGAGAACCCACAAGGATGAGAGGCAATGACGAACCAGCGAGACTCGACCTAGTCTTCACTCTGAACGACTCCGACATAAGAGAAATCGGTTTTGAGGACCCAGTAGGAATGAGCGACCACAGTGTACTGGTGTTTGAGTACTTGATTGAAGAAGGGTTATTGAACTCGAGGAGGGATACCGAAACCAAAAGGTTAGCATACCGAAAGGGAAACTATGAGGGGATAAGAAAATTCCTAACAGATATAGCATGGGAAACAGAGCTCAGGGGAAAGACGGCCCAAGATATGATGGATTACATCACGCAGAAGTGCAAGGACGCAGCCAACAAGTTTGTCCCAGTCCAAAAGGAAAACAGAGAAATGAAGATGAGAAACCCATGGTTTAATCAAAGATGTAGGCTAGCTAAGCAACAAAGTAAAAGGGCATGGAGAAACTATAGGAATAACAGGACACTGGAGAGCAGAGAAAGATACCAGAATGCCAGGAATGAATATGTCAGGATGAGAAGAGAGGCAGAAAGACAATACGAAAATGACATCGCAAGCAAGGCAAAGACTCAGCCTAAATTGTTGCATAGCCACATTAGGAGAAAAACAACAGTAAAGGAACAGGTTATGAGATTAAGGATAGGGGCGGAAGGATTCACTACAAATGACAAGGAAGTGTGTGAGGAATTGAATAAGAAATTCCAGGAGGTCTTCACCTTAGAACAAGGAGAAATTCCAGAGGTAAGTGAGGGAATAGCTAACCAGGAACCACTGGAAGAGTTTGAGATTACCAGTGGGGAAGTAAGGAAGTGTTTACTAGAGTTGGACGTGACGAAGGCTATAGGCCCAGATGGAATCTCCCCTTGGGTTCTAAAGGAAGGAGCAAGAGAACTGAGCCTACCACTCTCCATAGTGTATAACAAATCACTGGCAACAGGGGAACTGCCAGATATTTGGAAAGCAGCTAACGTAGTCCCGATATACAAGAAAGGGGATAGACAGGAGGCACTGAACTACAGGCCAGTGTCCCTAACCTGCATACCATGCAAGCTGATGGAGAAGATTGTGCGAAAAAAACTAGTGGAGCATCTGGAGCGAAGGAACTTTGTAACACAGCATCAACATGGGTTCAGGGATGGCAGGTCCTGCCTCACAGGGTTACTTGAATTCTACGACCAGGCAACAAAAATAAGGCAAGAAAGAGAAGGGTGGGCAGACTGCATATTTTTGGATTGTCAGAAAGCCTTTGATACAGTGCCACACAAGAGGCTAGTGCGAAAGTTGGAGATGCAGGCTGGAGTGAGAGGGAAGGTACTCCGGTGGATAGAGGAATACCTAAGCAACAGGAGACAACGAGTCTGTGTGAGGGGTGAGGTCTCAGATTGGCGAGACGTCACAAGTGGAGTCCCGCAGGGGTCAGTCCTTGGACCTATACTGTTTCTGGTATATGTAAATGATCTCCCAGAGGGTATAGATTCGTTCCTCTCAATGTTTGCCGACGATGCAAAAATTATGAGGAGGATTGAAACAGAGGATGATAGTAGGAGGCTACAAGATGACCTGGATAGACTGAGTGAATGGTCCAACAAATGGCTGTTGAAGTTCAACCCGAGTAAATGCAAAGTAATGAAACTAGGCAGTGGAAACAGGAGGCCAGGCACAGGATACAGAATAGGAGATGAAGTACTTAATGAAACAGACAGAGAGAAAGATCTAGGAGTTGATATCACACCAAACCTGTCTCCTGAAGCCCACATAAAGAGAATAACGTCTGCGGCATATGCGAGGCTGGCTAACATCAGAACGGCGTTCAGGAACCTGTGTAAGGAATCATTCAGAATCTTGTACACCACATATGTAAGACCAATCCTGGAGTATGCGGCCCCAGCATGGAGCCCGTACCTTGTCAAGCACAAGACGAAGCTGGAAAAAGTCCAAAGGTATGCTACTAGACTAGTCCCAGAACTAAGAGGCATGAGTTATGAGGAAAGGCTGCGGGAAATGCACCTCACGACACTGGAAGACAGAAGAGTAAGGGGGGACATGATCACAACCTACAAAATCCTCAGGGGAATCGACCGGGTAAACAAGGATGAACTTTTCAACACTGGTGGGACGCGAACAAGGGGACACAGGTGGAAGCTGAGTACCCAAATGAGCCACAGAGACGTTAGAAAGAACTTTTTCAGTGTCAGAGTAGTTAGCAAATGGAATGCATTAGGAAGTGATGTGGTGGAGGCTGACTCCATTCACAGTTTCAAATGTAGATATGATAGAGCCCAATAGGCTCAGGAATCTGTACACCAGTTGATTGACGGTTGAGAGGCGGGACCAAAGAGCCAGAGCTCAACCCCCGCAAGCACAATTAGGTGAGTACAATTAGGTGAGTACACACACACACACACACACACACACACACACACACACACACACACACACACACACACACACACGCACACAGAAAGCAGCCCATAACAGCTGTCTAACTCCCAGGTACCTATTTACTGTTAGGTAAAGTTATGTAAAGCAGGTTTGTCCCAGCCCGACAGGAAAAAACAGAGAAGCAAAGGAAGAATCCGTGGTTTAATAAGGAATGTATGAAAGCAAAGGAGCTAAACAAAAGGGCATGGAGGAAATTCCGTAATAACAGAACACCAGAAAGTAGAGAGAGATACCAGAGAACCAGGAACGAGTATGTCAGTGTGAGAAGAGCAGCTGAGAAAAGGTATGAAAATGATATAGCTAATAAAGCCAAGACCGAACCAAAGCTACTACACAGTCACATCAGGAGGAAGACAACAGTGAAGGAACAGGTGATGAAACTTAGGGTGGGCGAGGACAGGTACACAGAGAATGACAAAGAGGTGTGTGAAGAACTCAACAAAATGTTCCAGGAGGTCTTTACAGTAGAACAGGGAGATGTCGCGGCGCTAGAAGAGGTGGCAGCAAACCAGGTGACCTTGGATAGGTTCAAAATTACAAGAGATGAGGTCAAGAAGCACCTATTGGAGCTGGATGTGAGAAAAGCTGTTGGGCCGGATGGAATCTCGCCATGGGTATTGAAAGAGTGTGCAGGAGCACTTTGCCTACCACTCTCCATAGTGTATAGTAGGTCACTGGAAACGGGAGACCTACCAGAAATATGGAAGACTGCTAATGTAGTACCAATATGCAAAAAGGGTGACAGACAAGAGGCACTGAACTACAGGCCAGTGTCCTTAACTTGTATACCATGCAAGGTGATGGAGAAGATTGTGAGAAAAAACCTAGTAACACATCTGGAGAGAAGAGACTTCGTGACAACCCGTCAACATGGGTTCAGGGAGGGTAAATCTTGCCCTACAGGATTGATAGAATTCTACGATCAGGTGACAAAGATTAAACAAGAAAGAGAAGGGTGGGCGGACTGCATTTTTTTGGACTGTCGGAAAGCATTTGACACAGTACCCCATAAAAGGTTGATGCATAAGCTGGAAAAACAGGCAGGAGTAACTGGTAGGGCGCTCTAGTGGATAAGGGAGTACCTAAGCAATAGGAACCGGGAGTTACAGAGAGGGGAGAGACCTCAGACTGGCGTGAAGTCACCAGTTGAGTCCCACAGGGCTCTGTACTTGGACCTATCCTGTTTCTGATATACGTAAATGATCTCCCAGAGGGTATAGACTCATTCCTCTCAAAGTTTGCTGACGACGCCAAAATTATAAGAAGGATTAAGACAGAGGAGGACAGCTTGAGGCTTCAAGAAGACTTGGACAAGCTGCAGGAATGGTCGAACAAATGGCTGTTAGAGTTTAACCCAAGCAAATGTAATGTAATGAAGATAGGGGTAGAAAGCAGGAGACCAGATACAAGGTACCATTTGGGAGATGAAATACTTCAAGAGTCAGAGAGAGAGAAAGACCTGGGGGTTGATATCACGCCAGACCTGTCCCCTGAAGCTCATATCAAGAGGATAACAGCAGCAGCATATGCCAGGTTAGCTAACATAAGAACGGCCTTTAGAAACTTGTGTAAGGAATCTTTCAGAACATTATATACCACATATGTCAGACCAATCCTGGAGTATGCGGCTCTAGCATGGAGTCCATATCTAGTCAAGCATAAGACTAAAATGGAAAAGGTTCAAAGGTTTGCCACCAGACTAGTACCCGAGCTCAACGGAATCGACAGGGTTGATAAAGACAGGCTGTTTAACACAAGGGGCACACGCACAAGGGGACACAGGTGGAAACTGAGTGCCCAAATGAGCCACAGAGATATTAGAAAGAACTTTTTTAGTGTCAGAGTGGTTGACAAATGGAATGCATTAGGAAGTGATGTAGTGGAGGCTGACTCCATACACAGTTTCAAGTGTAGATATGATAGAGCCCAATAGGCTCAGGAACCTGTACACCTGTTGATTGACAGTTGAAAGGCGGGACCAAAGAGCCAGAGCTCAACCCCCGCAAGCGCAACTAGGTGAGTACACACACACACACACACACACACACACACACACACACACACACACACACACACACACACACACACACACACACACACACACACACACACACACACACACACACACACACACACACACACACACACACACACACACACACACACACACTTAAACAGGCTGCAGAGATGGTCAGGGAAATGGCTACTGGAGTTTAACACCAGTAAATGTAAAGTTATGGAAATGGGATCAGGTGACAGGAGACCAAAGGGACAGTACACAATGAAGGGGAACAGCCTACCTGTAACGATTCGAGAAAGAGACCTGGGAGTGGATGTGACACCTAATCTAACTCCTGAGGCACATATAAATAGGATAACGACAGCAGCGTACTCTACACTGGCGAAAATTAGAACTTCATTCAGAAACCTAAATGAGGAAGCTTTTAGGGCGCTTTACACTGCCTACGTGAGACCCGTCTTAGAGTATGCCGCGCCATCATGGAGCCCCCACCTGAAGAAACACATAAAGAAACTGGAGAAGGTTCAGAGGTTTGCGACGAGGCTTGTCCCAGAGTTACGAGGGATGGGATATGAAGAGCGGCTGAAGGAACTGAACCTTACGACACTAGAGAAAAGAAGGGAGAGAGGAGATATGATAGGGACATATAAAATACTCAGGGGAATTGACAAAGTGGAAATAGATGAAATGTTCACACGTAATAATAACAGAACGAGGGGACATGGGTGGAAACTGGAAACTCAGATGAGTCACAGAGATGTTAGGAAGTTTTCTTTTAGCGTGAGAGTAGTAGAAAAATGGAATGCACTTGGGGAACAGGTTGTGGAAGCAAATTCTATTCATACTTTTAAAACTAGGTATGATAGGGAAATGGGACAGGAGTCATTGCTCTAACCACCGATAGCTAGAAAGGCGGGATCCAAGAGTCAATGCTCGATCCTGCAAGCACATATAGGTGAGTACATATAGGTGAGTACACGCACACACGCACACACACACACACACACACACACACACACACACACACACACACACACACACACACACACACACACACACACACACACACACACACACACACACACACACACACACACACACACACACACACACACACACACACACAGAACCCTCCTCAAACAGTGCAACAGCCACAGGGATTGGGGCACCACCCCCACATTCTACCCAACAGACACCCAACCTGCCCCATCCCCTGTCAGCCCCCCACTAAGTACCCACCTAGGGCACCCTCCCCCCACCCACCCCCCTCCCCCCACTCACCCCCCTTCTTCCCCTCACCCCTCTCCCCAGGACCTCCCTTCCCCCCCATCCCCCATGCCCTCCCTTCTCCCACATGCCTTCCCGTCTCTCCCACCCCCATGCCCTCCCTTCTCCCCCTCCCCCCTAAGCCCCCCACTCTCCCCCACCCCACCTAAGTCTTCCCCTCTCCCCCACTCCCCTAAACCCTCCCCTCTTCCTCACCCACCTCAGCCCTCCCTTTTCCCCCACGCCCCCCAAGCCCTCCACCCTTTTCTCTCCCCCAAGCCCCCCCATCTCCCCTATCCCCCACAGCCTCTCCTCCCCCCATGCTTCCCCAACCCTCCCTCTCTTACCCACCCCCTGTACCCTCCCCCTCTTATCCACCCCCTGTACCCTCCCCCTCTTATCCACCCCCTGTACCCTCCCCCTCTTATCCACCCCCTGTACCCTCCCCCTCTCCCCCACCACCCCAAGCCCTCCCTCCTCCACCAATCCCCCCGTGCCAGATCCCCCCAGCTCCCACTCACCCCAGATCCCAAAGGTCCCCCCCAGAAAAGAAGCAGGAGAGAGTCAGTTTCAGGGTGATGTACTCGAACATAGATGGGATCACAAGCAAGACAAGTGAACTAAGGGAAAGAGCACAAGAAGTTAACCCAGATGTAATCGGACTCACTGAAACAAAACTCTCTGGAATCATAACGAATGCCGTGTTTCCCCAGGAGTATACAGTAATAAGGAAAGAGAGGGAAGGTAGAGGAGGAGGCGGAGTGGCCCTACTCATGAGAAGGGAATGGAGTTTTAAGGAGATGGCCATCCCGGGCTGTGAGGAGTTCAGAGACTACATAGCAGGCACCATAACAATGGGAGGACCAAGAATAGTAGTAGCAGTAATATACAACCCTCCACCAAATGACAGGAGACCCAGTCAAGAGTATGAAAACAACAACAAGGCAGTTAACACTATAATTGAGAGGGCAGCCTCTGCTGCCTGTAGAAATAGATCCCACCTGCTCATCATGGGCGACTTCAATCACGGAAAGATTGACTGGGAGAACAAGGAACCGCATGGAGGCGAGGATACGTGGAGAGCCAAACTATTGGAGGTGGTGACAAGCAACTTTTTAACGCAGCATGTCGGAGAACCCACAAGGATGAGAGGCAATGACGAACCATCGAGACTCGACCTAGTCTTCAATCTGAACGACTCCGACATAAGAGAAATCGGTTTTGAGGACCCAGTAGGAATGAGCGACCACAGTGTACTGGTGTTTGAGTACTTGATTGAAGAAGGGTTATTGAACTCGAGGAGGGATACCGAAACCAAAAGGTTAGCATACCCAAAGGGAAACTATGAGGGGATAAGAAAATTCCTAACAGATATAGCATGGGAAACAGAGCTCAGGGGAAAGACGGCCCAAGATATGATGGATTACATCACGCAGAAGTGCAAGGACGCAGCCAACAAGTTTGTCCCAGTCCAAAAGGAAAACAGAGAAATGAAGATGAGAAACCCATGGTTTAATCAAAGATGTAGGCTAGCTAAGCAACAAAGTAAAAGGGCATGGAGAAACTATAGGAATAACAGGACACTGGAGAGCAGAGAAAGATACCAGAATGCCAGGAATGAATATGTCAGGATGAGAAGAGAGGCAGAAAGACAATACGAAAATGACATCGCAAGCAAGGCAAAGACTCAGCCTAAATTGTTGCATAGCCACATTAGGAGAAAAACAACAGTAAAGGAACAGGTTATGAGATTAAGGATAGGGGCGGAAGGATTCACTACAAATGACAAGGAAGTGTGTGAGGAATTGAATAAGAAATTCCAGGAGGTCTTCACCTTAGAACAAGGAGAAATTCCAGAGGTAAGTGAGGGAATAGCTAACCAGGAACCACTGGAAGAGTTTGAGATTACCAGTGGGGAAGTAAGGAAGTGTTTACTAGAGTTGGACGTGACGAAGGCTATAGGCCCAGATGGAATCTCCCCTTGGGTTCTAAAGGAAGGAGCAAGAGAACTGAGCCTACCACTCTCCATAGTGTATAACAAATCACTGGCAACAGGGGAACTGCCAGATATTTGGAAAGCAGCTAACGTAGTCCCGATATACAAGAAAGGGGATAGACAGGAGGCACTGAACTACAGGCCAGTGTCCCTAACCTGCATACCATGCAAGCTGATGGAGAAGATTGTGCGAAAAAAACTAGTGGAGCATCTGGAGCGAAGGAACTTTGTAACACAGCATCAACATGGGTTCAGGGATGGCAGGTCCTGCCTCACAGGGTTACTTGAATTCTACGACCAGGCAACAAAAATAAGGCAAGAAAGAGAAGGGTGGGCAGACTGCATATTTTTGGATTGTCAGAAAGCCTTTGATACAGTGCCACACAAGAGGCTAGTGCGAAAGTTGGAGATGCAGGCTGGAGTGAGAGGGAAGGTACTCCGGTGGATAGAGGAATACCTAAGCAACAGGAGACAACGAGTCTGTGTGAGGGGTGAGGTCTCAGATTGGCGAGACGTCACAAGTGGAGTCCCGCAGGGGTCAGTCCTTGGACCTATACTGTTTCTGGTATATGTAAATGATCTCCCAGAGGGTATAGATTCGTTCCTCTCAATGTTTGCCGACGATGCAAAAATTATGAGGAGGATTGAAACAGAGGATGATAGTAGGAGGCTACAAGATGACCTGGATAGACTGAGTGAATGGTCCAACAAATGGCTGTTGAAGTTCAACCCGAGTAAATGCAAAGTAATGAAACTAGGCAGTGGAAACAGGAGGCCAGGCACAGGATACAGAATAGGAGATGAAGTACTTAATGAAACAGACAGAGAGAAAGATCTAGGAGTTGATATCACACCAAACCTGTCTCCTGAAGCCCACATAAAGAGAATAACGTCTGCGGCATATGCGAGGCTGGCTAACATCAGAACGGCGTTCAGGAACCTGTGTAAGGAATCATTCAGAATCTTGTACACCACATATGTAAGACCAATCCTGGAGTATGCGGCCCCAGCATGGAGCCCGTACCTTGTCAAGCACAAGACGAAGCTGGAAAAAGTCCAAAGGTATGCTACTAGACTAGTCCCAGAACTAAGAGGCATGAGTTATGAGGAAAGGCTGCGGGAAATGCACCTCACGACACTGGAAGACAGAAGAGTAAGGGGGGACATGATCACAACCTACAAAATCCTCAGGGGAATCGACCGGGTAAACAAGGATGAACTTTTCAACACTGGTGGGACGCGAACAAGGGGACACAGGTGGAAGCTGAGTACCCAAATGAGCCACAGAGACGTTAGAAAGAACTTTTTCAGTGTCAGAGTAGTTAGCAAATGGAATGCATTAGGAAGTGATGTGGTGGAGGCTGACTCCATTCACAGTTTCAAATGTAGATATGATAGAGCCCAATAGGCTCAGGAATCTGTACACCAGTTGATTGACGGTTGAGAGGCGGGACCAAAGAGCCAGAGCTCAACCCCCGCAAGCACAATTAGGTGAGTACAATTAGGTGAGTACACACACACACACACACACACACACACACACACACACACACACGCACACAGAAAGCAGCCCATAACAGCTGTCTAACTCCCAGGTACCTATTTACTGTTAGGTAAAGTTATGTAAAGCAGGTTTGTCCCAGCCCGACAGGAAAAAACAGAGAAGCAAAGGAAGAATCCGTGGTTTAATAAGGAATGTATGAAAGCAAAGGAGCTAAACAAAAGGGCATGGAGGAAATTCCGTAATAACAGAACACCAGAAAGTAGAGAGAGATACCAGAGAACCAGGAACGAGTATGTCAGTGTGAGAAGAGCAGCTGAGAAAAGGTATGAAAATGATATAGCTAATAAAGCCAAGACCGAACCAAAGCTACTACACAGTCACATCAGGAGGAAGACAACAGTGAAGGAACAGGTGATGAAACTTAGGGTGGGCGAGGACAGGTACACAGAGAATGACAAAGAGGTGTGTGAAGAACTCAACAAAATGTTCCAGGAGGTCTTTACAGTAGAACAGGGAGATGTCGCGGCGCTAGAAGAGGTGGCAGCAAACCAGGTGACCTTGGATAGGTTCAAAATTACAAGAGATGAGGTCAAGAAGCACCTATTGGAGCTGGATGTGAGAAAAGCTGTTGGGCCGGATGGAATCTCGCCATGGGTATTGAAAGAGTGTGCAGGAGCACTTTGCCTACCACTCTCCATAGTGTATAGTAGGTCACTGGAAACGGGAGACCTACCAGAAATATGGAAGACTGCTAATGTAGTACCAATATACAAAAAGGGTGACAGACAAGAGGCACTGAACTACAGGCCAGTGTCCTTAACTTGTATACCATGCAAGGTGATGGAGAAGATTGTGAGAAAAAACCTAGTAACACATCTGGAGAGAAGAGACTTCGTGACAACCCGTCAACATGGGTTCAGGGAGGGTAAATCTTGCCCTACAGGATTGATAGAATTCTACGATCAGGTGACAAAGATTAAACAAGAAAGAGAAGGGTGGGCGGACTGCATTTTTTTGGACTGTCGGAAAGCATTTGACACAGTACCCCATAAAAGGTTGATGCATAAGCTGGAGAAACAGGCAGGAGTAACTGGTAGGGCGCTCCAGTGGATAAGGGAGTACCTAAACAATAGGAAGCAGAGAGTTACAGTGAGGGGTGAGACCTCAGACTGTCGTGAAGTCACCAGTGGAGTCCCACAGGGCTCTGTACTTGGACCTATCCTGTTTCTGATATACGTAAATGATCTCCCAGAGGGTATAGACTCATTCCTCTCAAAGTTTGCTGACGACGCCAAAATTATAAGAAGGATTAAGACAGAGGAGGACAGCTTGAGGCTTCAAGAAGACTTGGACAAGCTGCAGGAATGGTCGAACAAATGGCTGTTAGAGTTTAACCCAAGCAAATGTAATGTAATGAAGATAGGGGTAGAAAGCAGGAGACCAGATACAAGGTACCATTTGGGAGATGAAATACTTCAAGAGTCAGAGAGAGAGAAAGGCCTGGGGGTTGATATCACGCCAGACCTGTCCCCTGAAGCTCATATCAAGAGGATAACAGCAGCAGCATATGCCAGGTTAGCTAACATAAGAACGGCCTTTAGAAACTTGTGTAAGGAATCTTTCAGAACATTATATACCACATATGTCAGACCAATCCTGGAGTATGCGGCACTAGCATGGAGTCCATATCTAGTCAAGCATAAGACTAAAATGGAAAAGGTTCAAAGGTTTGCCACCAGACTAGTACCCGAGCTCAAGGGAATCGACAGGGTTGATAAAGACAGGCTGTTTAACACAAGGGGCACACGCACTAGGGGACACAGGTGGAAACTGAGTGCCCAAATGAGCCAAAGAGATATTAGAAAGAACTTTTTTAGTGTCAGAGTGGTTGACAAATGGAATGCATTAGGAAGTGATGTGGTGGAGGCTGACTCCATACACAGTTTCAAGTGTAGATATGATAGAGCCCAATAGGCTCAGGAACCTGTACACCTGTTGATTGACAGTTGAAAGGCGGGACCAAAGAGCCAGAGCTCAACCCCCGCAAGCGCAACTAGGTGATTACACACACACACACACACACACACACACACACACACACACACACACACACACACACACACTTGGAGAACTGGTACTAGAGGAAAACCCAGACATAATAGCCCTCACAGAAACAAAGATCACGAAAACAATAACAAATGCAGTGTTCTCACAGGACTATTATGTTATGAGGAAACAGAGGGAAGGAAGAGGTGGGGGTGGTGTAGCTCTGCTGGTAAGAAAAGGCTGGGATTTTGAGGAGATGGATATTCAGGGCTGTGAAGGTTTCAGTGACTACATAGCAGGTACTGTAACAAATGGAGGGAAAAAAATTATAGTCGCAGTCATATATAATCCACCACCAAATGACAGAAGACCTAGACAGGAATATGATAGAAACAACATGGCCACCATTAACATAATAGAAAGAGCAGCTTCTGTTGCTAGCAGGAATGGATCTGGACTACTAATTATGGGAGACTTCAACCATGGGAAGATAGATTGGAAGAACAGAGACCCGCATGGAGGACCAGAAACATGGAGAGCTAAGCTGCTGGACGTGGCAACAAGAAACTTTCTAAGCCAGCATACCAAAGAGCCAACAAGAATGAGAGGAGAAGATGAACCAGCAATGCTTGATTTGATATTTACCCTAAATGAATGGGATATAAGGGAAGTTAAGATGGAAGCGCCCTTGGGAATGAGTGACCACAGTGTATTGAACTTTGAGTACCTGGTAGAGCTAGGACTTATCTCCCCCCAAAAAGAACTAGGAATCAAAAGGCTGGCATACCGAAAGGGGAATTATGAACAGATGAGAAGTTTCCTAAGTGAAATACCTTGGGACACAGACCTCAGAGACAAGTCTGAACAGGGTATGATGGACTATGTTACCCAAAAGTGTCAGGAGGCAGTAAACAGGTTCATCCCGGCCCAAAGGGAAAAATCCGAGAAGCAACAGAAGAATCCATGGTATAATAGGGCATGTATGGAAGCGAAGAAACTGAACAAAAAGGCGTGGAGGAACTTCCGGAATAACAGAACACCAGACAGCAGGGAGAGATACCAGAGAACCAGGAATGAGTACGTCAGGGTGAGAAGAGAAGCAGAGAAAAATTTTGAAAATGATATAGCAAACAAAGCCAAGACCGAACCAAAGCTACTCCACAGTCACATCAGAAGGAAAACAACAGTGAAAGAACAGGTATTGAAACTTAGAACAGGCGAGGACAGGTATACAGAGAATGACAGAGAGGTGTGTGAGGAACTCAACAAGAGGTTCCAGGAGGTCTTCACAATAGAACAGGGTGAGGTCACTGTGCTAGGAGAAAGGGAGGTAAACCAGGCGGCCTTGGAGGAGTTCGAAATTACGAGAGAGGAGGTCAAGAGACACCTGCTGGATCTGGATGTTAGAAAGGCGGTTGGTCCAGATGGGATCTCACCATGGGTACTGAAAGAGTGTGCAGAGGCACTTTGCTTGCCACTCTCCATAGTGTATAGTAAATCACTAGAGACGGGAGACCTACCAGAAATATGGAAGACGGCGAATGTGGTCCCAATATACAAAAAGGGCGACAGACAAGAGGCACTGAACTACAGGCCTGTGTCCTTGACTTGTATACCATGCAAGGTGATGGAGAAGATCGTGAGAAAAAACCTGGTAACACATCTGGAGAGAAGGAACTTCGTGACAAATTGCCAACATGGATTCAGGGAGGGTAAATCTTGCCTTACAGGCTTGATAGAATTCTACGATCAGGTGACACAGATTAAGCAAGAAAGAGAGGGCTGGGCGGACTGCATTTTCTTGGATTGTCGGAAAGCCTTTGACACAGTACCGCATAAGAGGCTGGTACATAAGCTGGAGAGACAGGCAGGTGTAGCTGGTAAGGTGCTCCAGTGGATAAGGGAGTATCTAAGCAATAGGAAGCAGAGAGTTACGGTGAGGGGTGAGACCTCCGATTGGCGTGAAGTCACCAGTGGAGTCCCACAGGGCTCTGTACTCGGCCCTATCTTGTTTCTGATATATGTAAATGATCTCCCGGAGGGTATCGATTCATTTCTCTCAATGTTTGCGGACGATGCTAAAATTATGAGAAGGATTAAAACAGAAGAGGACTGTTTGAGGCTTCAAGAAGACCTAGACAAGCTGAAGGAATGGTCGAACAAATGGTTGTTAGAGTTTAACCCAACCAAATGTAATGTAATGAAGATAGGTGTAGGGAGCAGGAGGCCAGATACAAGGTATCATTTGGGAGAGGAAATTCTTCAGGAGTCAGAGAAGGAAAAAGACTTGGGGGTTGATATCACGCCAGACCTGTCTCCTGCAGCACATATCAAGCGGATAACATCAGCGGCATATGCCAGGCTGGCCAACATACGAACGGCATTCAGAAACTTGTGTAAAGAATCATTCAGAACTTTGTATACCACATATGTCAGGCCAATCCTGGAGTATGCAGCCCCAGCATGGAGTCCATATCTAGTCAAGGATAAGACTAAACTGGAAAAGGTTCAAAGGTTTGCCACCAGACTAGTACCCGAGCTGAGAGGTATGAGCTACGAGGAGAGACTACGGGAATTAAACCTCACTTCGCTGGAAGACAGAAGAGTTAGGGGGGACATGATCACCACATTCAAGATTCTGAAGGGGATTGATAGGGTAGATAAAGACAGTCTATTTAACACAAGGGGAACACGCACAAGGGGACACAGGTGGAAACTGAGTGCCCAAATGAGCCACAGAGATATTAGAAAGAACTTTTTTAGTGTCAGAGTGGTTGACAAATGGAATGCATTAGGGGGTGATGTGGTGGAGGCTCACTCCATACACAGTTTCAAGTGTAGATATGACAGAGCCCGATAGGCTCAGGAATCTGTACACCTGTTGATTGACGGTTGAGAGGCGGGACCAAAGAGCCAGAGCTCAACCCCCGCAAACACAACTAGGTGAGTACAACTAGGTGAGTACACACACACGCACACACGCACACACACACACACAGACACACACACACACACACACACACACACACACACACACACACACACACACACACACACACACACACACACACACACACACACACACACACACACACACACACACACACACACACACACGCACACAGAAAGCAGCCCATAACAGCTGTCTAACTCCCAGGTACCTATTTACTGTTAGGTAAAGTTAGGTAAAGCAGGTTTGTCCCAGCCCGACAGGAAAAAACAGAGAAGCAAAGGAAGAATCCGTGGTTTAATAAGGAATGTATGAAAGCAAAGGAGCTAAACAAAAGGGCATGGAGGAAATTCCGTAATAACAGAACACCAGAAAGTAGTGAGAGATACCAGAGAACCAGGAACGAGTATGTCAGTGTGAGAAGAGCAGCTGAGAAAAGGTATGAAAATGATATAGCTAATAAAGCCAAGACCGAACCAAAGCTACTACACAGTCACATCAGGAGGAAGACAACAGTGAAGGAACAGGTGATGAAACTTAGGGTGGGCGAGGACAGGTACACAGAGAATGACAAAGAGGTGTGTGAAGAACTCAACAAAATGTTCCAGGAGGTCTTTACAGTAGAACAGGGAGATGTCGCGGCGCTAGAAGAGGTGGCAGCAAACCAGGTGACCTTGGATAGGTTCAAAATTACAAGAGATGAGGTCAAGAAGCACCTATTGGAGCTGGATGTGAGAAAAGCTGTTGGGCCGGATGGAATCTCGCCATGGGTATTGAAAGAGTGTGCAGGAGCACTTTGCCTACCACTCTCCATAGTGTATAGTAGGTCACTGGAAACGGGGGACCTACCAGAAATATGGAAGACTGCTAATGTAGTACCAATATACAAAAAGGGTGACAGACAAGAGGCACTGAACTACAGGCCAGTGTCCTTAACTTGTATACCATGCAAGGTGATGGAGAAGATTGTGAGAAAAAACCTGGTAACACATCTGGAGAGAAGAGACTTCGTGACAACCCGTCAACATGGGTTCAGGGAGGGTAAATCTTGCCCTACAGGATTGATAGAATTCTACGATCAGGTGACAAAGATTAAACAAGAAAGAGAAGGGTGGGCGGACTGCATTTTTTTGGACTGTCGGAAAGCATTTGACACAGTACCCCATAAAAGGTTGATGCATAAGCTGGAGAAACAGGCAGGAGTAACTGGTAGGGCGCTCCAGTGGATAAGGGAGTACCTAAACAATAGGAAGCAGAGAGTTACAGTGAGGGGTGAGACCTCAGACTGTCGTGAAGTCACCAGTGGAGTCCCACAGGGCTCTGTACTTGGACCTATCCTGTTTCTGATATACGTAAATGATCTCCCAGAGGGTATTGACTCTTTCCACTCAATGTTTGCTGACGACGCCAAAATTATGAGAAGGATTAAGACAGAGGATGACAGCTTGAGGCTTCAAGAAGACCTGGACAAGCTGCAGGAATGGTCGAACAAATGGCTGTTAGAGTTTAATCCAAGCAAATGTAGTGTAATGAAGATAGGGGTAGGAAGCAGGATACCAGATACAAGGTATCACTTGGGAGATAAAATACTTCAAGAGTCCAAGAGAGAGAAAGATCTGGGGGTTGATATCACGCCAGACCTGTCCCCTGAAGCTCATATCAAGAGGATAATAGCAGCAGCATATGCCAGGTTGGCTAACATAAGAACGGCCTTTAGAAACTTGTGTAAGGAATCTTTCAGAACATTATATACCACATATGTCAGACCAATCCTGGAGTATGCGGCTCCAACATGGAGTCCATATCTAGTCAAGCATAAGACTAAAATGGAAAAGGTTCAAAGGTTTGCCACCAGACTAGTACCCGAGCTCAAGGGAATCGACAGGTTTGATAAAGACTGGCTGTTTAACACAAGGGGCACACGCACTAGGGGACACAGGTGGAAACTGAGTGCCCAAATGAGCCACAGAGATATTAGAAAGAACTTTTTTAGTGTCAGAGTGGTTGACAAATGGAATGCATTTGGAAGTGATGTGGTGGAGGCTGACTCCATACACAGTTTCAAGTGTAGATATGATAGAGCCCAATAGGCTCAGGAACCTGTACACCTGTTGATTGACAGTTGAGAGGCGGGACCAAAGAGCCAGAGCTCAACCCCCACAAACACAACTAGGTGACAACTAGGTGAGTACACACACACACACACACACACACACACACACACACACACACACACACACACACACACACACACACACACACACACACAGACACACACACACACACACACACACACACACACACACACACACACACACACACACAGGTCCTTGGACCTATACTGTTTCTGATATATGTAAATGATCTCCCAGAGGGTATAGAATCGTTTCTCTCAATGTTTGCCGATGATGCAAAAATTATGAGGAGGATTGAAACTGAGGACGATAGTAGGAGGCTACAAGATGACCTAGACAGACTGAGTGAATGGTCCAACAAATGGCTGTTGAAGTTCAACCCGCGTAAATGCAAAGTAATGAAACTAGGTGGTGGAAATAGGAGGCCAAACACAGGATACAGAATAGGAGATGAAGTACTTAATGAAACGAACAGAGAGAAAGATCTAGGAGTTGATATCACACCAAACCTGTCTCCTGAAGCCCACATAAAAAGAATAACGTCTGCGGCATATGCGAGGCTGGCTAACATCAGAAGAGCGTTCAGGAACCTGTGTAAGGAATCATTCAGAATCTTGTACACCACATATGTAAGACCAATCCTGGAGTATGCGGCCCCAGCATGGAGCCCGTACCTTGTCAAGCACAAGACGAAGCTGGAAAAAGTCCAAAGGTATGCCACTAGACTAGTCCCAGAACTAAGAGGCATGAGTTACGAGGAAAGGCTGCGGGAAATGCACCTTACGACACTGGAAGACAGAAGAGTAAGGGGAGACATGATCACAACCTACAAAATCCTCAGAGGAATCGACCGGGTAAACAAGGATAAACTATTCAACACTGGTGGGACGCGAACAAGGGGACACAGGTGGAAACTGAGTACCCACATGAGCCACAGAGACGTTAGAAGGAACTTTTTCAGTGTCAGAGTAGTTAACGGATGGAATGCATTAGGCAGTGATGTGGTGGAGGCTGACTCCATACACAGTTTTAAATGTAGATATGATAGAGCCCAGTAGGCTCAGGAATCTGTACACCAGTTGATTGACAGTTGAGAGGCGGGACCAAAGAGCCAAAGCTCAACCCCCGCAAGCACAAATAGGTGAGTACAAATAGGTGAGTACACACACACACACACAGACACTCACCATGGGTACTGAAAGAGTGTGCAGAGGCACTTTGCTTGCCACTCTCCATAGTGTATAGTAAATCACTAGAGACGGGAGACCTACCAGAAATATGGAAGACGGCAAATGTGGTCCCAATATACAAAAAGGGCGACAGACAAGAGGCACTGAACTACAGGCCAGTGTCCTTGACTTGTATACCATGCAAGGTGATGGAGAAGATCGTGAGAAAAAACCTGGTAACACATCTGGAGAGAAGGGACTTCGTGACAAATCGCCAACATGGATTCAGGGAGGGTAAATCTTGCCTTACAGGCTTGATAGAATTCTACGATCAGGTGACACAGATTAAGCAAGAAAGAGAGGGCTGGGCGGACTGCATTTTCTTGGATTGTCGGAAAGCCTTTGACACAGTACCGCATAAGAGGCTGGTACATAAGCTGGAGAGACAGGCAGGTGTAGCTGGTAAGGTGCTGCAGTGGATAAGGGAGTATCTAAGCAATAGGAAGCAGAGAGTTACGGTGAGGGGTGAGACCTCCAATTGGCGTGAAGTCACCAGTGGAGTCCCACAGGGCTCTGTACTCGGTCCTATCTTGTTTCTGATATATGTAAATGATCTCCCGGAGGGTATCGATTCATTTCTCTCAATGTTTGCGGACGATGCTAAAATTATGAGAAGGATTAAAACAGAAGAGGACTGTTTGAGGCTTCAAGAAGACCTAGACAAGCTGAAGGAATGGTCGAACAAATGGTTGTTAGAGTTTAACCCAACCAAATGTAATGTAATGAAGATAGGTGTAGGGAGCAGGAGGCCAGATACAAGGTATCATCTGGGAGAGGAAATTCTTCAGGAGTCAGAGAAGGAAAAAGACTTGGGGGTTGATATCACGCCAGACCTGTCTCCTGCAGCACATATCAAGCGGATAACATCAGCGGCATATGCCAGGCTGGCCAACATACGAACGGCATTCAGACACTTGTGTAAAGAATCATTCAGAACTTTGTATACCACATATGTCAGGCCAATCCTGGAGTATGCAGCCCCAGCATGGAGTCCATATCTAGTCAAGGATAAGACTAAACTGGAAAAGGTTCAAAGGTTTGCCACCAGACTAGTACCCGAGCTGAGAGGTATGAGCTACGAGGAGAGACTACGGGAATTAAACCTCACTTCGCTGGAAGACAGAAGAGTTAGGGGGGACATGATCACCACATTCAAGATTCTGAAGGGGATTGATAGGGTAGACAAAGACAGTCTATTTAACACAAGGGGAACACGCACAAGGGGACACAGGTGGAAACTGAGTGCCCAAATGAGCCACAGAGATATTAGAAAGAACTTTTTTAGTGTCAGAGTGGTTGACAAATGGAATGCATTAGGTGGTGATGTGGTGGAGGCTCACTCCATACACAGTTTCAAGTGTAGATATGACAGAGCCCGATAGGCTCAGGAATCTGTACACCTGTTGATTGACGGTTGAGAGGCGGGACCAAAGAGCCAGAGCTCAACCCCCGCAAACACAACTAGGTGAGTACTAGGTGAGTACTCTCACACACACACACACACACACACACACACACACACACACACACACACACACACACACAGAACTTCCGGAATAACAGAACACCAGAAAGCAGAGAGAGATACCAGAGAACCAGGAATGAGTACGTCAGGGTGAGAAGAGAAGGAGAGAAAAATTTTGAAAATGATATAGCAAACAAAGCCAAGACCGAACCAAAGCTACTCCACAGTCACATCAGAAGGAAAACAACAGTGAAAGAACAGGTATTGAAACTTAGAACAGGCGAGGACAGGTATACAGAGAATGACAGAGAGGTGTGTGAGGAACTCAACAAGAGGTTCCAGGAGGTCTTCACAATAGAACAGGGTGAGGTCACTGTGCTAGGAGAAAGGGAGGTAAACCAGGCGGCCTTGGAGGAGTTCGAATTTACGAGAGAGGAGGTCAAGAGACACCTGCTGGATCTGGATGTTAGAAAGGCTGTTGGTCCAGATGGGATCTCACCATGGGTACTGAAAGAGTGTGCAGAGGCACTTTGCCTGCCACTCTCCATAGTGTATAGTAAGTCACTAGAGACGGGAGACCTACCAGAAATATGGAAGACGGCGAATGTGGTCCCAATATACAAAAAGGGCGACAGACAAGAGGCACTGAACTACAGGCCAGTGTCCTTGACTTGTATACCATGCAAGGTGATGGAGAAGATCGTGAGAAAAAACCTGGTAACACATCTGGAGAGAAGGGACTTCGTGACAAATCGCCCACATGGATTCAGGGAGGGTAAATCTTGCCTTACAGGCTTGATAGAATTCTACGATCAGGTGACACAGATTAAGCAAGAAAGAGAGGGCTGGGCGGACTGCATTTTCTTGGATTGTCGGAAAGCCTTTGACACAGTACCGCATAAGAGGCTGGTACATAAGCTGGAGAGACAGGCAGGTGTAGCTGGTAAGGTGCTCCAGTGGATAAGGGAGTATCTAAGCAATAGGAAGCAGAGAGTTACGGTGAGGGGTGAGACCTCCGATTGGCGTGAAGTCACTAGTGGAGTCCCACAGGGCTCTGTACTCGGTCCTATCTTGTTTCTGATATATGTAAATGATCTCCCGGAGGGTATCGATTCATTTCTCTCAATGTTTGTGGACGATGCTAAAATTATGAGAAGGATTAAAACAGACGAGGACTGTTTGAGGCTTCAAGAAGACCTAGACAAGCTGAAGGAATGGTCGAACAAATGGTTGTTAGAGTTTAACCCAACCAAATGTAATGTAATGAAGATAGGTGTAGGGAGCAGGAGGCCAGATACAAGGTATCATCTGGGAGAGGAAATTCTTCAGGAGTCAGAGAAGGAAAAAGACTTGGGGGTTGATATCACGCCAGACCTGTCTCCTGCAGCACATATCAAGCGGATAACATCAGCGGCATATGCCAGGCTGGCCAACATACGAACGGCATTCAGAAACTTGTGTAAAGAATCATTCAGAACTTTGTATACCACATATGTCAGGCCAATCCTGGAGTATGCAGCCCCAGCATGGAGTCCATATCTAGTCAAGGATAAGACTAAACTGGAAAAGGTTCAAAGGTTTGCCACCAGACTAGTACCCGAGCTGAGAGGTATGAGCTACGAGGAGAGACTACGGGAATTAAACCTCACTTCGCTGGAAGACAGAAGAGTTAGGGGGGACATGATCACCACATTCAAGATTCTGAAGGGGATTGATAGGGTAGATAAAGACAGTCTATTTAACACAAGGGGAACACGCACAAGGGGACACAGGTGGAAACTGAGTGCCCAAATGAGCCACAGAGATATTAGAAAGAACTTTTTTAGTGTCAGAGTGGTTGACAAATGGAATGCATTAGGAAGTGATGTGGTGGAGGCTGACTCCATACACAGTTTCAAGTGTAGATATGACAGAGCCCGATAGGCTCATGAATCTGTACACCTGTTGATTGACGGTTGAGAGGCGGGACCAAAGAGCCAGAGCTCAACCCCCGCAAACACAACTAGGTGAGTACAACTAGGTGAGTACAGAGCAGCCCATAACAGCTGTCTAACTCCCAGGTACCTATTTACTGTTAGGTAACAGGCGCATCAGGGTGAAAGAAACTCTGCCCATTGTTTCTTGCCGGCGCCGGGAATCGAACCTCGGACCACAGGATTACGTGTGCATCGTGCTGTCCACCCAGCCACCGGCCCCTTCCCCTGCCTGTGACCCGTCCCCCCCCCCAAGGAGGTCATCTGATGCAACCCGTTCTCGCACTTGCTTCTGTCAATATTGGCTTATTTAATAAGTGCATATGTGACATACTAATTGATTGTGAATATTTTAGTTTACTTTGAAAAGCTTCATAGAAAACACCGACCTCACCTAACCTTCTTAGTATGTTAAGATAAGCATCTTATTGCTTCTTAATTACAATTTTTACTTAACCTATCAAGGGTATATGTTAAACAATAATTGTAATTAAGAAGCAATAAGATGCTTATCTTAACATACTAAGAACGTTAGGTGAGGTCGGTGTTTTCTATGAAGCTCTTCAAGGTAAACGAAAATATTCACAATCAATTAGTATGTCACATATGCACTTATTAAATAAGCCAATATTGACTATAAGCAAATGCGAGAACGGGTTGTCTGATGCCAGGATGTGTGGGGGTGCTGGGGGATCTGTGGATCTACAGATCTCGCTAAACACTAAAGCCCCGAAATCATCTCAAGATAACCTCAAGATAACAGTATGTTAAGGGTCCTGTGATAGGTTAGGTGGCCAGGAAATTCTCATAAAGTTTCAAAACGTTATGAAAAACGTTAATAGAAAGTTTCCTCTTCTAACCTTACCAAGTCAGCCGGACGACTCAAACAGAAAACGGAACAGCACGTCACTTTTTTGAGTCGATTTCACTTCAAAATACGTCCAAATTTGGCCATAGTGCGCATACGAGGCAAAAGTGACGGCATTTTTAAGAGAACGGGTTGCGTCCTGAACCCTCTCAGCCGATGTGTCTCTATCACGTCCCATCGTGTTCAGGCTGAGATCTTCACCACGAACCCGACATGTTCTGTTGGCTGTATTGTTCACCGGACGGTGTTCATGGCTGTATTGTTCACTGAACAGTGTTCATGGCTGTATTGTTCACTGAACAGTGTTCATGGCTGTATTGTTCACTGGACAGTGTTCATGGCTGTATTGTTCACTGAACAGTGTTCATGGCTGTATTGTTCACTGGACAGTGTTCATGGCTGTATTGTTCACTGGACAGTGTTCATGGCTGTATTGTTCACTGAACAGTGTTCATGGCTGTATTGTTCACTGGACAGTGTTCGTGGCTGTATTGTTCACTGGACGGTGTTCATGACTGTATTGTTCACTGGACAGTGTTCATGACTGTATTGTTCACTGGACAGTGTTCATGGCTGTATTGTTCACTGGACAGTGTTCATAACTGTATTGCTCACTGGACGGTGTTCGTGGCTGTATTGTTCATTGGACGGTGTTCATGACTGTATTGTTCACTGAACAGTGTTCATGGCTGTATTGTTCACTGAACAGTGTTCATGGCTGTATTGTTCACTGAACAGTGTTCATGGCTGTATTGTTCACTGAACAGTGTTCATGGCTGTATTGTTCACTGAACAGTGTTCATGGCTGTATTGTTCACTGAACAGTGTTCATGGCTGTATTGTTCACTGAACAGTGTTCATGGCTGTATTGTTCACTGAACAGTGTTCATGGCCGTATTGTTCACTGGACGGTGTTCGTGGCTGCGAGGGGTCCCGGCTACAGCTGCCTCTACCACCGCTCGGGCCACCTGTATTATTCATACACTTGTTGAATGAGAAACTTTTCTCTATACAGTAGGAGTGGTGTGACTGTGGGCGTGAGGTGTCATTATCTCCCGCATGTCTGCTCTACTATCTCCCGCATGTCTGCTCTACTATCTCCCGCATGTCTGCTCTACTATCTCCCGCATGTCTGCTCTACTATCTCCCGCATGCCTGCTCTACTATCTCCCACATGTCTGCTTTACTATCTCCCGCATGTCTGCTTTACTATCTCCCACATGCCTGCTTTACTATCTCCCACATGTCTGCTTTACTATCTCCAGCATGTCTGCTCTACTATCTCCCACATGCCTGCTTTACTATCTCCCGCATGTCTGCTTTACTATCTCCCACATGCCTGCTTTACTATCTCCCACATGTCTGCTTTACTATCTCCAGCATGTCTGCTCTACTATCTCCCACATGCCTGCTTTACTATCTCCCACATGCCTGCTTTACTATCTCCCACATGCCTGCTTTACTATCTCCCACATGTCTGCTTTACTATCTCCCACATGTCTGCTTTACTATCTCCCACATGTCTGCTGTACTATCTCCCACATGTCTGCTGTACTAAATGCAGGCTTATATTATCATAATTCCTCCCTCTCTCCCACAAGCGTATACTGAGACGTCCTCGCCCTCGCCAGGCACTTCCCCTACCACATACACTGGGACGTGCTCACCCTCGCCAGGCACTTCCCCTACCACATACACTGGGACGTGCTCGCCCTCGCCAGGCACTTCCCCTACCACTGTCACGTGGGGGGTGGGCGGTCCGGGGCTCTGCTAACACTCGGCTGCTAGGGGCTCAAAGGGCCCAAATACTCAGCCCCTCCGACTCCCTGGATTCACCGGAGTCTCCTTGGTCACACAAGATAGGACCAACAATGCCCACCTCCGCAGGTCTTTGCTTCCACCACAAAGGGGTGCCACTGATTCACCCTGGAAGCCCTTCAGTCAACCACGGGGAAACTGCTGTTAACAGTTCCGGCCTAGACCCGTGGGGGAGTGAAGGAAGACTCAGGCTTACCTATAACCATAGCCTCTCTGAGTCTTGCCTGCCAGACAAAAAAAAGGTTGCAGGAACTCCTTTCCCGCCTGTCTTCTCTATCTTCCTCTTAGCAAGGTCGCCAGCTGGGTTATTATATCTGCACCCCAGCAATGCAGTTCAGTGGGTGTATCATATATCGTTTGTAGCCAGAAATGTATGCTCATAGAGAAATATCACAAATGGAGGCACACTCAAACACAGTAATAAAATGTGTGGATTTACTGACGCAAATACATGAACACACACACACAATCACAAGTAATACATGAATATGGAATATGGATGATGAGTCTGGAGATCGTCAGCCTCTTCTTCCACGACCTCCAACTCTCCTTCAACTGGACAGGAAGACAGGAGTCTCACACTCTCACAGGAGGGCCTCTTCACCACGTCGGCACCTCTTCTTCACTGTCCTGCCATCCATACACACTGTCCTCTCTGACAGTCCTGGACACAAGCTGCCTTGCAGCCTATTCTACTATTAAAGTAATAAAGTCTTGCTGCCACATACACAAGTAAATATTGTGGCCTAACTAGCCTACTCATACAAGGGGTAATGGGAGGGAAAAATGATCTACCTTACACTCCTGGCTCACGACGCCTGTCCCTCGATGGTGTGAGGTTCCCACGCTTCCTTGGGTCGATCCTCGACGATCCAGGGCGTTCCACAGGTCCTCAGGTGTCGTGAAGCCTTCGCGTCGTCGCCGTTCCAATCCCTGAGATTCAGCTGCCCCAATCCTGGTTCATCGATGGGCGCTGAGCTAATCACTATCTT
Organism: Procambarus clarkii; assembly: GCF_040958095.1. NCBI lineage: Eukaryota > Metazoa > Arthropoda > Malacostraca > Decapoda > Cambaridae > Procambarus > Procambarus clarkii. Next base: position 23,659,226 of record NC_091164.1, on the reverse strand, counting down.
TCCCCACACTCGCCTCTCCCACAGGGCGTCGCTCCTTGTCCTAGGCACGGTGTCGTCCTTCCAAGATTCTCAGTGGATGTGACCCCAGTCACAGCTAGCTTGCTCGCCCACCTTCCAGACCTCAACGTCCAGCCAGCGGCGCCGCCCAGCGTCGTCGCCGACTATTTTCCAAGTTTGGGCACTTCTCTGCTCACTGAACTTGGTTCCTCTTTGGCTTCCCAGAAGCGCAGGGTCTCCAATAACTATGGTGGGCAACGAAGGCCAGCTCAATCCACTGAACAAGGCTTGCAGAGCCTCCAATCCTTGAGAGCAGACCGAGGCGCGTCCTGTCGCTTCCACGGTCAGTACAACTCTGACGTTGGCGCCGCCCGGGGCACTCGGTGACGTCATGGCGGGCCCTGATTTGTCGCCCGCGACCTACGTCGGCCAATCCGCGATCGGCACAGTGTCCCTTCCACAAGGTCACATCTGCCGTAGGGGATACTGTTTCATTTATAACAGGGCGCCAATTTTCCTTTATTTACAACTTATAATATAACCTCCACCCATTAAATGGCAGCCGGTTTGGTCGCCACATATATCATTAGACTCCCTGAACCTCAGAGAATCAGTAGGGAGAGCTGATATGACTCTTTAAGCCGGCAAACGAAAGAAATAGGAGAGGGCACCGTAACATACCCCTCCCCTTAAAATAAGAGTCATATCGGAAGAGCAGCACTCAAGAGGGCAACCTATACTCTTGCTCCCTCCGTTCCTGAAGTGTCACTCCTCCAGTTGGTGACGTGGCTCATACCACTTTGCCAGTCACTTGCCTCATTGTATCTCCACCTCGCATAGGACCGGGTGTGATGGGTGTTCCCTGAACACCTACAAGAAATCCTCTCTCCGTGGCTACGAGTGTACTCCCACGGCTCGTTACCACTGTAAGATTCAGTGCATGCAGCGCCTCCACCGCGTCGTGCACTCCGAGATAGTCTGGCATTTCCACTGCGTCCTACAGGTACCCCATGTTTCCTCTCATGATCTCCTCTTCGCCAATCTTCTCTCTTCTCGGTTTCTCTTCTCCCATAGGTGCGTTGTCTCCTCACAGTGGCACTTGTAACCTGTACTCCATCCAGCAGCTTCCTCTCTTCCACACTAGGCTTTTGCGATGGCCCAATGCCCCTCTGGTTAGGCTGGCGCCTACCCTGGGTGTACCTATTCCCTGCTTTCTTCGTATTGCCTTTCCTATACCACTCGCTCCTTCGTTCCCGACGAACATCTTCACTCCTCCATGAGATTCTCTTCCCTGCAGACGTCTTCTTCGGTTCGTGGTTGGGCTCTTCTACCTCCCTGTGGCTCACCTCACTACGGTGGTTCGTCTTGCACCTACCACTATTCATCTGGTTGGCATAGGGTGCCTTGCATCGTGGCTCCTCCACTCTGCCCCTCACTGCCGTTCGCTCATCCACTGAGCTTACTTTATTCACGTTTCTGTATGGAGGGAGTGCGGTCTGCAGCCTCTTCACCGCCCCAGGCGTTTGTACAGCTGCTCCTCGCCACTCCTCCACACGCATCATCAGGCTTAGTCGGAGGGGTTCGTCGGGGTTTTCCACTACCTCCGACGACCTCTCTGCACTCTCGCCATCGTTGTCGTCGTCTCTGGCGACGTTTCCCCTGGCGAAGTCGGCTTCCTCACTATTATTTGGAGCGACCGATACCTCACCTGGCAGGGTTGTACCGCTGCTTGCAACATAGGCACTCTTGGCCCAATCGGGTTGTATCCTGCCTCCTCCGAGGTCATTACCCAGCACCATCTGTACATGCTCTAGGGGTAACTTAGGGGCTACAGCTACTATAGCTCTCTCGACTCCGTAGTCGGCAATCAGCTGTACTTCGTGAAGTGGCAACCTGTATTCCTCCCCCACACTGCGTATCCTCACCACTCCCACAGGTGAATCATTAAATTCCTTGGGGAGAATACTCCTGGTTACCATACTTATGTCAGCACCCGTATCTCGAAGCACGGCAACCTCCACTGGGTCTGACCTTCCAAACTTCACGTTGGCCCCGAAAACGAAGGGATGTTCACCCAACTTCATTTCCCAACCATTCACGTTGGGTCCACTATAATATGGGGTGTGAACAAACACTCTCTCCTCTTCCAACATTAATCCTACATTCCTTTGGTGCTCCTCACACTCGCGGGCATAATGTCCTCTCACACCACAGTTGTAGCATCGGCCACCTCCCCTGGGCGGCCACTCGCCAGTCCCTCTGGCGGTACCACTTGCAGACGTCCCCTGTGTCCTCCTTGGACTCCTTGTCGTCGTATCCGGGACTGCAGCACTTGCTCCCGAGTTAGGTCCACTGCTCACAGCTTGGGGCTTCCTCCCCGCGTCTCTTGAGCTCTTGAACCACGTTACTTCATCGGGCACACTACTCTTGGGAGAGTCCCCACCTATCCTCGCTCCTCCTGAACTCCTAAGGTTCCCTCCCGACCTGGGGTAAGGCGAGTGTCTGGGCGGCCCCTCCCTCCTGATATGTAGTGCCTCCTCCAGCATGTCGGCTCGATCCGCTGCAGCCTTCAGGTCCTTAATACCTGCTTCTCTCACCCTTACTCGCAACTCTGGATGGAGCACCGACATGAACTTCTCCATCACTATCAGTCGTTTGATATCATCCACCGACTCCGCTTCCTCCGCCTTCAACCATCGTAGGAATTTCCGTTCCATATCCCTGGCGGTCTCGGCGTAAGTCTTTCCCGACGCTCTTGTACACTCTCTGAACCGCTTCCGGTACATCTCCGGAGTCAGCCGGAATGAGTGGAGAACCGCATTCTTAATCGCGTCATAACTAGTACACTCCTCTAGGTCCAGCATGTTATAGGCTTCCCGGGCCTCACCAGTCAACCTGCCCTGGACCAGAGCAGCCCAATCATCTTCCGGCCACTCCTTCAGAGTCGCTATCCGTTCAAAGTGTTCGAAGAACGCCTCAGCTTCTTGTGGTTCGAACGTAGGTAAGTCACGTTCCCTTACCTTGAGGTCATCCCGCCGTGCAGGTAGTGAGGGCAGACCACGTTCAACGCGACGCAATTCGACTTCTTTCTTTGCCTTTATCTCCTCCAGTCGCAGTCGTCTCTCTCCTTCTTCTCGCTGCAGCCGAGCTTCTCGCTCCTCTCGCTGCAGCTGCAGCCGTGCTTCTCGCTCCTCTCGCTGCAGCTGGGCTTCCAGTTGCATCTTCATTATTTCCAGTTGCAGGCTCCTCTTACTACAGCTGGACCTTCCACTGCTCCCATGTTCACTGTGAATTCTCTCCACACTGGTAGGCGCTTGGGGGGGCCCTAGTCGGGACGGTTCACCTTGCGACGGCTCTCCTCGGGACGGCTCCTCTTGAGATGGCTTCTCTCCCGTCGCTTCCTCTCGAGCTGTGAGCTGTGCCATGATCTCTATCCTTCGCTCCGCTACCTTAGTCGTCCTCAACCTGATCCCAAAGTGGTTTGCCACTTGTTGGAGCTGGGCCTTGGTACACTCCTCCAAAATTCTCTCGTCCCTTGTGTCAATAAATTTCTTTACTTTGTCTTCCTCCATCTCTATATCAACAAGCATACACGACAGCACAGACAAGTTAGTAGGCACTAATTTCACCGTTTCAGTCCCTTAGCTGGTTGAGTAACAGTACCACCGAATTCACTGGCCACACTGTATTAGTACCCTGGCAACACTTGTCTTGCAATTTGGTCCACACTGTAGCTTGCTCCACGCTTCCTGGCGAGGTTCCCAATTCTTGGCTACTGGGGTTCGAATCCTGGCAAGGTCGCCAGTTCTCTTGTCACGTGGGGGGTGGGCGGTCCGGGGCTCTGCTAACACTCGGCTGCTAGGGGCTCAAAGGGCCCAAATACTCAGCCCCTCCGACTCCCTGGATTCACCGGAGTCTCCTTGGTCACACAAGATAGGACCAACAATGCCCACCTCCGCAGGTCTTTGCTTCCACCACAAAGGGGTGCCACTGATTCACCCTGGAAGCCCTTCAGTCAACCACGGGGAAACTGCTGTTAACAGTTCCGGCCTAGACCCGTGGGGGAGTGAAGGAAGACTCAGGCTTACCTATAACCATAGCCTCTCTGAGTCTTGCCTGCCAGACAAAAAAAAGGTTGCAGGAACTCCTTTCCCGCCTGTCTTCTCTATCTTCCTCTTAGCAAGGTCGCCAGCTGGGTTATTATATCTGCACCCCAGCAATGCAGTTCAGTGGGTGTATCATATATCGTTTGTAGCCAGAAATGTATGCTCATAGAGAAATATCACAAATGGAGGCACACTCAAACACAGTAATAAAATGTGTGGATTTACTGACGCAAATACATGAACACACACACACAATCACAAGTAATACATGAATATGGAATATGGATGATGAGTCTGGAGATCGTCAGCCTCTTCTTCCACGACCTCCAACTCTCCTTCAACTGGGCAGGAAGACAGGAGTCTCACACTCTCACAGGAGGGCCTCTTCACCACGTCGGCACCTCTTCTTCACTGTCCTGCCATCCATACACACTGTCCTCTCTGACAGTCCTGGACACAAGCTGCCTTGCAGCCTATTCTACTATTAAAGTAATAAAGTCTTGCTGCCACATACACAAGTAAATATTGTGGCCTAACTAGCCTACTCATACAAGGGGTAATGGGAGGGAAAAATGATCTACCTTACACTCCTGGCTCACGACGCCTGTCCCTCGATGGTGTGAGGTTCCCACGCTTCCTTGGGTCGATCCTCGACGATCCAGGGCGTTCCACAGGTCCTCAGGTGTCGTGAAGCCTTCGCGTCGTCGCCGTTCCAATCCCTGAGATTCAGCTGCCCCAATCCTGGTTCATCGATGGGCGCTGAGCTAATCACTATCTTTCCCCACACTCGCCTCTCCCACAGGGCGTCGCTCCTTGTCCTAGGCACGGTGTCGTCCTTCCAAGATTCTCAGTGGATGTGACCCCAGTCACAGCTAGCTTGCTCGCCCACCTTCCAGACCTCAACGTCCAGCCAGCGGCGCCGCCCAGCGTCGTCGCCGACTATTTTCCAAGTTTGGGCACTTCTCTGCTCACTGAACTTGGTTCCTCTTTGGCTTCCCAGAAGCGCAGGGTCTCCAATAACTATGGTGGGCAACGAAGGCCAGCTCAATCCACTGAACAAGGCTTGCAGAGCCTCCAATCCTTGAGAGCAGACCGAGGCGCGTCCTGTCGCTTCCACGGTCAGTACAACTCTGACGTTGGCGCCGCCCGGGGCACTCGGTGACGTCATGGCGGGCCCTGATTTGTCGCCCGCGACCTACGTCGGCCAATCCGCGATCGGCACAGTGTCCCTTCCACAAGGTCACATCTGCCGTAGGGGATACTGTTTCATTTATAACAGGGCGCCAATTTTCCTTTATTTACAACTTATAATATAACCTCCACCCATTAAATGGCAGCCGGTTTGGTCGCCACATATATCATTAGACTCCCTGAACCTCAGAGAATCAGTAGGGAGAGCTGATATGACTCTTTAAGCCGGCAAACGAAAGAAATAGGAGAGGGCACCGTAACACCACATACACTGGGACGTCCTCGCCCTCGCCAGGCACTTCCCCTACCACATACACTGGGACGTCCTCGCCCTCGCCAGGCACTTCCCCTACCACATACACTGGGACGTGCTCACCCTCGCCAGGCACTTCCCCTACCACATACACTGGGACGTGCTCACCCTCGCCAGGCACTTCCCCTACCACATACACTGGGACGTGCTCACCCTCGCCAGGCACTTCCCCTACCACATACACTGGGACGTCCTCACCCTCGCCAGGCACTTCCCCAACCACATACACTGGGACGTCCTCGCCCTCGCCAGGTACTTCCCCTACCACATACACTGGGACGTGCTCGCCCTCGCCAGGTACTTCCCCTACCACATACACTGGGACGTGCTCGCCCTCGCCAGGTACTTCCTGCTAAAATATCACACCTTTCACCGTTTTATATAATCATTCCGTTATATATGAGAGTGTTAGCCCCAAAGGCTCACTTTCATGTGAGTTCGTGTGAGGTGGAGGCACAGTAGTAACTATGACACAGTCTGTCAGGTTCATGGCGCGAACACCACGGCTTTGTTGTCGCTGGATCAAAGACGGATATGACAGCGTGTGGTGTGGTTGCTGTTCTGGCTCTGAAGGTGAGACAGGCTTGTGTCAGTCTCACAGTAATGAGGATGAGGCTTGGGGTGTGTGAGGCCGAGTGTGGATATAATGGCTCTGTGGACCTATGATTAGGGATGGTATTACACGAGTATAAGTTGATCCCAGTTGAGAATTGTGAAGCGCTGAAACCACAAATCTGGAAAAAAAGTTCACTTGTGGATGATCTTTCTGGTTAAAGACTTCATTCTAATAACCTAATAGAAGCAATTCAACACAGTGCATTATATGTATGGCTTATTTACGTGAGGCATACATGAGGTCTGAATGGAAGTAAGGTTTAGGAGGGCGACTGGAAAATAGTATATATTGTTGATATGGAACAATCGTTTAGCTTTGACCTCATATTTTAAATATATGCGATGCTGTGTTATGAACAGCGATGGTATTTATATGTTCTCTCATTATTGATGAATCATTATTGATGTCTTTGGTGATGTCCGTGAGTATACTTAATGGTCATCAGTTACGTCCTGGGTGTTGTAACTGTGGGGTTGAGTTGTTAACTTATGTACTCAACAAATTTAGTGGACTGTATGCTACTACTTGTAACACAATACCACAGAAGTGGTAATTTAATTGATTTTTTTTGTAATTTTGCCCCGAAGGCGAGTTTATTGGGCAGCGCCACTCATCTTGTGAGTGGTCACACCGCCATAGTGACAGTATTGGGCAGCGCCACTCATCTTGTGAGTGGTCACACCGCCATAGTGACAGTATTGGGCAGCGCCACTCATCTTGTGAGTGGTCATACCGCCATAGTGACAGTATTGGGCAGCGCCACTCATCTTGTGAGTGGTCATACCGCCATAGTGACAGTATTGGGCAGCGCCACTCATCTTATGAGTGGTCACACCGCCATAGCAGCATGTACAACACTCCCCAAAAGAAAGAAAACCCGCTGGGTTGTTCATCCTGTCACTTGTACCCAGACACAGCTGGGACTTGCTTAACTGTCTCTAGTGAACCGCTCCTCGAACAACAAGATTAACATTTGTCAGCCCTTAAAAGCTTATGTTATCTTGCGGGTGCAAAATGGGGGAATCTTTTAAGAACAGCATCAATATTTGATAAATAGTGTTTTCCTAACTCAAACAATGTGGGGTTTATTATTCTACACATATTTTTAATGTCTCTCAGGTGTTCACATTCACGTAGATAGTGGTCAAGACGGTGTTCGTCACTCTCACCACAGATTCTGCAACTTCTCTGATCAACTGTTGTTTCCATTCCGTATCTCCGTGGATATTTGTATCCAAGACGGATTCTCGCTATTACTGATTCTCTCCCGTGTCCTCGTCCTCTTCGTCCATAATGATTGGGATTGCCAGCTGCAACCATGTTGTACCATCGTACAGATTCACTGGTTTGTGCTTCTATCCTCCTTTCCTCAGTTACCTTGTCACGGTGATGTTGCCTGACAATATCTCTAATTTGTAGTAGAGTCTTGGGTATGAAGTATTCAGTATGGTCTCCTTCAGCGCCTTCAGCAGCCAGCACATCTGCTCGTTCATTCCCACATATTCCAACATGGGAGGGGATCCACAGAAACTTGATGACACTTCCCTGATTGGTAAGTACTCTCACAGCTCTCTTAATTTCATCGACTATTGCAAGATTTTCTGCCCGATTTTTTCCTAGGCTTTGTAGTGCTGCTTTGGAATCGGTGCAGATCACTGCACCATTAGTGTTCCGTTCAAGGAATCTTAACGCCATAACAATGGCAGTTAGCTCTGCTTGCGTTGTAGAGGCATAGTTCTCAATACGTGCCTTTTCTTCATTTCTGCGTTGGAAAGTATTATCCTTAATTACCGTGTATGCTGCACCAGACCTGCCAATGACAGGATTAGATGACCCGTCAGTGTAGATTTGATCTAGTTCATCTCCGGTTTCTTTATAAATTTCCTCGAGATACTTGTGTCTCATTTCTCGTGCTATCATGTTGGATTTTTTCGTTGCCATTTCATTGATGATAATCCTGCAAGAGTCATCCTCCCAGGGAGGTAACTTTTCTACAGGCATGAGCTCACGGGCTTGCTCAAGCAGGTGAAGCTCTTCCAGGTAGCAGACTGATCTGAGATGCCATTTTTTGCTTCTCCTGTTTCCCCCTGAAAGTAGCACAGAACTCAGTTTTTTCTTAGCAATATCATTGTAATAGGGATCTCTGGCTATCCTAATTGCAAGCTTAGCATTCAGCTCCTGAATTCTGCTTTTAACACTGGGGAGGGACAATTCCTCTCGTAGATTAGAGGTTTTGGCAGTTCTTGGAACTCCAAGACTGATTGTCATGGCTTCATTCTGAATGCTTTCAAGCCTTTTCATATCGCTTTGGGAGTAGAATTTTGTTAAGATTATCTAGTATTTAGTTTTAATTAAGTTTGTTGATTCAGTCTCAACTAGAAACAATTTTAAGTGAGCATTTAGATTTAATGATTAAAGTTAATTATTGATTAATTTACTGAAACACTAAATTACATCGGTCCTTCAGCTTTGGTTTTGGGAATAATGTTTGGCTGGTAGCATAACTTCACTTCACGGTTTCTCAATTAATTCACAATTAGTTTCATTCTTTCACTACAGTAACTGTCCACAGAGTAGATAAACAGCTTGATGTGGTATAATACACTCTGTGGTGTGTAGTGTGTTATGGTGTATGGTGTGAGTGTTTACTAGTTGTGTTTACTAGTTGTGTTTTTGCGGTGGTTGAGCTTTGCTCTTTCGGCCCGCCTCTCAACTGTCAATCAACTGTTTACTAACTACTTTTTTTTTTTTTCCACACCACACACACACACCCCAGGAAGCAGCCCGTTACAGCTGACTAACTCCCAGGTACCTATTTACTGCTAGGTAACAGGGGCACTTAGGGTGAAAGAAACTTTGCCCATTTGTTTCTGCCTCGTGCAGGAATCGAACCCGCGCCACAGAATTACGAGTCCTGCGCGCTATCCACCAGGCTACGAGGCCCCTGTGTGGCTCCCTCTTGGTGTGGCCTCACACTCCTCTCACAGTTTACTGCAAGTCTCACACTTAGGTCTCTCTAAACAGTGTGTCTTACTGGTTATACACTTTTATGTGTAGGTCACACCACCTTACAAAGGTTCACGGATCTGTGAACTGGCTGGAACTCAGCGTGTACAACTGCAGTCTTCGTAGAGGTGATGGATTTTGTTCTAATGCCACTAATGTCACAGCGACAAAGCACCAGCTAAATCCACCCCAAGGCGAGCATAGCCACCCAACCTGTTTTAAAGGGAGATTTATAAAATCGTTAACCAAACGTATCTGGTTAAAGAATTTTTTAATAATTATAAGTATTTATTTATAAATTACCATGATATGCTATTACTATTGCATTTAATTACATATCCTGGTATGGAACCCATTATAAATGCCTCCCTGTCGTGGGGTCTTGGAAATGGTGATCATTTGCTGACTAGACGTTCTCTCTGTCCTGGGACGGGCTTGGCTTTGTTCCTTAGATAGACATGAGCCATGTGTGCTCTCTCATAGACCGTGTTACTCAGACATGTTATTTTCTACTTTTGGTGGATTTTTTTCAGGGATATTCCTGAGCGGGCCCTAAGCCTCTGGCTGGCCCACTGGGCGGGCCCTAAGCCTCTGGCTGGCCCAAGCCTCTGGCTGGCCCAAGCCTCTGGCTGGCCCAAGCCTCTGGCTGGCCCAAGCCTCTGGCTGGCCCACTAAGTGTTGCTTGTTTCTGTTTTACTTGGGCGGAGTATGAGTATTTATGACTCGTATGGTCGCTTCAGTAAGATTTTGCCATATGTGTTTAACAACTTCTTCTGCTCTGTTGAATCTAAGTTGAAATCTTAATGGGTTTGTAACTGTGCACTGTGTTAGATAATGTTCCAATGGTCTGTTGTGGTTATACCTGTGCACTGTGTTAGATAATGTTCCAGTGGTCTGTTGTGGTTATAACTGTGCACTGTGTTAGATAATGTTCCAGTGGTCTGTTATGGTTGTAACTGTGCACTGTGTTAGATAATGTTCCAGTGGTCTGTTGTGGTTGTAACTGTGCACTGTGTTAGATAATCTTCCAGTGGTCTGTTGTGGTTGTAACTGTGCACTGTGTTAGATAATCTTCGAGTGGTCTGTCGGGCATTTCTCCACAGTGCTTTTTGGTGGAAATGGCCCACAGGTTTCTGCAGCTTTATGTGATGTAAAGTGATGCACTTGTTGATGTTGTGGAGGAGGGGTTGACCTCCCAGCTCCGTGAGGCAGGTAATGAGTACACATAACACATTTATAATTAGGAATATATCAACCACCCTTCACACATAGTACAATCCTGAATGGCTTCTCAAGTTTTCTAAGACATAACCAAACAATCAACTTCATCTGTAGTTGGTGTTGTTACCTATCGTTCGTTACGGCTCGTGACCCTACAGCAGCCAAACTTTAATTACGTCTAGGGATACCACTGCTGCTCTCTAAAGCGCGTCACCAGTATAACCCCTTGATAAGTAATGAGCACATAAATAAAACTCTTCCTTTAGGACTGAAGAATAGATACAAAATATTATATAGATATATATTCAAGACATTATAATATAAAAACACAGATGGTTAAGTTAACTTATACAATAAATGAAAGTATTGTCATATCCCTAAATATAACAAATAAAATATGGCACACAATGAATGTAAAGACTTATCTCCCACATGTTACTCTCCTGGTCCCGTATCAGCTACTGAACTCTCGCTCTGGCGCTACCCACATTCTCACCTCCCGTCTGCCTCATCCCAGGATGAGGGATGGAAACTAAGGACTTTTTAATATTTTAAACTAATTGAACAACCACTTGTTCTCAAAACACACAAGAATGCAAATTACAGATAATAGTTACTTACAAAATATATAAGTATAATGCCACCTGTTTAATTACAGTATATAAACAATTTCCTAACTAAATAAAGTGACATCTGGAACTCTCAAACTGAACAGGTCCAGCTTTCCCGTATCAATCAGGTAATAGACGTGTGCAACGCAACCCCGCTCCTGTCCACTGACGCTGCCACACCACACGACAATTTACCAAAACACAATGTGTGTACATATACAGGCAATGATATAATGGAAACAAAAATGCTATTTCAAATTTATATACGTATTCTGCTAGGAGTACGTAACACTTCCACCTCCAAGAAAAAAAATGCAATAGATTGAAGATCAATGGCATTTTTTCAAAGTAAAATGTATGACACTTGAGATTTATGGTATTAATTACACCAAACATGTAAAAGTAATAAGAACACATCTCTGGACCAAAATGAAAACACTCCAAATATAGTCTTACAGGAAACTCAGAAATTTCAGTCTTATGATTATGTCTACATATGTGTCACTGGAGTATGCAAATTTATCTCTCCAAGGTACTATCTCATTTATTTCACTTTGTTTCAGATCATATTTCACACTTCTATCTACAACAGTATCATTAGTAGCATGAATAGAATTGTCAATAAAGGTAGCTGCTTTCACACAGTTATCATGGCAATTTTGCTTTTCATATGTTTCTACTATTTCTCCAAGATCAGTTTCATTTTTCCATGTGATTCCTTTTCCACATGGTGAATTTTTCCAAGACAGACTCCATTTTCCATTACTCCCTTTTTCTGGAGCTGAACTGCTTAATTGAAGCTGACTGGATGTTAAGTAGATTTGGGACTTCTCCTGGGTATGCTCTGACACAGACATCTGCTCTTCATCACTCTTGATCCTCTGTGGAACACATACTCTCGCCCAATGGATACTAAAATTAGAGAAATTAGCATTAAACCTCACAATTTTGCATAGGATTTTCCCATTCATAGAACCTTCCGAAACACCAGACACCGACTTAGCAAACCTTTGACCTTCAAACCAAGAAATACAACCCAAGATAAGTGCAAAGACTACCTGATCGAACTGACTCAGCTGATCCATAAGGAACACAGAAATCAATTGCCTCATAACTCTGTCATAACGATCAGTGAAAGAAAACAGGCATATGCCTAGGCACCATATCTCAATCATAACTCTCAAGACAAGTTCACACCCCCTGATGGTGAACTTGAACACAACACACACTTTCATCAACCGTCTAGTCTTCCAAAAGACTAAATAAAACATGCCGAAAACTTTACAACCCTCACCATCACTTCCCAAGTGATTTACGTCTGATGACAACCAATCAACCAAGAGGTTTAAGGGTCCTAACATCTTGAAGATGAACAGCAGATTACCTGGGAAACACCCAAGGATAATCTGTAACCCTTCACAATGATTAACACTAGGTAGGATAACCTTATCCCCCAACTGGAAATACACACCTGGAGCCTCAAACATCTGTTCCCCAGTATGATTTAATCCTTCACCCACAATAGGACTCTGAAAGTCAACTCCAATATGACTCTGAAAGTCAACACCACACTTAAGTGGAACATACACTTTTATCACTCGTGCATCAAAATTAACTGGATCTGAATATAGAGACACTGCTCTAGCATAACTCACCACTTCCTCAGAACTGGATGCACAACCTACTTGAGTAAACTCTCTCTGCTCCACCACAAGGCTTGACAAAGATGTCCCACAGTCCATTACTTTACAAGAAAATGGCTCCTGCAGAATAAAAGTAGATTTCAACATCCTACACACACTCTGACTCAATGTACACAATGAGAAATACTTACTCCATATAGAATAAGAATCACAACTCTGCAACTTAGATCCAATTGCTACTTTACCACTCTTAATGATTTTACCAAAATTTCCTCCCATGACTTCTGGAGCTGCTTGGAGTACTGTCTGCTCACAATCAATAATATCACTACCAAGCTGGGTCACATCCTCACAGACAACTGAAGAGGGAGGCTCAATGGGTCTCCATCTACTCAACAGAAGCTGATCCTCTGGCTGCTTTCCCACACTCTCCAAAACTGGATCTACAGTACAGACTGTCTCCTTGCTTCTCTCTGAAATCTTAGGGTCAGTTCTACTCAAAGCACTTAAATGAAGGGAATCTGAAACGAGCGGGCAAGTAACAGGTAGTTTGACCTCCTCCCCTATTATATCACCTTGACTAGGGTGAGGCGGGGCCTCTACAACGGACTTACTCTCGACAACTGATTCTAAACTTGGAGTGAGCGGGAATACTTCTGCCAACCCAACATCTTGTCCTAAACCATTCACTTGGCTGGAATACAGAGTCGTGGCTTTTAAGTTTCTCTCAACTCCTGGCACAACGTTCGTAGTGAGCGGGCAAGACAATGGTACATGGACATCCTTTCCCAATTTATTGGAATAAAGCAGAGTCATAGTATCAGGCTTACTCTCAACAACTAAATCGGCCACACAGGAATCTGGAACTACCACATCCCACTTCTCCACTGAAGGGGTACTGGTTACTGGAACAAATGCTTGAGTAACAACATCAGAACTGACAACTGGATTTATAATAGTACTGACATCAGCACAGGTAGAATGGACAAAACCATCTTCTACAACAGGTTCATTCATAGAACTAACTTCAGCACAGGCAGAATAAACATGGTCTGCAACTGGCTGTTTACACAAACGGGGATCAATCTCACCCACAACATGATTTATGGCCACATCATTACCCAATATAACATCCACACCTGGGATGGGCAACTGTGTACTAACACCCACAGTGCATAAACTTGGTGTAATGGTGGATCTGAAATTAATGTCTATTAGAGGTACAGTTTTACATCCTGCAACACTCTGAAGAACAACAAACTTTCCAGTCTCTCTCTTTTCAACATCAGAAAGAATACTGGATGAAATTATGGTTTGGGAAGCACCTGTATCACGAAGAATAACCACTGGCTTCCACTTCCCATTAATACACAAAACTTCACCTGAAGACATATATGGTGAATACTGTTTCACCCAATTGGGGTTTACAGTTACATGTTTATTAGTAAGTTTATTTTGCACACCTCTGCAATAAATGAGACCAGTTGGTCGTAACTCAGGGTGCAATATAAAACATGAATGAATTCCATGGCCTTTTCTCTTACAATGGGAACAGGACCTTACAGTGGACACACTGGTAGAACCAACTGTAGGTTTAGAAATAATCTTATTATTATTTGACATTCCTGACAATGAAGTAGCAGGGTTAGGTTTTGTAAGAGAAGAGCTCATGGGAGTAACTGGAGTACTAGGACTGGATGGATTCTGATAAGGAGTTCGGTGAGCATTATAATTTACTCTACGACTAGACTTAGGTGAAGTGGCCGTAAACTGGGCCTTAGTCAACAACTCATGCTCATCCGCGAGCTTTGACAGCTCATAAATGTCTGTTACATTCTTTTGTTCTGCCATAAAAGTAGACAACTGGTCTGGGAGACATGACAATACTTCTTCCATTATAAGAAGATTCTTTAAAGCATCAAAGTCAGTGACTGAAAGTGACTTTAACCATCTGTTACAAAAATTCGTCTTCTGACGAGTAAAATCTGCTATTGTCTGATCCCTTATCCTCCTTAGATTTCTAAACTTTTGCCTGTGTGCCTCTGGATTTAACTGGTAAGCATTTAAGATGCTTTTCTTTACAAATTCATAATCAAAGCTATGAGCGTCAGGTAGGGATGTGAAAACCTCCTGACTACGCCCCTTAAATTGAGACTGCATAATGGCTACCCACTGATCCCTTGGCCAGTTCATACTGATGGCAATTTTATAAAAATGGGCAAAGAAAACCTCAGGATCCTCCTCATTGAACTTTGGTAACTCTATATACTTATGCGTCCTGATGGGATTATTATCACTATTTATTGAAACATTACTAGTATTTCCATGCCCAGCTGCCATACGCTGTGTTTCAAGCCTGAAGTTAGTGTCAGCCATTTGTTGTTGAATCTCTAATTGTTGCCTTTTTGTGGCTTCTATTTGCAACTGTGCCTCAATTTCTAAACGTCTAGTCTCAAGCTCCCTTTGCTGAGCTTCAGCCTCTAATATTTGCTGTTCTTTTTGAGCTTCAAGTTCTAATATTCTCTGTTCTTTTTGAGCTTCAAGCTCTAATTGTTTCTGTTCCTTTTTAGCTTCAAATTCTCTTTGACGAGCTTCAGCCTCTAATATTTTCTGTTCTTTTTGAGCTTCAAGCTCTAATTGGCGAGCTTCTAACTCAAGACGCTTTAACGTCATCTGATCACTCGACTCCTCTCTTAACTTTTCTAGAATTTCTTCATCTAACTCTCCATTCTCAACAAAATGTGTCACAATGACTTTTAATATTTGGGCTTTAACCATTCTATTGTTGGCGGTCAAATCCAAATGATTTGCCATTTGTATTAACTCAATCTTTTTAAGGCTCTTAATCCCTTCAAAGTCTGGGTGAGCCACCAACGCTGCAACTTTCTCCTCCATCGTTACTAACACTTGGCACTTGATTCACAACAATAATTAAAACACTGGCACTGCACTACACTTCACTGTAAAATTGTCACCACACTGAAAATTCGCTTGGCCTCACTGCACAAACAAAATATATAGGATGACTTACCTCAAAATCGTGAAACGTTGTTACTTGACACACACGAAAGCTTGCTTGGCACATGGAATAGTTCTTAAGAAACACACAGACACTTGACACAATGGTACCTAGGAAGGCAAGGTTAGATTAGCATAATTAAGGTTAAGTGGGAACAATATTTCCCGGCACAGGCCCCCATAACTCTTTGTTACCTATCGTTCGTTACGGCTCGTGACCCTACAGCAGCCAAACTTTAATTACGTCTAGGGATACCACTGCTGCTCTCTAAAGCGCGTCACCAGTATAACCCCTTGATAAGTAATGAGCACATAAATAAAACTCTTCCTTTAGGACTGAAGAATAGATACAAAATATTATATAGATATATATTCAAGACAGTATAATATAAAAACACAGATGGTTAAGTTAACTTATACAATAAATGAAAGTATTGTCATATCCCTAAATATAACAAATAAAATATGGCACACAATGAATGTAAAGACTTATCTCCCACATGTTACTCTCCTGGTCCCGTATCAGCTACTGAACTCTCGCTCTGGCGCTACCCACATTCTCACCTCCCGTCTGCCTCATCCCAGGATGAGGGATGGAAACTAAGGACTTTTTAATATTTTAAACTAATTGAACAACCACTTGTTCTCAAAACACACAAGAATGCAAATTACAGATAATAGTTACTTACAAAATATATAAGTATAATGCCACCTGTTTAATTACAGTATATAAACAATTTCCTAACTAAATAAAGTGACATCTGGAACTCTCAAACTGAACAGGTCCAGCTTTCCCGTATCAATCAGGTAATAGACGTGTGCAACGCAACCCCGCTCCTGTCCACTGACGCTGCCACACCATACGACAATTTACCAAAACACAATGTGTGTACATATACAGGCAATGATATAATGGAAACAAAAATGCTATTTCAAATTTATATACGTATTCTGCTAGGAGTACGTAACAGGTGTCATGTGTCCGCGGCTGCAATCACTCTACATACAACAGAAATTATGTTGACCAGACCACACACTAGAAGGTGAAGGGACGACGACGTTTCGGTCCGTCCTGGACCATTTTCAAGTCGATGAGACTTGAATCGACTTGAGAATGGTCCAGGACGCACCGAAACGTCGTCGTCCCTTCACCTTCCAGTGTGTGGTCTGGTCAACATAATTTAGCCACGTTATTGTGACTCATCGCCTGCATACAACAGAAATTTATTTTCATTCATCTGGGCTCTCGGAGGCTCGAACCGTGGCCCCCACGCGTGTGAGGCCGAAGCTCTATGGAGTAGTCTCAGTAAGCCAAGATTCCAGAGGCAACTACTGCTATCTTGATGGATATTTTTTCTTTCACCCTGACTACTGTTGAGGCTCTGAGGAGTCACTGACCCGCGACCACGGCACATAAATTTCCACGGTAGTGTGGATGACAATTTATAAAACAGAAACACCGTAAGATACTCTTTCCTGAAGAACACGCTGTCATCCTGAAGAACACGCTGTCATCCTGAAGAACACGCTGTCATTCTGAAGAACACGCTGTCACTCTGAAGAACACGCTGTCATCCTGAAGAACTCGCTGTCATTCTGAAGAACACGCTGTCATTCTGAAGAACACGCTGTCATTCTGAAGAACACGCTGTCATTCTGAAGAACACGCTGTAATTCTGAAGAACACGCTGTCATCCTGAAGAACTCGCTGTCATTCTGAAGAACACGCTGTCATTCTGAAGAACAAGCTGTCATTCTGAAGAACACGCTGTCATTCTGAAGAACACGCTGTCATCCTGAAGAACACGCTGTCATTCTGAAGAACACGCTGTCATTCTGAAGAACACGCTGTCATCCTGAAGAACACGCTGTCATTCTGAAGAACACGCTGTCATTCTGAAGAACACGCTGTCATCCTGAAGAACTCGCTGTCATCCTGAAGAACACGCTGTCATCCTGAAGAACACACTGTCATTGTGAAGAACACGCTGTCATTCTGAAGAACACGCTGTCATCCTGAAGAACACGCTGTCATTCTGAAGAACACGCTGTCATTCTGAAGAACACGCTGTCATTCTGAAGAACACGCTGTCATTCTGAAGAACACGCTGACATCCTGAAGAACTCGCTGTCATTCTGAAGAACACGCTGTCATCCTGAAGAACAAGCTGTCATTCTGAAGAACACGCTGTCATCCTGAAGAACACGCTGTCATCCTGAAGAACACGCTGTCATCCTGAAGAACACGCTGTCATTCTGAAGAACACGCTGTCATTCTGAGGAACACGCTGTCATCCTGAAGAACAAGCTGTCATTCTGAAGAACACGCTGTCATCCTGAAGAACACGCTGTCATCCTGAAGAACACGCTGTCATCCTGAAGAACAAGCTGTCATTCTGAAGAACACGCTGTCATCCTGAAGAACACGCTGTCATCCTGAAGAACACGCTGTCATCCTGAAGAACTCGCTGTCATTCTGAAGAACACGCTGTCATACTGAAGAACACGCTGTCATCCTGAAGAACACGCTGTCATTCTGAAGAACACGCTGTCATCCTGAAGAACTCGCTGTCATCCTGAAGAACACGCTGTCATCCTGAAGAACACACTGTCATCCTGAAGAACACGCTGTCATCCTGAAGAACACGCTGTCATCCTGAAGAACACGCTGTCATTCTGAAGAACACGCTGTCATCCTGAAGAACTCGCTGTCATTCTGAAGAACACGCTGTCATCCTGAAGAACACGCTGTCATCCTGAAGAACACGCTGTCATCCTGAAGAACACGCTGTCATCCTGAAGAACACGCTGTCATTCTGAAGAACACGCTGTCATTCTGAAGAACACGCTGTCATCCTGAAGAACACGCTGTCATTCTGAAGAACACGCTGTCATCCTGAAGAACACGCTGTCATTCTGAAGAACACGCTGTCATCCTGAAGAACTCGCTGTCATTCTGAAGAACACGCTGTCATCCTGAAGAACACGCTGTCATTCTGAAGAACACGCTGTCATCCTGAAGAACTCGCTGTCATTCTGAAGAACACGCTGTCATTCTGAAGAACACGCTGTCATTCTGAAGAACACGCTGTCATCCTGAAGAACACGCTGTCATTCTGAAAAACACGCTGTAATCCTGAAGAACACGCTGTCATCCTGAAGAACACGCTGTCATTCTGAAGAACACGCTGTCATTCTGAAGAACACGCTGTCATTCTGAAGAACACGCTGTCATTCTGAACACGCTATCATTCTGAAGAACACGCTGTCATTCTGAAGAACACGCTGTCATCCTGAAGAACACGCTGTCATTCTAGAGGCCACGCTGTCATTCCGAAGAACACGCTGTCATTCCGAAGAACAGGCTGTGATTCTGAAGAACACGCAGTCATTCTGAAGAACAGGCTGTCATCCTGAAGAACACGCTGTCATTCTGAAGAACACGCTGTCATTCCGAAGAACACGCTGTCATTCCGAAGAACAGGCTGTCATTCTGTAGAACACGCTGTCATCCTGAAGAACACGCTGTCATTCTGAAGAACACGCTGTCACCCTGAAGAACATGCTGCCATCCTGAAGAACACGCTGTCATTCTGAAGAACACGCTGTCATTCAGAAGAACACGCTGTCATTCAGAAGAACACGCTGTCATTGTGAAGAACACGCTGTCATCCTGAAGAACACGCTGTCATTCAGAAGAACACGCTGTCATTCAGAAGAACACGCTGTCATTCAGAAGAACACGCTGTCATTCAGAAGAACACGCTGTCATTCTGAAGAACACGCTGTCATTCAGAAGAACACGCTGTCATTCAGAAGAACACGCTGTCATTCTGAAGAACACGCTGTCATTCAGAAGAACACGCTGTCATTCAGAAGAACACGCTGTCATTCAGAAGAACACGCTGTCATTCAGAAGAACACGCTGTCATTCAGAAGAACACGCTGTCATTCAGAAGAACACGCTGTCACCCTGAAGAACACGCTGTCATTCTGAAGAACACGCTGTCACCCTGAAGAACACGCTGTCATTCAGAAGAACACGCTGCCATCCTGAAGAACACGCTGTCATCCTGAAGAACACGCTGTCATCCTGAAGAACACGCTGTCATTCAGAAGAACACGCTGTCATTCAGAAGAACACGCTGTCATCCTGAAGAACACGCTGTCATTCTGAAGAACACGCTGTCACCCTGAAGAACATGCTGCCATCCTGAAGAACACGCTGTCATTCTGAAGAACACGCTGTCATCCTGAAGAACACGCTGTCATTCAGAAGAACACGCTGTCATTCAGAAGAACACGCTGTCATTCAGAAGAACACGCTGTCATCCTGAAGAACACGCTGTCAATATTTCGGCAGTTTAATGTTCACAGTTTCTCTCGTGCTGTTTCACTCACATGTGTTCGTTACATCAGGAGGTTCGACACTTCGGTAATCTCACCGCAGCTTCCCGATGACCTAAATAATTAGCAACAGAAACGCTATAAATTAGAATTAGGTTATATCCGAGATCTTTTATTAATTCATGTTAATTAAGTAAGCATTTGGGAGGTTTGCCAAGTTACTTGTGATTGTAAACTTTACTTGCTGCGTAAATGTTGTTAATTACAATATTTATATCAATAATTGCAGAGTTAATATTCAGAGAAATTTCTAAACAAGAGAAATGCAGAACCCGAGAGTTTAATAATAATGTGGCGAGTCCGTGTTTGGCTTCCTAATTTATCAGGAAAACATCGCTGTTCAAAAATACTACAATTTTTTTTTAAATAAAATCAATGAAATCTAATCAACTATTTTAGGCAGTATAACGCATTTACAAATGCGTTTGAAAAATTCAGGACATTTATGCAACACTGTAAATCCAAAATAGATGAATTGTTTATTTTGGAACCAGTAGAGCGTTTTCAACAGCAAGATGGCAGGTGTGGGATGCCTAGTGCAGCTGTGCATCACAGGTGTGTAACTCTACTCCCTAGCAACCCTTGCAATTGCCTCCTGGAGCGGGGAAAAGCCATTGAGGTAACAAGCGGGCCCCCTGGTGTCGGTAACTGGCACTACAGCCGACGGTGTCTGCAACACTTCCCTGGTGTCGGTAACTGGCACTACAGCCGACGGTGTCTGCAACACTTCCCTGGTGTCGGTAACTGGCACTACAGCCGACGGTGTCTGCAACACTTCCCTGGTGTCGGTAACTGGCACTACAGCCGACGGTGTCTGCAACACTTCCCTGGTGTCGGTAACTGGCACTACAGCCGACGGTGTCTGCAACACTTCCCTGGTGTCGGTAACTGGCACTACAGCCGACGGTGTCTGCAACACTTCCCTGGTGTCGGTAACTGGCACTACAGCCGACGGTGTCTGCAACACTTCAGCCGACGGTGTCTGCAACACTTCAGCCGACGGTGTCTGCAACACTTACTGTACACACTGTGAGCCCAGTCCAGTGTTGTTGTTGTTGCTCAAGTTGTTAAGTTGCTGCTGCAGGTGCTTGTGTTGCTGCAGCTGGTGCTTGTGTTGCTGTTGCTGGTGCTTGTGTTGATGTTGCTGGTGCTTGTGTTGCTGTTGCTGCAACAGGTGCTTGTGTTGATGTTGCTGCACCAGGTGCTTGTGTTGATGTTGCTGCACCAGGTGCTTGTGTTGCTGAAGCTGGTGTTTGTGTTGCTGTTGCTGGTGCTTGTGTTGCTGTTGCCGCAACAGGTGCTTGTGTTGATGTTGCTGCACCAGGTGCTTGTGTTGCTGCAGCTGGTGTTTGTGTTGCTGTTGCTGGTGCTTGTGTTGCTGTTGCTGCAGCAGGTGCTTGTGTTGCTGTTACTGCACCAGGTGTTTGTGTTGCTGTTGCTGCAGCAGGTGCTTGTGTTGCTGCAGCAGGTGCTTGTGTTGCTGCAGCTGGTGCTTGTGTTGCTGCAGCTGGTGCTTGTATTGCTGTTGCTACAGCAGGTGCTTGTGTTGCTGCAGCTGGTGCTTGTGTTGCTGCAGCTGGTGCTTGTGTTGCTGCAGCTGGTGCTTGTGTTGCTGCAGCTGGTGCTTGTGTTGCTGTTGCTACAGCAGGTGCTTGTGTTGCTGTTACTGCAGCAGGTGCTTGTGTTGATGTTGCTGCACCAAGTGCTTGTGTTGCTGTTGCTGCAGCTGGTGCTTGTGTTGCTGTTGCTGCAGCTGGTGCTTGTGTTGCTGCAGCTGGTGTTTGTGTTGCTGATGCTGCAGCTGGTGATTGTGTTGCTGCAGCTGGTGCTTGTGTTGCTGCAGCTGGTGCTTGTGTTGATGTTGCTGCACCAGGTGCTTGTGTTGCTGTTGCTGCAGCAGGTGCTTGTGTTGCTGCAGCTGGTGCTTGTGTTGCTGCAGCTGGTGCTTGTGTAGCTGGTGCTTGTGTTGCTGTTGCTGCAGCTGGTGCTTGTGTTGATGTTGCTGCAGCAGGTGCTTGTGTTGCTGCAGCTGGTGCTTGTGTTGCTGTTGCTGGTGCTTGTGATGCTGTTGCTGCAGCTGGTGCTTGTGTTGCTGTTGCTGCAGCAGGTGCTTGTGTTGATGTTGCTGCACCAGGTGCTTGTGTTGCTGTTGCTGCAGCTGGTGCTTGTGTTGCTGTTGCTGCAGCTGGTGCTTGTGTTGCTGCAGCTGGTGTTTGTGTTGCTGTTGCTGCAGCAGATGCTTGTGTTGCTGCAGCTGGTGCTTGTGTTGATGTTGCTGCAGCAGGTGCTTGTGTTGCTGTTGCTGGTGCTTGTGTTGCTGTTGCTGCAGCAGGTGCTTGTGTTGCTGCAGCTGGTGCTTGTGTTGCTGCAGCTGGTGCTTGTGTTGCTGTTGCTGCAGCAGGTGCTTGTGTTGCTGTTGATGCAGCAGGTGCTTGTGTTGCTGCAGCAGGTGCTTGTGTTGCTGTTGCTGCAGCTGGTGCTTGTGTTGCTGTTGCTGCAACAGGTGCTTGTGTTGCTGTTGCTGCAGCTGGTGCTTGTGTTGCTGTTGCTGCAGCTGGTGCTTGTGTTGCTGCAGCTGGTGCTTGTGTTGCTGTTGCTGCAGCTGGTGCTTGTGTTGCTGTTGCTGCACCAGGTGTTTGCGTTGCTGTTGCTGCAGCTGGTGCTTGTGTTGCTGTTGCTGCACCAGGTGTTTGTGTTGCTCTTGCTGCAGCTGGTGCTTGTGTTGCTGTTGCTGCACCAGGTGTTTGTGTTGCTGTTGCTGCAACAGGTGCTTGTGTTGCTGTTGCTGCAGCAGGTGCTTGTGTTGCTGTTGCTGCAGCTGGTGCTTGTGTTGCTGTTGCTGCAGCTGGTGCTTGTGTTGCTGCAGCTGGTGCTTGTGTTGCTGTTGCTACAGCAGGTGCTTGTGTTGATGTTGCTGCAGCAGGTGCTTGTGTTGATGTTGCTGCAGCTGGTGCTTGTGTTGCTGCAGCAGGTGCTTGTGTTGCTGCAGCTGGAGCTTGTGTTGCTGTTGCTACAGCAGGTGCTTGTGTTGCTGTTGCGGCAGCAGGTGCTTGTGTTGATGTTGCTGCAGCTGGTGCTTGTGTTGCTGTTGCTGCAGCAGGTGCTTGTGTTGCTGTTGCTGCAGCTGGTACTTGTGTTGCTGTTGCTGCAGCAGGTGCTTGTGTTGCTGCAGCTGGTGGTGGTGTTGCTGTTGCTGGTGCTTGTGTTGCTGTTGCTGCACCAGGTGTTTGTGGTGCTGAAGCTGGTGTTTGTGTTGCTGTTGCTGGTGCTTGTGTTGCTGTTGCCGCACCAGGTGTTTGTGTTGCTGTTGCTGCAGCAGGTGCTTGTGTTGCTGCAGCTGGTGCTTGTGTTGCTGCAGCTGGTGCTTGTATTGCTGTTGCTACAGCAGGTGCTTGTGTTGCTGCAGCAGGTGCTTGTGCTGCTGCAGCTGGTGCTTGTGTTGCTGCAGCTGGTGCTTGTGTTGCTGTTGCTACAGCAGGTGCTTGTGTTGCTGTTGCTACAGCAGGTGCTTGTGTTGCTGTTGCTGCAGCTGGTGCTTGTGTTGCTGCAGCTGGTGCTTGTGTTGCTGTTGCTGCAGCTGGTGCTTGTGTTGCTGTTGCTGCAGCTGGTGCTTGTGTTGCTGTTGCTGCAGCTGGTGCTTGTGTTGCTGTTGCTGCAGCTGGTGCTTGTGTTGCTGTTGCTGCAGCTGGTGCTTGTGTTGCTGTTGCTGCAGCTGGTGCTTGTGTTGCTGTTGCTGCAGCTGGTGCTTATGTTGCTGTTGCTGCAGCTGGTGCTTGTGTTGCTGTTGCTGCAGCTGGTGCTTGTGTTGCTGTTGCTGCAGCTGGTGCTTGTGTTGCTGTTGCTACAGCAGGTGCTTGTGTTGCTGTTGCTACAGCAGGTGCTTGTGTTGCTGTTGCTGCAGCTGGTGCTTGTGTTGCTGCAGCTGGTGCTTGTGTTGCTGTTGCTGCAGCTGGTGCTTGTGTTGCTGTTGCTGCAGCTGGTGCTTGTGTTGCTGTTGCTGCAGCTGGTGCTTGTGTTGCTGTTGCTGCAGCTGGTGCTTGTGTTGCTGTTGCTGCAGCTGGTGCTTATGTTGCTGTTGCTGCAGCTGGTGCTTGTGTTGCTGTTGCTGCAGCTGGTGCTTGTGTTGCTGTTGCTACAGCAGGTGCTTGTGTTGCTGTTGCTACAGCAGGTGCTTGTGTTGCTGTTGCTGCAGCTGGTGCTTGTGTTGCTGCAGCAGGTGCTTGTGTTGCTGTTGCTGCAGCTGGTGCTTGTGTTGCTGTTGCTGCAGCTGGTGCTTGTGTTGCTGTTGCTGCAGCTGGTGCTTGTGTTGCTGTTGTTGCAGCTGTTGTTGCAGCTGGTGCTTGTGTTGCTGTTGATGCAGCAGGTGCTTGTGTTGTTGTAGCTGGTGCTTGTGTTGCTGCAGCTGGTGCTTGTGTTGCTGCAGCTGGTGCTTGTGTTGCTTTTGCTGCAGCAGGTGCTTGTGTTGCTGTTGATGCAGCAGGTGCTTGTGTTGCTGCAGCTGGTGCTTGTGTTGCTGCAGTTGGTGCTTGTGTTGCTGCAGCAGGTGCTTGTGTTGCTGCAGCTGGTGCTTGTGTTGCTGTTGCTGGTGCTTGTGTTGCTGTTGCTGCAGCTGGTGCTTGTGTTGCTGTTGCTGCAGCAGGCGTTTGTGTTGATGTTGCTGCAGCAGGTGTTTGTGTTGATGTTGCTGCAGCTGGTGATTGTGTTGCTGTTGCTGCAGCTGGTGCTTATGTTGCTGTTGCTGCACCAGGTGCTTGTGTTGCTGCACCAGGTGCTTGTGTTGCTGCACCAGGTGCTTGTGTTGCTGCACCAGGTGCTTGTGTTGCTGTTGCTGCAGCAGGTGCTTATGTTGCTGTTGCTGCAGCAGGTGCTTGTGTTGCTGCAGCTGGTGCTTGTGTTGCTGCACCAGGTGCTTGTGTTGCTGTTGCTGCAGCAGGTGCTTATGTTGCTGTTGCTGCAGCAGGTGCTTGTGTTGCTGCAGCAGGTGCTTGTGTTGTTTCAGCTGGTGCTTGTGTTGCTGGTGCTTGTGTTGCTGTTGCTGCAGCTGGTGCTTGTGTTGCTGTTGCTGCAGCAGGTGCTTGTGTTGCTGTTGCTGCAGCAGGTGTTTGTGTTGCTGTTGCTGCAGCTGGTGCTTGTGTTGCTGTTGATGCAGCAGGTGCTTGTGTTGTTGCAGCTGGTGCTTGTGTTGCTGCAGCTGGTGCTTGTGTTGCTGCAGCAGGTGTTTGTGTTGCTGTTGCTGCAGCTGGTGCTTGTGTTGCTGTTGATGCAGCAGGTGCTTGTGTTGCTGTAGCTGGTGCTTGTGTTGCTGCAGCTGGTGCTTGTGTTGCTGCAGCAGGTGCTTGTGTTGCTGTTGCTGCAGCAGGTGCTTGTGTTGCTGCAGCTGGTGCTTGTGTTGCTGCAGCAGGTGCTTGTGTTGCTGTTGCTGCAGCAGGTGCTTGTGTTGCTGCAGCTGGTGCTTGTGTTGTTGCAGCTGGTGCTTGTGTTGCTGCAGCTGGTGCTTGTGTTGCTGCAGCAGGTGCTTGTGTTGCTGTTGCTGCAGCAGGTGCTTGTGTTGCTGCAGCTGGTGCTTGTGTTGCTGCAGCAGGTGCTTGTGTAGCTGCAGCTGGTGCTGGATGCATGGCTGGCAGCATGGCTGTATTGTTCACTGGACGGTGTTCACCGTCCAGTGAACAATACAGCCATGAACACTGTTCAGTGAACAATACAGCCATGAACACTGTTCAGTGAACAATACAGCCATGAACACCGTCCGGTGAACAATACAGCCAACAGAACATGTCGGGTTCGTGGTGAAGATCTCAGCCTGAACACGATGGGACGTGATAGAGACACATCGGCTGAGAGGGTTCAGGACGCAACCCGTCCTCTTAAAAATACCGTCACTTTTGCCTCGTATGCGCGCTATGGCCAAATTTGGACGTATTTTGAAGTGAAATCGACTCAAAAAAGTGACGTGCTGTTCCGTTTTCTGTTTGAGTCGTCCGGCTTACTTGGTAAGGTTAGAAGAGGAAACTTTCTATTAACGTTTTTCATAACGTTTTGAAACTTTATGAAAATTTCCTGGCCACCTAACCTATCACAGGACCCTTAACTTACTGTTGCTGAAAAAAAATACCAAATTTATTTTCATTTTCAAATTACGTCCACTTTCGACCATACTGGCAAACGACCAAAAGAGACGTTCCTTTTAAGTGGACAGGTTGGACGAGATCTGTAGAGAGGCCCACAGATCCCCCAGCACCCCCACACATCCTGTCATCAGACAACCCGTTCTCGCACTTGCTTATAGTCAATATTGGCTTATTTAATAAGTGCATATGTGACATACTAATTGATTGTGAATATTTTCGTTTACCTTGAAGAGCTTCATAGAAAACACCGACCTCACCTAACGTTCTTAGTATGTTAAGATAAGCATCTTATTGCTTCTTAATTACAATTATTGTTTAACATATACCCTTGATAGGTTAAGTAATAATTGTAATTAAGAAGCAATAAGATGCTTATCTTAACATACTAAGAAGGTTAGGTGAGGTCGGTGTTTTCTATGAAGCTTTTCAAAGTAAACTAAAATATTCACAATCAATTAGTATGTCACATATGCACTTATTAAATAAGCCAATATTGACAGAAGCAAGTGCGAGAACGGGTTGCATCAGATGACCTCCTTGGGGGGGGGGGGGAATGGGTCACAGGCAGGGGAAGGGGCCGGTGGCTGGGTGGACAGCACGATGCACACGTAATCCTGTGGTCCGAGGTTCGATTCCCAGCGCCGGCAAGAAACAATGGGCAGAGTTTCTTTCACCCTGATGCGCCTGATACCTAACAGAAAATAGGTACCTGGGAGTTAGACAGCTGTTATGGGCTGCTCTGTGTGTGTACTCACCTAATTGTACTCACCTAATTGTGCTTGCGGGGGTTGAGCTCTGGCTCTTTGGTCCCGCCTCTCAACCGTCAATCAACTGGTGTACAGATTCCTGAGCCTATTGGGCTCTATCATATCTACATTTGAAACTGTGTATGGAGTCAGCCTCCACCACATCACTTCCTAATGCATTCCATTTACTAACTACACTGACACTGAAAAAGTTCTTTCTAACGTCTCTGTGGCTCATTTGGGTACTCAGCTTCCACCTGTGTCCCCTTGTTCGCGTCCCACCAGTGTTGAATAGTTCATCCTTGTTTACCCGGTCGATTCCCCTGAGGATTTTGTAGGTTGTGATCATGTCCCCCCTTACTCTTCTGTCTTCCAGTGTCGTGAGGTGCATTTCCCGCAGCCTTTCCTCATAACTCATGCCTCTTAGTTCTGGGACTAGTCTAGTAGCATACCTTTGGACTTTTTCCAGCTTCGTCTTGTGCTTGACAAGGTACGGGCTCCATGCTGGGGCCGCATACTCCAGGATTGCTCTTACATATGTGGTGTACAAGATTCTGAATGATTCCTTACACAGGTTCCTGAACGCCGTTCTGATGTTAGCCAGCCTCGCATATGCCGCAGACGTTATTCTCTTTATGTGGGCTTCAGGAGACAGGTTTGGTGTGATATCAACTCCTAGATCTTTCTCTCTGTCTGTTTCATTAAGTACTTCATCTCCTATTCTGTATCCTGTGCCTGGCCTCCTGTTTCCACTTCCTAGTTTCATTACTTTGCATTTACTCGGGTTGAACTTCAACAGCCATTTGTTGGACCATTCACTCAGTCTATCCATTGACAATAGCACCAGCTGCAGCAACAGCAACACAAGCACCTGTTGCAGCAACAGCAACACAAGCACCAGCTGCAGCAACAGCAACACAAGCACCTGCTGCAGCAACACAAGCACCTGCTGCATCAACAGCAACACAAGCACCTGCTGCAGCAACAGCAACACAAGCACCAGCAACAGCAACACAAGCACCTGCTGCAGCAACATCAACACAAGCACCAGCTGCAGCAATAATAAAGACAATAGTTTGTCTTTGTAGATTTGGAACTGAAAAAAAGTGTAGATTTGTTTAAGAACAGGGTTGGTAGAACTATTAAGTTGACTACGAGAATTACTTTGACATAGTTTTTGCAAATAAAACTGGGTGACTAAAATTGTTGAGGGAACTGTATTGCTGATGATAATATTTGACAAAGAACTAGTTAGTGAATGGAAGAAACAAATTGGTTTAAAGAAACAAAGAACATAAAAAATTGAGGTTAAGTAAGGGAATGAACACAGTGAACATACGATGAACACAGAAAACATGTAAGAAAAAGTTGATGAACACAGCTGAATATAGAGAAAATATGCAAATACAGTATGATTACTGAAGGTTTGGATACGTTGGGGATGATAGATAATTACACAGGTTGGGGTTATGTGACTACTCGGATAAAGAGTTAGGCTGGAGAGGGACTTGATCGAATATATTTATGTCTGATGATCTAAGGCTGAGGAAATGGAGCTTGGCTAATGCCCTGATTAATTTTACTAGGATAGAAATAAGGTGATCTTAAATCTCAGGTGATTTAGTTGGAAAATAAAGAACTTGTACAAAATGAGATAAGCGGGGGAACAAGAGTTGAAACTCGGTAACTGAACTGGCTTTTATTTACTATGTCTGAAAATGTAGTTGGGTGTTTAAATCTCAGGGGGATTTGGACTGATAGTAATGAATTTACAGGAGTGAACTTGGACAGAGGACAAGAGCTAGAGATTTATAATTGTTTATATCATATTTACTATGTACGAAATACAGAGGGTAAAAATTTCAGGGAAATTGATGGGTTATTTACAAAGATACGAGAGAGAACTAAGGTGGGGGACGAGAGCTGGAGCTCGATAACTGTTTTTGATCATATTTACGGTGTCTGAAATACAGAGGGTAAAAATTTCAGGGAAATTGATGGGTTATTTACAAAGATACGAGAGAGAACTAAGGTGAGGGACGAGAGCTGGAGCTCGATAACTGTTTTATATCTTATTTACGGTGTCTGAAATACAGAGGGTAAAAATTTCAGGGGAATTAATAGGATATTAACAAAGACTTGAGGGGGAAGTAGGGTGGGGGACGAGAGCTGGAGCTCAGTAACTGACTTGATCTTATTTACTACGACAGAAATATGACTGTTTAAATTTTCAGGGGATTGGACTGCTAGTAGCGAAAATGTGGTCTCTGTCAAATTTGGGTCTTCAATTGGACTCTGATTAATTTCGATCATGAACTGGACTCTGAATATTTTGGCACAAAGTGGACTCTGGCGAATTTTCGGTATAAACTGGACTCTGATGAAAATTGGGTAGAAAATGGACTCTGATGAAAATTGGGTAGAAAATGGACTCTGTCAAATTTCTGTCGTTAATTGGACTCTGCTCATTTTTGGGTAAAAACTGGACTCGGATGAATTTTGCTAACAAAGTGGACTCTGTCAAATTTTCACAGATTACAGGACTGACGAATTTCTGTTGTTAATTGGACTCTGATTATTTTGGGTATAAAATGAACTCTGTCAAATTTTCACAGATTACAGGACTCTGACTAATTTTGCTAGCAAACTGGACTCTGATGAATTTCTGTTGATAATTGGACTCTGTTAATTTTCCGGGTAAACTTGACTCTGATTATTTCAGGCATAAACTGGACTCTGAATATTTTGGGCACAAAGTGAACTCTGATGAATTTTCGGTATAAAACTTGACTAATGAAAATTGATCTGAAAATGGACTCTGACGAAATTTGCTCACAAAGCGGACTCTAAATAATTTAGGTCAACAACTAGACTCTGAAGAATTTTGGTCTTTACAGGTTAAACAGCCGTAAATTGTTATAAAACACGATATTTTCTAAAAAATTTCTTTAAGATTTTCCTACTTATTTTCATCATAAGAACTTTTAACAAACTTCTAAAATCTCGGAAATTATTTTTCTCATAAGAATTCCTTACTTCCGAATCTGTGACTGCCCAAATTTACCTGAAAAACCCTGACTCTCAAACACGAATTTCTAAATTTACCTGAAAACCCTGTGCCACAGACACGAATTTCCCCCAAAACAAAAATTCGTCTGTGAGTCTTACTCCACACTACTCTGGATATGGTTGGTGGTGCTGTGTCCTGGGGTATGGTGGGTGGTGGTGCTGTGTCCTGGGGTATGGTGGGTGGTGGTGCTGTGTCCTGGGGTATGGTTGGTGGTGCTGTGTCCTGGGGTATGGTTGGTGGTGCTGTGTCCTGGGGTATGGTGGGTGGTAATGCTGTGTCCTGGGGTATGGTTGGTGGTGGTGCTGTGTCCTGGGATATGGTTGTTTGTGATGCTGTGTCCTGGGGTATGGTGGGTGGTAATGCTGTGTCCTGGGGTATGGTTGGTGGTGCTGTGTCCTGGGGTATGGTGGGTGGTAATGCTGTGTCCTGGGGTATGGTGGGTGGTAATGCTGTGTCCTGGGGTATGGTTGGTGGTGCTGTGTCCTGGGGTATGGTTGGTGGTAATGCTGTGTCCTGAGGTATAGTTGGTGGTGCTGTATCCTGGGGTATGGTGGGTGATGCTGTGTCCTGGGGTATGGTGGGTGATGCTGTGTCCTGGGGTATGGTGGGTGATGCTGTGTCCTGGGGTATGGTGGGTGGTAATGCTGTGTCCTGGGGTATAGTTGGTGGTGCTGTATCCTGGGGTATGGTGGGTGATGCTGTGTCCTGGGGTATGGTGGGTGATGCTGTGTCCTGGGGTATGGTGGGTGATGCTGTGTTCTGGGGTATGGTTGGTGGTGCTGTATCCTGGGGTATGGTTGGTGGTGCTGTATCCTGGGGTATGGTGGGTGGTGCTGTATCCTGGGGTATGGTTGGTGGTGCTGTGTCTACGCTTAGTTATCCTGAAGTGTCTACCCTTCCTTATCCTGAAGTGTCTATCGTTTCTTATCCTGAAGTGTCTCCCTATCCTCTCTACACAGCGGCTGACCTTCCCGTCTTGGTGAATATGAATCCTATGTATATAGATGTATACTATGTATATAGATGTATACTATGTATATAGATGTATACCTACAACAAATCCTCTATCTCATAGGATATTACAGTGTTATTTCTTGACCAATATTGCTTGCAACTTAAGGCTGAAGTATTACTGGAGAAATCCTAGTGCAGAGACATTGCTTGCATACCATCATTTCTAGAACCAAACTTAATTTAAGGTGAGTTTAGAATGTTTCACCTTCTTCTGTCGGCACTGATGGTGGGAGGCCAGTCGGTGATATACTGGTGTTCGTTATACTCCAGCATATTCTTTCTCTGCAACAATGGCTGCTCCGCTAAGCTGTGGCTACACTATTGTTGCAGAAACAATGCACAATGAAAGCGGAGTGCTGCCTCTCATAATTATTTACTGCCAGGATGAGTTGACATCAGAAAAATGGATGTTTAGGGAACTCATCCCAGTGTTGTGGTGATGTTTAAACGGCAGAGAACATTATTATACGCGCTAAGACGATAGCAATGATACAAGGAATTAAGGAAATATAATAGAATAAATGTTGGAATATAATATGCAGCTGCAATATGGATTAAGAGAGGAAAAACCTGAAGACTGATGAATGGTGAGCAACGGGTTGGTAACAGGGCCTGGTGTAGCCTGGTGGTGTGGTGGTGTAGCCTGGTGGTGTAGCCTGGTGTGTGGTGGTGTAGCCTGGTGGTGTGGTGGTGTAGCCTGGTGGTGTAGCCTGGTGGTGTGGTGGTGTAGCCTGGTGGTGTGGTGGTGTAGCCTGGTGGTGTGGTGGTGTAGCCTGGTGGTGTAGCCTGGTGTGTGGTGGTGTAGCCTGGTGTGTGGTGGTGTAGCCTGGTGGTGTGGTGGTGTAGCCTGGTGGTGTGGTGGTGTAGCCTGGTGGTGTAGCCTGGTGTGTGGTGGTGTAGCCTGGTGGTGTGGTGGTGTAGCCTGGTGGTGTAGCCTGGTGGTGTGGTGGTGTAGCCTGGTGGTGTGGTGGTGTAGCCTGGTGGTGTAGCCTGGTGTGTGGTGGTGTAGCCTGGTGGTGTGATGGTGTAGCCTGGTGGTGTAGCCTGGTGGTGTAGCCTGGTGGTGTGGTGGTGTAGCCTGGTGTGGTGGTGGTGTAGCCTGGTGTGTGGTGGTGTAGCCTGGTGGTGTGGTGGTGTAGCCTGGTGGTGTAGCCTGGTGGTGTAGCCTGGTGTGTGTGGTGGGGTAGCCTGGTGGTGTAGCCTGGTGGTGTAGCCTGGTGTGTGGTGGTGTAGCCTGGTGGTGTAGCCTGGTGTGTGGTGGTGTAGCCTGGTGGTGTAGCCTGGTGGTGTAGCCTGGTGTGTGGTGGTGTAGCCTGGTGGTGTGGTGGTGTAGCCTGGTGTGGTGGTGTAAACTGGTGTGGTGGTGTAGCCTGGTGGTGTAGCCTGGTGGTGTGGTGGTGTAGCCTGGTGGTGTAGCCTGGTGGTGGTGGTGTAGCCTGGTGTGGGGGTGGTGGTGTAGCCTGGTGGTGTGGTGGTGTAGCCTGGTGTGTGGTGGTGTAGCCTGGTGGTGTAGCCTGGTGGTGTAGCCTGGTGTGTGGTGGTGTAGCCTGGTGGTGTAGCCTGGTGGTGTGGTGGTGTAGCCTGGTGGTGTGGTGGTGTAGCCTGGTGGTGTAGCCTGGTGTGTGGTGGTGTAGCCTGGTGGTGTGGTGGTGTAGCCTGGTGTGGGGGTGGTGGTGTAGCCTGGTGTGGGGGTGGTGGTGTAGCCTGGTGGTGTGGTGGTGTAACCTGGTGGTGTGGTGGTGTAGCCTGGTGGTGTAGCCTGGTGTGTGGTGGTGTAGCCTGGTGGTGTGGTGGTGTAGCCTGGTGTGGGGGTGGTGGTGTAGCCTGGTGTGGGGGTGGTGGTGTAGCCTGGTGGTGTGGTGGTGTAACCTGGTGGTGTGGTGGTGTAGCCTGGTGGTGTGGTGGTGTAGACTGGTGGTGTGGTGGTGTAGCCTGGTGTGTGGTGGTGTAGCCTGGTGGTGTGGTGGTGTAGCCTAATGTGGGGGTGGTGGTGTAGCCTGGTGTGGGGGTGGTAGTGTAGCCTGGTGGTGTGGTGGTGTAACCTGGTGGTGTGGTGGTGTAGCCTGGTGGTGAGGTGGTGTAGCCTGGTGGTGTGGTGGTGTAGCCTGGTGGTGTGGTGGTGTAGCCTGGTGGTGTAGCCTGGTGGTGTAGCCTGGTGTATGGTGGTGTAGCCTGGTGGTGTGGTGGTGTAGCCTGGTGGCGTGGTGGTGTAGCCTGGTGGTGTAGCCTGGTGGTGTAGCCTGGTGGTGTAGCCTGGTGTAGCCTGGTGGTGTAGCCTGGTGGTGTGGTGGTGTAGCCTGGTGGTGTGGTGGTGTAGCCTGGTGTGTGGTGGTGTAGCCTGGTGGTGTAGCCTGGTGGTGTGGTGGTGTAGCCTGGTGTGTGGTGGTGTAGCCTGGTGGTGTGGTGGTGTAGCCTGGTGGTGTGGTGGTGTAGTCTGGTGGTTTGGTGGTGTAGCCTGGTGGCGTGGTGGTGTAGCCTGGTGGTGTAGCCTGGTGGTGTAGCCTGGTGGTGTAGCCTGGTGTAGCCTGGTGGTGTAGCCTGGTGGTGTGGTGGTGTAGCCTGGTGGTGTGGTGGTGTAGCCTGGTGTGTGGTGGTGTAGCCTGGTGGTGTAGCCTGGTGGTGTGGTGGTGTAGCCTGGTGTGTGGTGGTGTAGCCTGGTGGTGTGGTGGTGTAGCCTGGTGGTGTGGTGGTGTAGTCTGGTGGTTTGGTGGTGTAGCCTGGTGTGGGGGTGGTGGTGTAGCCTGGTGTGGGGGGGTGGTGGTGTAGCCTTGTGGTGTGGTGATGTAACCTGGTGGTGTGGTGGTGTAGCCAGGTGGTGTGGTGGTGTAGCCTGGTGGTGTGGTGGTGTAGCCTGGTGGTGTGGTGGTGTAGCTTGGTGGTGTAGCCTGGTGTGTGGTGGTGTAGCCTGGTGGTGTGGTGGTGTAGCCTGGTGGTGTGGTGGTGTAGCCTGGTGGTGTAGCCTGGTGTGTGGTGGTGTAGCCTGGTGGTGTGGGGGTGTAGCCTGGTGGTGTGGTGGTGTGGTGGTGTAGCCTGGTGTGGGGGTGGTGGTGTAGCCTGGTGGTGTAGCCTGGTGGTGTAGCCTGGTGTGGGGGTGGTGGTGTAGCCTGGTGGTGTGGTGGTGTAGCCTGGTGTGGGGGTGGTGGTGTAGCCTGGTGGTGTAGCCTGGTGGTGTGGTGGTGTAGCCTGGTGGTGTGGTGGTGTAGCCTGGTGGTGTGGTGGTGTAGCCTGGTGGTGGTGGTGTAGCCTGGTGGTGTGGTGGTGTAGCCTGGTGGTGTGGTGGTGTAGCCTGGTGGTGTGGTGGTGTAGCCTGGTGTGGGGGTGGAGGTGTAGCCTGGTGGTGTAGCCTGGTGGTGTGGTGGTGTAGCCTGGTGGTATGGTGGTGTAGCCTGGTGGTGTGGTGGTGGTGTAGCCTGGTGGTGTGGTGGTGTAGCCTGGTGGTGTGGTGGTGTAGCCTGGTGGTGTGGTGGTGTAGCCTAGTGGTGTGATGGTGTAGTCTGCTGGTGTGTGGTGGTGTAGCCTGGTGGTGTGGTGGTGGTGTAGCCTGGTGGTGTGGTGATGGTGTAGCCTGGTGGTGTGGTGGTGTAGCCTGGTGGTGTGGTGGTGTAGCCTGGTGGTGTGGTGGTGTAGCCTGGTGGTGTGGTGGTGTAGCCTGGTGGTGTGATGGTGTAGCCTGGTGGTGTGGTGGTGTAGCCTGGTGTGTGGTGGTGTAGCCTGGTGGTGTGGTGGTGTAGCCTGGTGTGGGGGTGGTGGTGTAGCCTGGTGGTGTGGTGGTGTAGCCTGGTGGTGTAGTGGTGTAGCCTGGTGGTGTGGTGATGTAGCCTGGTGTGAGGTGGTGTAGCCTGGTGGTGTGGTGGTGTAGCCTGGTGGTGTAGCCTGGTGTGGGGGTGGTGGTGTAGCCTGGTGGTGTAGTGGTGTAGCCTGGTGTGTTGGTGGTGTAGCCTGGTGGTGTGGTGGTGTAGCCTGGTGGTGTGATGGTGTAGCCTGGTGGTGTGGTGGTGTAGCCTGGTGTGTGGTGGTGTAGCCTGGTGGTGTGGTGGTGTAGCCTGGTGTGTGGTGGTGTAGCCTGGTGGTGTGGTGGTGTAGCCTGGTGTGGGTGTGGTGTAGCCTGGTGGTGTAGTGGTGTTGCCTGGTGTGGTGGTGTAGCCTGGTGGTGTGGTGGTGTAGCCTGGAGGTGTGGTGGTGTAGCCTGGTGTGGGGGTGGTGTAGCCTGGTGGTGTGGTGGTGTAGCCTGGTGGTGTGATGGTGTAGCCTGGTGGTGTGGTGGTGTAGCCTGGTGGGTGTGGTGGTGTAGCCTGGTGTGGGGGGTGGTGTAGCCTGGTGGTGTGGTGGTGTAGCCTGGTGTGGTGGTGTAGCCTGGTGGTGGTGGTGGTGTAGCCTGTTGTGTGGGGTGGTGTAGCCTTGTGTGGTGGTGGTGTTGCCTGCATGGTGTGTGGTGGTTTAGCTTGGTGTGGTGGTGTATCCTGGTGTGTGGTGGTGTAGCCTGGTGTGTGGGGTGGTGTAGCTTTGTGTGGTGGTGGTGCAGCCTGGTGTGTGGTGGTGCAGCCTGGTGTTATGGTGGTGTAGCCTGGTGTGAGGTGGTGTAGCCTGGTGTGGTGGTGTAGCCTGGTGGTGTGGTGGTGTAGCCTGGTTTGGTGGTGGTGTAGCCTGGTGGTGGTGGTGGTGTAGCCTGGTGTGTGGGGTGGTGTAGCCTGGTGTGGTGGTGGTGTAGCCTGGTGTGTGGTGGTGTAGCCTGGTATGGTGGTGTAGCCAGGTGTGTGGTGGTGTAGCCTGGTGTGTGGGGTGGTGTAGCCTGGTGTGGTGGTGGTGTAGCCTGGTGGTGTGGTGGTGTAGCCTGGTGTGGTGGTGGTGTAGCCTGGTGTGGTGGTGGTGTAGCCTGGTGGTGTGGTGGTGTAGCATGGTGTGGTGGTGGTGTAGCCTGGTGGTGTGGTGGTGGTGGTGTAGCCTGGTGTGGTGGTGTAGCCTGGTGGTGTGGTGGTGTAGCCTGGTGTGGTGGTGGTGTAGCCTGGTGTGTTGGTGGTGTAGCCTGGTGTGGTGGTGTAGCCTGGTGGTGTGGTGGTGTAGCCTGGTGGTGTGTTGGTGTAGCCTGGTGGTGTGGTGGTGTAGCCTAGTGTGGTGGTGGTGGTGTAGCCTGGTGTGGTGGTGGTGTAGCCTGGTGTGGTGGTGTAGCCTGGTATAGTGATGGTGTAGCCTGGTGTGTGATGGTGTAGCCTGGTGGTGTGGTGGTGTAGCCTGGTGTGGTGGTGGTGTAGCCTGGTGGTGTGGTGGTGTAGCCTGGTGGTGTGGTGGTGTAGCCTGGTGTGGTGTTGGTGGTGGTGTAGCTTGGTGTAGTAGTGGTGTAGCCTGGTGGTGTGGTGGTGTTGCCTGGGGTGGGGGTGGTGGTGTAGCCTGGTGGTGTGGTGGTGTAGCCTGGTGCTGTGGTAGTGTATGCTGGAGTGGTGGTGGTGTAGGCTAGTACTCACCTAATTGTACTCACCTAATTGTGCTTGCGGGGGTTGAGCTTTGGCTCTTTGGTCCCGCCTCTCAACTGTCAATCAACTGGTGTACAGATTCCTGAGCCTACTGGGATCTATCATATCTACATTTGAAACTGTGTATGGAGTCAGCCTCCACCACATCACTTCCTAGTGCATTCCATTTATTAACTACTCTGACACTGAAAAAATTCTTTCTAACGTCTCTGTGGCTCATCTGGGTACTAAGTTTCCACCTGTGTCCCCTTGTTCGTGTCCCACCCGTGCTGAAGAGTTTGTCTTTGTCCACCCTGTCAATTACCCTGAGAATTTTGTAGGTGGTTATCATGTCTCCCCTTACTCTTCTGTTTTCCAGGGATGTGAGGTTCAGCTCCTTTAGCCTTTCCTCGTAGCTCAATCCTCTCAGTTCCGGGACGAGCCTGGTGGCATACCGCTGAATCTTCTCTAACTTTGTCTTGTGTTTAACTAGGTATGGACTCCAGGCTGGAGCTGCATACTCCAGGATTGGTCTTACATAAGTGGTATACAGGGTTCTGAAAGATTCCTTACACAAGTTTCTGAAGGCAGTTCTTATGTTGGCCAGTCTAGCATATGCCGCTGATGATATTCTTTTGATGTGGGCCTCTGGGGACAGGTTCGGTGTGATATCAACCCCCAGATCCTTCTCTCTATTTGATTCTTGCAGGATTTCCCCTCCCAGATGATCCCTTGTGTTCAGCCTCTTGCTCCCTTCGCCTAATTTCATCACCTTACACTTTCCAGAGTTGAACTTCAGCAGCCATTTTCTAGACCATTCCTCCAGTTTATCCAGGTCATCCTGTAGTCTCTGTCTATCTTCATCCGTCTTGATTCTTCTCATAATTTTTGCATCATCAGCAAACATCGAGAGGAATGAGTCTATACCCTCTGGAAGATCGTTCACATATATTAGAAACAGGATGGGTCCAAGTACTGAGCCCTGTGGGACTCCGCTGGTGACATCTCGCCACTCTGATGTCTCCCCCCTCACCGTTACTCGCTGTTTCCTGTTGCTTAAGTATTCCCTTATCCACTGGAGCACCTTCCCTTTTACTCCTGCCTGTTGCTCCAACTTTTTTAACAGCCTTTTATGGGGCACTGTGTCAAAGGCTTTTTGGCAATCCAGGAAAATGCAGTCGGCCCACCCTTCTCTTTCCTGCCTAATTTTCGTTGCCTGGTCATAAAATTCTATTAAACCTGTGAGGCACGATTTACCATCTCTGAACCTATGTTGGTGGTGCGTTACAAAGTTATTTCCCTCCAGATGCTCTACGAGCTTTTTCCTCACGATCTTCTCCAGCACCTTGCATGGTATACAAGTTAAGGAAACTGGCCTGTAATTCAGTGCCTCTTGCCTGTCACCCTTTTTGTATATTGGGACCACGTTAGCTGTCCTCCAACTTTCTGGTAAGTCTCCTGTTTCCAGTGACCTGTTATACACCATAGAGAGTGGCACACTTAGTGCTTCTGCACCTTCCTTTAGTATCCATGGTGAGATTCTATCAGGCCCAACAGCCTTTGTCACATCTAGCTCCAGCAGACACCTTTTGACCTCATCACTGGTGAGGTCAAATTCCTCCAAGGTTTCCAAGGTTGCCGCCTCCTCATTTAGTGCAGGGGCTTCTCCTTGTTCTATTGTGAAGACCTCCTGGAATCTCTTGTTGAGTTCTTCACACACCTCCTTGTCATTCTCTGTGTATCTGTTCTTCCCTTTCCGCAGCTTCATCACTTGTTCCTTCACTGCTGTTTTCCTCCTGATATGGCTGTGGAGCAGCTTTGGTTGGGTCTTGGCTTTACTCGCGATGTCATTTTCAAACTGTCTCTCTGCTTCCCTCCTCACTCTGATGTACTCATTTCTGGCCCTCTGGTACCTCTCCCTGCTCTCTGGTGTTCTGTTATTTCTGTAGTTTCTCCATGTTCTTTTACTCAGTTGTTTTGCTACCTTACATTCCTGGTTGAACCCATGGGTTTTTCTGTTGTTTTTCGTTTTTCTCCTTTTGGACGGGGATAAACCTGTCTGCAGCTTCCTGACACTTTTGGGTGACAATATCCATCATGACCTGCACATTCTTGTCTCTAAGTTCTGTTTCCCATGGTATTCCCATTAGGAAGTTCCTCATCTCGTCATATTTTCCTCTTCGGTAATTCAGTCTTTTCCCCTCCACTCCCATCCTTGGATAGGTTATCCCTACCTCCACCAAGTACTCAAAGGTCAGTACACTGTGGTCACTCATTCCTATGGGGGCTTCAACTTTGACTTCCCTTATTTCTGACTCATTCAGGGTGAATATTAAGTCGAGTCTAGCTGGTTCATCATTGCCTCTCATTCTTGTGGGTTCCTTGACATGCTGGCTCAGAAAATTCCTTGTTGCCACTTCCAAGAGTTTAGCTCGCCACGTATCTGCACCACCATGTGGGTCCCCATTCTCCCAGTCTATCTTTCCATGGTTGAAATCACCCATGATTAAGAGTCTTGAGCCATTCCTGCAGGCAACTGAAGCTGCTCTCTCTATTATATTAATGGTTGCCATGTTGTTCCTATCAAACTCCTGTCTAGGTCTTCTGTCATTTAGGGGAGGGTTGTAAATGACTGTCACTATTATCTTAGGTCCACCCATTGTTATAGTTCCTGTTATGTAATCTCTGAATCCGTCACAGCCCGGAATTTCCATCTCATCAAAACTCCAGTCCTTCCTTATCAGCAGGGCCACTCCTCCACCTCCTCTCCCTTCCCTCTCTTTCCTTACTATATAGTAGTCCTTTGGAAACACAGCATCTGTTATGACTCCTGACAATTTTGTTTCTGTTAGTCCTATTACATCAGGGTTTTCTTCTTGCACCCTTTCTGCCAGTTCACTTGCTTTATTGGTAATCCCATCAGTGTTTGAGTACATTACCTTGAAGCTCACTTTCTTATATCCAATTTCACCCACACTCCCTACAAGTGTAGGAGGTTGTTCTATGGTCCTTGCTACTTGGGTAGGCTCCTCCTCCTGTGAGGTAGTTGCCAGGGGTTCAGGGGGAGGTGGGGTGGGGGGTGGGGGGCTTAGGTCTTCCTCAGGCCTGCTTGGGTCAGGAAGAAGTCCTGGGGGTGAGGGAGCAGGGATTGCTTGGGGAGAGGGCACGCCCTCCTGCGGTGTAGTTGACAGGGGTTTGGAGGGAGGTGGAGTGGGGGGATAGAGGGCTTTGGTCTTGCTCAGGCCTGCTTGGGGCAGGGAGAAGACCAGGGGCTGGGAAAGCAGGGGCTACTTGGGGTAAGGGGAGGGGGAGGATTTGGGTTTCATGATGGGCATTATGCAGGGGCAAGGAAGGGTTTGTGCTGGGGGGTAGAGAGGGCCCTATTGGGTGGTGGACTGGGGTGTTGCATTCCCCCCTGGGGTTCCTGGGTTGCTGGATTGGGGTTCCCCACTCCCCTCTGGGATTGCTGGGTTGGAGGCTGAGGTTCCCTGGCTGAGGTTCCCTGGCTAGTGGTGTGGTGGTGTTGCTGGGTGGTGTGGCGATGAAGCCTGGTGTGTGGTGGTGTAGCCTGGTGTGGGGGTGGTGGTGTAGCCTGATGGTGTGTTGGAGTAGCCTGATGGTGTGGTGGTGTAGCCTGGTGGTGTGGTAGTGTAGGCTGGAGTGGTGGTGGTGTAGCCTGGTGTGGTGGTGGTGTAGCCTGGTGGTGTGGTGGTGTAGCCAGGTGGTGTTGTGATGAAGCCTGGTGTGTGGTGGTGTAGCCTGGTGTGGGGATGGTGGTGTAGCCTGATGGTGTGGTGGTGTAGCCTGGTGTTGTAGTAATGTAGGCTGGTGTGGTGGTGGTGTAGCTTGGTGTGGGGGTGGTGGTGTAGCCTGGTGTGGGGGTGGTGGTGTAGCCTGGTAGGGGGTGGTGTTGTCGCCTGGTGTGGGGGTGGTGGTGTAGCCTGGTGATGTAGCCTTGTGTAGCCTGGTGTGATAGTGGTGTAGCCTGGTGGTGTGGTGGTGTAGCCTGGTGTTGTGGTGGTGTAGCCTGGTGGTGTGGTAGTGGTGTAGCCTGGTGGTGTGGTGGTGGTGGTGTAGCCTGGTGTTGTGGTGGTGTAGCCTAGTGGTGTGGTGGTGTAGCCTGGTGTGGTGGTGGTGTAGCCTGGTGTGGTGGTGGTGTAGCCTCGTGTGATGGTGGTGTAGCCTGGTGTGGTGGTGGTGTAGCCATGTGTGGTGGTGGTGTAGCTTGGTGTGGTGGTGGTGTAGCCTGGTGGTGTGATGGTGTAGGCTGGTGTGGTGGTGGTGTAGCCTGGTGGCGTGACGACGCCATCTGTGAGTCCGCTCCCGAAACCCCCTCCAAATGGACAACGCCATCTAGAGAGGACGGGATATACCGGCCACAGGTGCTGGATTCCCGTCTTAATCAGCTCGTAACATAGCCGCTGCTGACCTCTGGTGAGGTGACGCTTAGACAGCAACGCCATCCATGGAATGAAGAGGTGGACGTTTGTGTCTAAGCCTGTAAGTGAGGTTCCCTAGTCCCAGTATTAATGACGTGTCTGATTGCAGAGTCGACCTGGGACTGCTGTATTGGACGATGGATCAGTCTACCCAAGGCAGCCAAGGTCTCTTCACGAGTCTGCTGAAGAAGCTGTGAGTCACCCCGGACGAACTCTGCTGAGAGTATTAGCCTGCCTGTGACGCGGCACCATCAGGAATCGCCTTATCCGGGGCTGGCTGGTGGAAGAGACTAGCCACTGTGGTGCTTAGTGAGGAGAGTGATCAGCGGGATCACACGAGGCTCCTGCCTAGGGCTCGCAACCCTAGTATCGGTCGTGGAGTGGCCTACACAGCTGAGCTGATCGGAACCTGCCAGGTACGGGCTGGATTGTGGTTGAAGGCCTCCACGACGGAACACCCAGTGGGACTGTGATTTGGCTGGCCTGTGGCCAGGGTAGATTCGCCAAGAGAATCATAGAGGATTCATCGTGGGCCACGGAGGAAGGAACCAGGAATACCCAAAATGTGCACCGTGGAGCATCCAGTGTCTTCAGAGGAAGACAACTCTGTACATTAAAGTATATTTATAACCCCCGTGTGACAGTTATATGTTTATTTATGGTGGTGGTGAAATTATATATATAAATCAGAACATTTGTATCCCTCCCCCTTTAATTTACCTTGCGTTCTGGACCACACCCCTTGAAAGCCTCTACTAACTTGGGGCCGGATTCCCAAACTCTAATAACATCAGAGAAGAACCCGGTTGCGTCCCAATAGGGCCGTAACAACTGTGTGTGGTGGTGACTGTGTGTGGTGGAGACTGTGTGTGGTGGTGACTGTGTGTGGTGGTGACTGTGTGTGGTGGAGACTGTGTGTGGTGGTGACTGTGTGTGGTGGTGACTGTGTGTGGTGGTGACTGTGTGTGGTGGAGACTGTGTGTGGTGGTGACTGTGTGTGGTGGAGACTGTGTGTGGTGGAGACTGTGTGTGGTGGAGACTGTGTGTGGTGGTGACTGTGTGTGGTGGAGGCTGTGTGTGGTGGAGACTGTATGTGGTGGAGACTGTGTGTGGTGGAGACTGTGTGTGGTGGGGACTGTGTGTGGTGGTGACTGTGTGTGGTGGAGACTGTGTGTGGTGGTGACTGTGTGTGGTGACGACTGTGTGTGGTGGTGACTGTGTGTGGTGGTGACTGTGTGTGGTGGAGACTGTGTGTGGTGGAGACTGTGTGTGGTGGAGACTGTGTGTGGTGGTGACTGTGTGTGGTGGAGACTGTGTGTGGTGGAGACTGTGTGTGGTGGTGACTGTGTGTGGTGGAGACTGTGTGTGGTGGAGACTGTGTGTGGTGGAGACTGTGTGTGGTGGAGACTGTGTGTGGTGGTGACTGTGTGTGGTGGAGACTGTGTGTGGTGGAGACTGTGTGTGGTGGAGACTGATGTGTGTGGTGGAGACTGTGTGTGGTGGTGACTGTCTGTCGTGG
Source organism: Procambarus clarkii (assembly GCF_040958095.1). Lineage (NCBI taxonomy): Eukaryota > Metazoa > Arthropoda > Malacostraca > Decapoda > Cambaridae > Procambarus > Procambarus clarkii. Next base: position 23,616,734 of record NC_091164.1, on the reverse strand, counting down.
TGACTGTCTGTCGTGGTGACTGTGTGTGGTGGAGACTGTGTGTGGTGAGGACTGTGTGTGGTGGAGACTGTGTGTGGTGGTGACTGTCTGTCGTGGTGACTGTGTGTGGTGGAGACTGTGTGTGGTGAGGACTGTGTGGGGTGGAGACTGTGTGTGGTGGTGACTGTCTGTCGTGGTGACTGTGTGTGGTGGAGACTGTGTGTGGTGAGGACTGTGTGGGGTGGAGACTGTGTGTGGTGGGGACTGTGTGTGGTGGTGACTGTGTGTGGTGGTGACTGTGTGTGGTGGAGACTGTGTGTGGTGGAGACTGTGTGTGTGGTGGAGACTGTGTGTGGTGGTGACTGTGTGTGGTGAGGACTGTGTGTGGTGAGGACTGTGTGTGGTGGAGACTGTGTGTGGTGGTGACTGTGTGTGGTGGGGACTGTGTGTGGTGGTGACTGTGTGTGGTGGTGACTGTGTGTGGTGGAGACTGTGTGTGGTGGAGACTGTGTGTGGTGGAGACTGTGTGTGGTGGAGACTGTGTGTGGTGGAGGCTGTGTGTGGTGGTGACTGTGTGTGGTGGAGACTGTGTGTGGTGGAGACTGTGTGTGGTGGAGACTGTCTGTATGTGGTGGTGACTGTGTGTGGTGGAGACTGTGTGTGGTGAGGACTGTGTGTGGTGGAGACTGTGTGTGGTGGGGACTGTGTGTGGTGGTGACTGTGTGTGGTGGTGACTGTGTGTGGTGGAGACTGTGTGTGGTGGAGACTGTGTGTGGTGGAGACTGTGTGTGGTGGAGACTGTGTGTGGTGGAGACTGTGTGTGTGGTGGAGACTGTGTGTGGTGGAGACTGTGTGTAGTGGAGACTGTGTGTGGTGGTGACTGTGTGTGGTGGTGACTGTGTGTGGTGGTGACTGTGTGTGGTGGAGACTGTGTGTGGTGGTGACTGTGTGTGGTGGAGACTGTGTGTGGTGGTGACTGTGTGTGGTGGAGACTGTGTGTGGTGGAGACTGTGTGTGGTGGAGACTGTGTGTGGTGGAGACTGTGTGTGGTGGTGACTGTGTGTGGTGGAGACTGTGTGTGGTGGTGACTGTGTGTGGTGGAGACTGTGTGTGGTGGTGACTGTGTGTGGTGGAGACTGTGTGTGGTGGAGGCTGTGTGTGGTGGTGACTGTGTGTGGTGGAGACTGTGTGTGGTGGAGACTGTATGTGGTGGAGACTGTGTGTGGTGGAGACTGTGTGTGGTGGAGACTGTACTCACCTATTTGTGTCTGCAGATGTTGGAAATTTCCAACAATTATTTTCATCCCTAATACAATAGGATGTATTTCCTGTATTAGGCTTCATTATTATTTAATACTCATTTACTAATCCTTAGTACAATGGGATGTATTTCCTGTACTAAACGTAATAATTAACTAATACTACTAATCCGTAGTTTAGTACCACAGAATTCATTGCATTAGGATGTAGAACACCATGGAATTTCTCCTAGAATTGTGCAGTGTTGCGTCAGCCACTCGCGGAGAACAAATTTCCACATATCTGTAGATGTAACAGAAGTTCAACCATTTACTTTCCTTTATCAAGGATAAATATTTAGTAATAGGTTTACCTTTAGTATACAACAGTTTACTGGAATTCCTTTACCCAGCTTGATCACTGTTCCAGTAAATAATATCATAATCTAAAATCATTTCCACCTCCAAAGGATTGTCGTTTTATTTGTGCAGTCTACATTAACTGACCTGCACTGTGAGAGTCAAACATCACCACATAAAGTATTCATAAACACTTCCTTCCCTATTTAGCTTTAATGAATAAATATAATATATGCTCGGGCCCCTACTGGGAGCTATGCGCATGCGCGACTTTCGGGAAGGAAGAGGACTCGCGCCATTTTCAATGATCTAGCAGTACGGTGTTCCGAAGCGGTCCCTTCAAATCTTACAATCTAGAAGGCATCCGTACACACTCGGACGTCTGATTGAGGACGCAGCTTACCAGAATCACGGACACCAGTTGGGCAGCCATTTTTACCTTCTTCAGTTGTTAATTTGAGCTCAGATAATAACTTAATATAGGTGCCATGTCGTAACGCTGCAGGCGATAAAATAACTCTCATGTAAGTGTGGCTTTCACCCCTCCAAATATTTAGATATTGCATTAATGTGTGTGAATACTAATTTGAAGTGGAAATTATGGAATTTAATTATTGCAGCATCGTGTAACACCACTGAGGAAGCGTGTGACTGTCTCAAGTGTTCCAAGTATCAGTATCTCAAGCTGTTTCCAGACTGTTGTAGAGATTGGACTCCGCCTACGTCCCTCTGTCACAGCTGAGATTTAATCAGTTTTCATTGTAGATAGTACCTTTCGATTATTGACAGTCAATCATTTCTAATCTTTGCATATTAATCAGATTCATGATTTAAATTTTAATATGCAGTAGTATTTCTTGCATTACATTATATTTATCATTATCTATGTGTGTGCATATTATTATTATTACATAATATATGTTACACACATAGACTAACCTCATAGAAGACCCCCAAAAATGTGTCATGGGAGGCTGGTTCTAGCATAAATAGAATTTACAGTCATTGCTTAATATAATTTATTCACATATAATCATAATGATCCATAAGTTACTGATTCTGTCATTTAATAATGTATTCTGGTCCTTCGAGCTATCTTAGATTTAATCATTGTTTTGCATTTATAGAATTATACATTTTATTAGTATTAAACTAGAGCCAGATTTCCTCACAGCAGGATTGAGCATTGACTCTTGGATCCCGCCTTTGGAGCCATCGATTGTTTAGAACTTTGTTTTCAACCAAAGAAGACCATGTCGTAGCTCAGTCAATTAAGGCAGCGTTTGGGATGCTCTCGGACGCAGGTTCGAATCCTCATCACGGCCCTTGTGGATTTGTTCATTTGATGCGTCATGCAAATGTGATTTCTGTGTGTAATGAAGTAAAGGCGAAAAGGAGAACGGCCTATTGACATAGCTCGAGTGCAGGGGGGAGTTGTGTAAAACCCTGGTTTGTGCCTCGGAGAGGCTGCAGGATCCAGTAAGTTCAGTAGAACTTCGGTTTCAACTTCTTTTGACCATGTCGTAGCTCAGTCGATTAAGGAAGCGTCTGGGATGCTCTCGGACGCAGGTTCGAATCCTCGTCACGGCCCTTGTGGACTTTGTTCTCTACTGATAGTATTTGATTGTAGTGTAAAACAGAAGTCACAAACAAGCAGTCTCAATGACTGCTTGAAGACAGGTTCAAGTCTAACTGGAAAAGCTGTATGTCTTACTGAAGGTTTTGGTGGATCAATGTACAAATACACAATTTATTTGTAAGGCCTTTTCAATGTCTTTAAAAGAGGAGTTCTCCTCTTAGAGGAATACTGAAATTTTAGAAAATTCTTTTGGGTTGACAATCTTAAAAATATGAACCCATGTCTGTTCTCTTTGGAGCTATGTCCTTATTGTTTTTATCTCAAGTGTCACTAGACCTCCACCTGAAAAATTCAAACATTCTCAATAAGGATGAACTTAGCCAAAATCTCTATGTAGACAATAACGAGTGGATGGCTAACAGAAAAACTAAACTGTTATAAATGTTCTAAGAAGCCAACAATGAATTAAAAGGAGATAACATTCCTCTACAATCATGAACCTCCAATAGTGAAACATTAAACAAATTTAAAATTATTTTCCAGACTATCTAATACCCCAGAGTTTAGAGGCACTGGGTGTTAGCCAGACATAATAACAGCCACATATGTTTCAGCAAATCCTTACACTGTAAAAAGTAACTTGCTTCGAAAATTTTTAAATTCTTTGGCTGATTCGGTCTTTAAGTCTTGTGACTATAAAAGGTCAGACGTTAGTGCAAGAAGGTTGGTAATCGAAGGCTAAAAAGAATTATCCCTTAGAACTGAAAACAACATGGAAAGAGGCGTTAGAAAAGCGTCTGCGATGAAAAGGTTTCATCGCCCTAGATGGTTAACTAGTGGTAGTTGGCCGGAACAGAAGCACAGGTTATTGTGACAGTCCACGACAGCCACCGAGGAGCCAGATGAGACCAACTTAATAGATTGGAGCTGCTCCTATTCGCTAGATTTTTTTTTTTTTTTTTTTTACAAAACTAGTGCTTCTTTTTCTCTTAAAAATAGGAATCAAATACACCTTTCAAGATGATTTGAATTATTGGGTCAGACAAGCCCAAAAAAGACACGAGAAAGATTATGAAAATCCGCCTAATTAAAACAAAACCTTGGTCTGTCGATAGAGCAGGATAACAATAACCTTGGTTATTGCAGAGGTAGACTCAAACACACACACATAAATTTAAACACCCATAATTCTTACCAAGTAATCATTTGATCACAAAGATCATAGTTCAAGACGTTTCGGTCCGTCCTGGACCATTCTCAAGTCGATCAAGTTGAGAATGGTCCAGGACGGACCGAAACGTCGTCGTCCCTTCAATTTCTAGTGTGTGGTCTGGTCAACATACTTCAGCCACGTTATTGTGACTCATCGCCTGCATCATAGTTCAACATTCACATCAATAAATATTTAAGCCTGGAGGCGTGTTGGACACACCCACCAATTAGGAGAACAGTACTGACTACCTCAGGGGCATTAATCTGTTAAAAGCCTTTTGTAAGACTGCATATTGGCCGGAGGTGTGACGTATGTGAGAGTCCATATTCCAGACTACCGCCACTCCTAAAGGAGAGGGTCATCCGTCTATGTACATTCCTAACCACAGACGTACCTTATAGAGGTACCATTCTGTATTCACAGGTACAGAATATAGATATTCCAGACGAGTGTACCTCTATTTACCCGTGTTACAACTCTGAGTGTGCATGTAGAGGTAACTGATGACATGACTTCCCAGGCATTTTTACATGCTTTCCATAGCATGTAAAAATACCGCTCACTGATTATGCACTAAATGGATAATTTCAGACACTGGAGCTAATTTGGTAGCCGGAGAAGCTTGTTTAGTGGAAAATGAACCACCCTGAAGTTTGTACAGCACTTTCACAACGTCACTGTAAGTGGAAATTTGTTCTGCAAGAGCTCCATTCCATAGGATTTAATGAGAGTCTGGTAAGACTTGTGAAACGCTGTATAAAGAAGACCTTTCACTGCCAGAAAATAAATCTCGTGCAACTCCAGGCAGTTGATCTAGTCACGAGTTTACAATCGCCTATTGACATATTTGTCAACCAGTCCTACTTAACATGTGCTAATTCACCCCATCTTCCTAAGGTTTGCCAACGTCAAGAAAACGGTCAGTTCAAAGTGTCCTCTCCTAACATACCAGAGGTCCCAAATCCGTGCACGGGACAGTACGTCACCTCCTCGAGCCCCTTTCATTTTCTAGTATGACTATTTCTTGGCCTCATGTAACGCATATGAGCGAAATGCGACGTTCTTTTTTAAGAGGAGAAGTTGGGGAACTAGCCCAGCACAGTGATGTATGGTGGGCCCCACACTCCGGTACTCTCCTTGGCAGATGAGATCAGAGTTCCTTCATACATGGGTGAAAGTTTGCAAAGGTGTATGATCATCGTAGTTAATAGATGTAATGATGTATGGATGAGGGAATCCTTAACATCATTGGAAGAGCACCATTATAGGGCAAATTTCCCCATAACAAAACGAACATCCAAGCTGGTGATATCGCAGCCCGTCCTCAGGTTAGTTAATAAACTACATACATGCAGTGCATTTTATCATTATTTTGAAAATGTATTTATGAACATAGATCATTGATCCTAATGACTGTCCCACACTCCCTGTTTAAACCACTCTAGAAAGTAATCTACATATTTCTGATGTTCTGCAGACTTATTAAGGTTTCATGGATAGACTTTTGTTCAACTGTTAAGTGAACCCATTTCCTAACTACAGATTATTCTAAAGTTATAATGATATATTACTGTAAACCAGCCTTTATAATTGAGTAAATCTCTGTTATACACGTTCTCTTTGATAAGCCATTTGGCCAACATTTTCATTCATGTTAAATTCTAAGATACTCAAGCTGGCTAGTATTTAACGTTTGAGGATGCAATAACCTGGCAATACCCTAGACCTAACCAAACCTAATCTTACCCTAACCTTAACCTAATCTTAACCTAACCTTAACCTAATCTTAACCTTACCTTAACCTAATCATGGATATGATGCACATTAAAACACTAATTACGTAGTGTTTTCGGTGCATTCTGTTACTATTAATATAATGGAGAAGTAGATTAGGTGTTGTAATTACCATGAAGGTACATACCTCCTAATGGTGAATTGAGACATCGCCTTAGTAGAGAGCAATGACCCAAGGTCTGAATGGCCGTTACGTCGAGTTGCGTCTATGTATCCAGATAACCAGGCCATTTACATAACTGCACAATTCATGTCTAAGGGGAACGCATCCCTAGGGTCATTACAAAACTCTGTACCTCTGGAGTTCATGAGACGAACAGACTCTGGGTCACCCCCATTATCGCCTGCTCTATCGCACCACACAGACACCAACACACGTGCCCAGAGAGCAAGGACACACAGAACTGTAAACAAAACCTTTAAATGTACTATCAACATCAAATCGATGGGGAAGTAGTGATTATATAGTAACTGTATGACTCTACAAGCTTTAATAAGCTCAAAGTTTGATTCAATCTGTCAGGGAAAATGTGGAATATAATTCCACAGTTAAGGTAGAATTAAAATAAAATAAACGAATTAATAAAAAAGCTCCCATAGACTACTGATGTAAGACCACATGCTTATTGCATCATCCAGGCCTGCAATAGTGCCATCATCCAGGCCTGCAATAGTGCCATCATCCAGGCCTGCAACAGTAGCATCATCCAGGCCTGCAACAGTAGCATCATCCAGGCCTGCAACAGTAGCATCATCCAGGCCTGCAATAGTGCCATCATCCAGGCCTGCAATAGTACCATCATCCAGGCCTGCAATAGTACCATCATCCAGGCCTGCAATAGTACCATCATCCAGGCCTGCAATAGTACCATCATCCAGGCCTGCAATAGTGCCATCATCCAGGCCTGCAATAGTACCATCATCCAGGCCTGTAATAGTACCATCATCCAGGCCTGCAATAGTGCCATCATCCAGGCCTGCAATAGTACCATCATCCAGGCCTGCAATAGTACCATCATCCAGGCCTGCAATAGTACCATCATCCAGGCCTGCAATAGTACCATCATCCAGGCCTGCAATAGTGCCATCATCCAGGCCTGCAATAGTGCCATCATCCAGGCCTGCAATAGTACCATCATCCAGGCCTGCAATAGTACCATCATCCAGGCCTGCAATAGTACCATCATCCAGGCCTGCAATAGTACCATCATCCAGGCCTGCAATAGTAGCATCATCCAGGCCTGCAATAGTACCATCATCCAGGCCTGTAATAGTACCATCATCCAGGCCTGCAATAGTACCATCATCCAGGCCTGTAATAGTACCATCATCCAGGCCTGCAATAGTACCATCATCCAGGCCTGTAATAGTACCATCATCCAGGCCTGCAATAGTACCATCATCCAGGCCTGTAATAGTACCATCATCCAGGCCTGCAATAGTACCATCATCCAGGCCTGCAATAGTACCATCATCCAGGCCTGTAATAGTACCATCATCCAGGCCTGCAATAGTACCATCATCCAGGCCTGCAATAGTACCATCATCCAGGCCTGCAATAGTACCATCATCCAGGCCTGCAATAGTACCATCATCCAGGCCTGCAACAGTAGCATCATCCAGGCCTGCAACAGTAGCATCATCCAGGCCTGCAACAGTAGCATCATCCAGGCCTGCAACAGTAGCATCATCCAGGCCTGCAATAGTACCATCATCCAGGCCTGCAATAGTACCATCATCCAGGCCTGCAATAGTAGCATCATCCAGGCCTGCAATAGTACCATCATCCAGGCCTGCAATAGTACCATCATCCAGGCCTGCAATAGTACCATCATCCAGGCCTGCAACAGTAGCATCATCCAGGCCTGCAATAGTAGCATCATCCAGGCCTGCAACAGTAGCATCATCCAGGCCTGCAATAGTACCATCATCCAGGCCTGCAACAGTAGCATCATCCAGGCCTGCAATAGTACCATCATCCAGGCCTGCAATAGTACCATCATCCAGGCCTGCAACAGTAGCATCATCCAGGCCTGCAATAGTACCATCATCCAGGCCTGCAACAGTAGCATCATCCAGGCCTGCAATAGTACCATCATCCAGGCCTGCAACAGTAGCATCATCCAGGCCTGCAATAGTACCATCATCCAGGCCTGCAATAGTACCATCATCCAGGCCTGCAACAGTAGCATCATCCAGGCCTGCAATAGTACCATCATCCAGGCCTGCAATAGTACCATCATCCAGGCCTGCAATAGTACCATCATCCAGGCCTGCAATAGTACCATCATCCAGGCCTGCAATAGTACCATCATCCAGGCCTGCAACAGTAGCATCATCCAGGCCTGCAATAGTAGCATCATCCAGGCCTGCAATAGTACCATCATCCAGGCCTGCAATAGTAGCATCATCCAGGCCTGCAATAGTACCATCATCCAGGCCTGTAATAGTACCATCATCCAGGCCTGCAATAGTACCATCATCCAGGCCTGCAATAGTACCATCATCCATGCCTGCAATAGTAGCATCATCCAGGCCTGCAATAGTACCATCATCCAGGCCTGTAATAGTACCATCATCCAGGCCTGCAATAGTACCATCATCCAGGCCTGCAATAGTACCATCATCCAGGCCTGCAATAGTAGCATCATCCAGGCCTGCAATAGTACCATCATCCAGGCCTGCAATAGTAGCATCATCCAGGCCTGCAATAGTACCATCATCCAGGCCTGCAATAGTAGCATCATCCAGGCCTGCAATAGTACCATCATCCAGGCCTGCAATAGTACCATCATCCAGGCCTACAATAGTAGCATCATCCAGGCCTGCAATAGTAGCATCATCCAGGCCTGCAATAGTACCATCATCCAGGCCTGTAATAGTACCATCATCCAGGCCTGCAATAGTACCATCATCCAGGCCTGCAATAGTACCATCATCCAGGCCTGCAATAGTAGCATCATCCAGGCCTGCAATAGTACCATCATCCAGGCCTGCAATAGTACCATCATCCAGGCCTGCAATAGTACCATCATCCAGGCCTGCAATTGTAGCATCATCCAGGCCTGCAATAGTAGCATCATCCAGGCCTGCAATAGTACCATCATCCAGGCCTGCAATAGTACCATCATCCAGGCCTGCAATAGTGCCATCATCCAGGCCTGCAATAGTAGCATCATCCAGGCCTGCAATAGTAGCATCATCCAGGCCTGCAATAGTACCATCATCCAGGCCTGCAATAGTACCATCATCCAGGCCTGCAATAGTAGCATCATCCAGGCCTGTAATAGTACCATCATCCAGGCCTGCAATAGTAGCATCATCCAGGCCTGCAATAGTACCATCATCCAGGCCTGTAATAGTACCATCATCCAGGCCTGCAATAGTAGCATCATCCAGGCCTGCAATAGTACCATCATCCAGGCCTGTAATAGTACCATCATCCAGGCCTGCAATAGTACCATCATCCAGGCCTGCAATAGTGCCATCATCCAGGCCTGCAATAGTACCATCATCCAGGCCTGCAATAGTAGCATCATCCAGGCCTGTAATAGTACCATCATCCAGGCCTGCAATAGTAGCATCATCCAGGCCTGCAATAGTACCATCATCCAGGCCTGTAATAGTACCATCATCCAGGCCTGCAATAGTACCATCATCCAGGCCTGCAATAGTACCATCATCCAGGCCTGCAATAGTAGCATCATCCAGGCCTACAATAGTACCATCATCCAGGCCTGCAATAGTAGCATCATCCAGGCCTGCAATAGTACCATCATCCAGGCCTGCAATAGTAGCATCATCCAGGCCTGCAATAGTACCATCATCCAGGCCTGCAATAGTAGCATCATCCAGGCCTGCAATAGTACCATCATCCAGGCCTGTAATAGTACCATCATCCAGGCCTGCAATAGTACCATCATCCAGGCCTGCAATAGTACCATCATCCAGGCCTGCAATAGTAGCATCATCCAGGCCTGCAATAGTACCATCATCCAGGCCTGTAATAGTACCATCATCCAGGCCTGCAATAGTACCATCATCCAGGCCTGCAATAGTACCATCATCCAGGCCTGCAATAGTAGCATCATCCAGGCCTGCAATAGTGCCATCATCCAGGCCTGCAATAGTACCATCATCCAGGCCTGCAATAGTACCATCATCCAGGCCTGCAATAGTACCATCATCAAGGCCTGCAATAGTACCATCATCCAGGCCTGCAATAGTACCATCATCCAGGCCTGCAATAGTACCATCATCAAGGCCTGCAATAGTACCATCATCCAGGCCTGCAATAGTACCATCATCCAGGCCTGTAATAGTACCATCATCCAGGCCTGCAATAGTACCATCATCCAGGCCTGCAATAGTAGCATCATCCAGGCCTGCAATAGTAGCATCATCAAGGCCTGCAATAGTAGCATCATCCAGGCCTGCAATAGTAGCATCATCCAGGCCTGCAATAGTAGCATCATCAAGGCCTGCAATAGTACCATCATCCAGGCCTGCAATAGTAGCATCATCCAGGCCTGTAATAGTACCATCATCCAGGCCTGCAATAGTAGCATCATCCAGGCCTGCAATAGTAGCATCATCCAGGCCTGTAATAGTAGCATCATCCAGGCCTGTAATAGTACCATCATCCAGGCCTGTAATAGTACCATCATCCAGGCCTGCAATAGTAGCATCATCCAGGCCTGCAATAGTAGCATCATCCAGGCCTGCAATAGTAGCATCATCCAGGCCTGCAATAGTAGCATCATCCAGGCCTGCAATAGTAGCATCATCCAGGCCTGCAATAGTACCATCATCCAGGCCTACAATAGTAGCATCATCCAGTCCTGTAATAGTAGCATCATCCAGGCCTGCAATAGTAGCATCATCCAGGCCTACAATAGTAGCATCATCCAGGCCTGTAATAGTAGCATCATCCAGGCCTGCAATAGTACCATCATCCAGGCCTACAATAGTACCATCATCCAGGCCATCAATAGCGGCATTATCCAGGCCTGCAACAGTAGCATCATCCAGGCCTGCAATAGCAGCATCATCCAGGCCTGTAATAGTACCATCATCCAGGCCTGCAATAGTAGCATCATCCAGGCCTACAATAGTACCATCATCCAGGCCTGTAATAGTACCATCATCCAGGCCTGCAATAGTAGCATCATCCAGGCCTACAATAGTACCATCATCCAGGCCATCAATAGCGGCATTATCCAGGCCTGCAACAGTAGCATCATCCAGGCCTGCAATAGAAGCATCATCCAGGCCTGTAATAGTACCATCATCCAGGCCTGCAATAGATACTTCTGGGAGTATCTTTAGACAACAGTAATTAATGTCACGCCCATTCTAGCTTAGGTTATCAGAGTTCACTTAAAATATATTTATTACCTACTTTTTTAATAAATATATTAAATAATATTAAATTAACACTAGAATGCGCAATCTAGTCTAGTTAAAATACATAGATGCATAAAATAAACAGAATTAAGATTGTAAACCTTATAGGGATACACTCTTCTCTCTACACACTGCCTGGGAGCTCCATTGTCATAACCAAACAACTTGGGCTGGACGGTAGAGCGGCGGTCTCGCTTCATGCAGGTCGGCGTTCAATCCCCGACCGTACAAGTGGTTGGGCACCATTCATTTTCCCCTTATCTCATCCCAAATCCTTATCCTGACAACTTCCAAAGTGCTATAATGCCGCAATGGCTTAGTGCTTTCCCCTGATTATTCCGTCCCCTCCATCGTCATGGGGGACCATCAGCACCAGGAGAGGCACTCAGGTGGCACACCTCTCCGTGTCTACATCCACACTCAGGAGAGGCACTCAGGTGGCACACCTCTCCGTGTCTACATCCACACTCAGGAGAGGCACTCAGGTGGCACACCTCTCCGTGTCTACATCCACACTCAGGAGAGGCACTAAGGTGGCACACCTCTCCGTGTCTACATCCACACACAGGAGAGGCACTCAGGTGGCACCCCTCTCCGTGTCTACATCCACACTCAGGAGAGGCACTCAGGTGGCACACCTCTCCGTGTCTACATCCACACTCAGGAGAGGCACTCAGGTGGCACACCTCTCCGTGTCTACATCCACACTCACCTGAACATTCCTTGCTGGAAGACACCTAACTTGGCGCTCGTTGTATTAAACGATCAACACGAACCTGAGTCACGTCACTATCCTGCCACTGACACAACACTGCCTTTTACACTGGACTAAACGAGAGCAATGTTGTGGGGATACGAACCTGTGTAAACATCTCGCCACTGTCAAGTCGTCACTACTGTCAAGTCATCACCACTGTCAAGCCATCACCACTGTCAAGTCATCACCACTGTCAAGTTATCACCACAGTTGAATCATCACCACAATCAAGTCACCACCACTGTCAAGCTATCACCACAGTTAAATCATCACCACAGTCAAGTTACCACCACTGTCAAGTCATCACCACTGTGAAGTCACCACTACTGTCAAGTCATCACCACTCTCAAGTCATCACCACTGTCAAGCCATCACCACAGTCAAGTCATCACCACTGTCAAGTCACCACCACTGTTAAGTCACCACCACTGTTAAGTCACCACCACTGTCAAGTCACCAGCACTCTCAAGTCACCACCACTGTCAGGTCACCAACACTGTCAAGTCACCACCACTGTCAAGTCACCACCACTGTCAAGTCACCACCACTCTCAAGTCACTACCGCTGTCAAGTCAACACCAGTCTCAAGTCACCACCACTCTCAAGTCACCACCACTCTCAAGTCACCACCACTCTCAAGTCACTACCACAGTCAAGTCACCACGACTCTCAAGTCACCACGACTCTCAAGTCACCACCACTCTCAAGTCACCACCACTCTCAAGTCACCACCACTGTCAAGTCACCACCACTCTCAAGTCACCACCACTGTCAAGTCATCACCACTCTCAAGTCATCACCACTGTCAAGTCACCACCACTGTCAAGTCACCACCACTCTCAAGTCACCATGCACCACTGTCAAGTCACCACAACTGTCAAGTCACCACCACTGTCAAGTCACCACCACTCTCAAGTCACCATGCACCACTGTCAAGTCACCACCACTCTCAAGTCACCATGCACCACTGTCAAGTCACCACCACTGTCAGGTCACCACCAGTGTCAAGTCACCACCGCTGTCAAGTCACCACCAGTCTCAAGTCACCACCACTGTCAGGTCACCAACACTGTCAAGTCACCATGCACCACTGTCAAGTCACCACCACTGTCAAGTCACCACCACTCTCAAGTCACCACCACTCTCAAGTCACCACCACTCTCAAGTCACCACCACAGTCAAGTCACCACGACTCTCAAGTCACCACCACTCTCAAGTCACCACCACTCTCAAGTCACCACAACTCTCAAGTCACCACTACTGTCAAGTCACCACCACTCTCAAGTCACCACCACTGTCAAGTCATCACCACTCTCAAGTCATCACCACTGTCAAGTCATCACCACTCTCAAGTCACCACCACTGTCAAGTCATCACCACTCTCAAGTTATCACCACTGTCAAGTCATCACCACTCTCAAGTCACCACCACTGTCAAGTCACCACCACTCTCAAGTCATCACCACTGTCAAGTCATCACCACTCTCAAGTCACCACCACTGTCAAGTCACCACCAGTCTCAAGTCACCACCACTGTCAAGACACCACCACTGTCAAGTCACCACCACTGTCAAGTCACCACCACTGTCAAGTCATCACCACTATCAAGTCATCATCACAGTCAAGTTATCACCACAGTCAAGTTATCACCACTGTGAAGTCACCACCACTGTCAAATCACCACCACTGTCAAGTCACCTCCACTGTCAAGTCATCACCGCGGTCAAGTCATCACCACAGTCAAGTTATCACCACAGTCAAGTTATCACCACTGTCAAGTTACCACCACTGTCAAATCACCACCACTGTCAAGTCACCTCCACTGTCAAGTCATCACCACGGTCAAGTCATCACCACTGTCAAGTCACCACCACTCTCAAGTCACCACTACCCCTTTCAAGACATCGCCACTGTCAAGTCACCACCACTGTCAAGTCACCACTACCCCTTTCAAGACATCACCACTGTCAAGTCATCACAACCAACAATAAGATCGTCATCTCAGTTTCTATCAACATTTTTTGCATAACTCATTACTGCAGCTCCTGAGACGTGAGAGTTGAGGTCTCGGGGTGTTGACGCTGCTCATCGACATGTACAACTGCTGGAAGAGCTCAGGAGATTACTCATCAACATATACAACTGTTGGAAGAGCTCAGGAGATTACTCATCAACATATACCACTGCTGGAAGAGCTCAGGAGATTACTCATCAACATATACCACTGCTGGAAGAGCTCAGGGGATTACTCATCAACATATACAACTGCTGGAAGAGCTCAGAAGATTACTCATCAACATATACCACTGCTGGAAGAGCTCAGGGGATTACTCATCAACATATACCACTACTGGAAGAGCTCAGGGAATTTCTCATCAACATATACAACTGCTGGAAGAGCTCAGGAGATTACTCATCAACATATACAACTGCTGGAAGAGCTCAGGAGATTACTCATCGACACGTTCAACTGCTGGAAGAGCTCAGGAGATTACTCATCGACATATACAACTGCTGGAAGAGCTCAGGAGATTACTCATCGACATATACAACTGCTGGAAGAGCTCAGGAGATTACTCAACAACATATACAACTGCTGGAAGAGCTCAGGAGATTACTCATCGACATATACAACTGCTGGAAGAGCTCAGGAGATTACTCATCAACATATACAACTGCTGGAAGAGCTCAGGAGATTACTCATCAACATATACAACTGCTGGAAGAGCTCAGGAGATTACTCATCAACATATACCACTGCTGGATGAGCTCAGGAGATTACTCATCAACATATACAACTGCTGGAAGAGCTCAGGAGATTACTCATCAACATATACCACTGCTGGAAGAGCTCAGGAGCTGGGTAACACCACAACACATAAGTCAGTTATAAACTGGATCATTAATAATATTAAGGACATTATATTCCATAAATTTCAGTAGATTGCTGATTATAATGAAACCTCTTTTCATACCAAATAAATCATATGCAGTGATTATTTTGGATTAGGTTAGATTTATAAACAACTAGAGATAGTGACCTTTGCTTCGTTCTTAATAGTTTAGTTTGTTAGTTTAGGTTATTATAGACATCATTGCAGTAGGGTTATCTTGAGTTATCTTGAGTTATCTTGAGGTGATGCAGCAACTTTTGCAACATTAAATCTACAAAAGAGAATTTACCATCATTTAGAAGGCTGTTAGCCTGAAGTGTCAGGAGACCAAGACCAGCCAGTCACAGTTACTGCTGTGGTGGTGGTGGTGGTGGTGATGGTGGTTATGGTGGTGGTTGGTGGTGGTGGTTGGTGGTGGTGGTTATGGTGGTGGTTGGTGGTGGTGGTGGTGATGGTGGTGGTGATGGTGGTTATGGTGGTGGTTGGTGGTGGTGGTTGGTGGTGGTGGTTATGGTGGTGGTTGGTGGTGGTGGTTGGTGGTGGTGGTGGTGGTGGTGGTGGTGGTGGTGGTGGTTGGTGGTGGTGGTTTGTGGTGGTGGTGGTAGTGGTGATGGTGGTTATGGTGGTGGTTGGTGGTGGTGGTGGTGGCTGGTGGTGGTGGTGGTGGTGGTGGTTGGTGGTGGTGGTTGCTGGTGGTGGTGGTGGTGGTGATGGTGGTGGTGATGGTGGTTATGGTGGTGGTTGGTGGTGGTGGTGATGGTGGTTATGGTGGTGGTGGTGGTGGTGGTGATGGTGGTTATGGTGGTGGTTGGTGGTGGTGGTTGGTGGTGGTGGTGGTGATGGTGGTTATGGTGGTGGTTGGTGGTGGTGGTGGTGGTGGTGATGGTGGTGGTGATGGTGGTTATGGTGGTGGTTGGTGGTGGTGGTGATGGTGGTTATGGTGGTGGTGGTGGTGGTGGTGGTGATGGTGGTTATGGTGGTGGTTGGTGGTGGTGGTTGGTGGTGGTGGTGGTGATGGTGGTTATGGTGGTGGTTGGTGGTGGTGGTGGTGGTGGTGGTTATAGTGGTGGTTGGTGGTGGTGGTTGGTGGTGGTGGTGGTGATGGTGGTTATGGTGGTGGTTGGTGGTGGTGGTGGTGGTGGTGATGGTGGTTATGGTGGTGGTTGGTGGTGGTGGTGGTGGTGGTTGGTGGTGGTGGTGGTGGTGGTGGTGGTGGTGGTGGTTATGGTGGTGGTTGGTGGTGGTGGTGGTGGTGGTGGTGGTGGTGGTTGGTGGTGGTGGTTTGTGGTGGTGGTGGTAGTGGTGATGGTGGTTATGGTGGTGGTTGGTGGTGGTGGTGGTGGCTGGTGGTGGTGGTGGTGGTGGTGGTGGTTGGTGGTGGTGGTTGGTGGTGGTGGTGGTGGTGGTGGTGGTGATGGTGGTGGTGGTGATGGTTGGTGGTGGTGGTGGTGGTGGTGATGGTGGTGGTGGTGATGGTTGGTGGTGGTGGTGATGGTGGTGGTGGTGGTGGTGATGGTGGTGGTGGTGGTGATGGAGACTGGTGGTGGAGGTGATGGAGACTGGTGGTGGTGGTGATGGTGGTGGTGGTGGTGATGGTGGTGGTGGTGGTGGTTGGAGATACTGGTGGTGGTGGTGGTGGAGACTGGTGGTGGTGGTGATGGAGACTGGTGGTGGTGGTGGTGGTGGTGGTGGTGGTGGAGACTGGTGGTGGTGGTGATGGTGGTGGTGGTGGTGATGGTGGTGGTGGTGGTGGTTGGAGATACTGGTGGTGGTGGTGGTGGAGACTGGTGGTGGTGGTGATGGAGACTGGTGGTGGTGGTGGTGGTGGTGGTGGTGGTGGTGGTGGTGGTGGAGACTGGTGGTGGTGGCGGGTAGACCTATACATCACAGTATATCACATACCCTCAGCTTCACAATGAGCTGATCCCAGTATATCATAGACCACCCAAAATTTACGGCCTCATATGTTACTTTTACATACAACGAGTATGTTTTGTACATGGAGAAAAGGCCCGAATCTGTTAATGATTTCTGGCCGATAATCCCAATAATTATGGACGAAGAGGAGGCGGCCGCGGGAGAGAACCAATTATTGCAAGAATTCGTCTTGGATACAAATGTCCACGGAGATTCGGAATGGAAACAACAGTTGAGCAGAAGAGTTGCAGAATCTGTGTTGAGAGTGACGGACACTGCTCTGACCACTACGTGAGAGTGACGGACACTGCTCTGACCACTACGTGAGAGTGACGGACACTGCTCTGACCACTACGTGAGAGTGACGGACACTGCTCTGACCACTACGTGAGAGTGACGGACACTGCTCTGACCACTACGTGAGAGTGACGGACACTGCTCTGACCACTACGTGAGAGTGACGGACACTGCTCTGACCACTACGTGAGAGTGACGGACACTGCTCTGACCACTACGTGAGAGTGACGGACACTGCTCTGACCACTACGTGAGAGTGACGGACACTGCTCTGACCACTACGTGAGAGTGACGGACACTGCTCTGACCACTACGTGAGAGTGACGGACACTGCTCTGACCACTACGTGAGAGTGACGGACACTGCTCTGACCACTACGTGAGAGTGACGGACACTGCTCTGACCACTACGTGAGAGTGACGGACACTGCTCTGACCACTACGTGAGAGTGACGGACACTGCTCTGACCACTACGTGAGAGTGACGGACACTGCTCTGACCACTACGTGAGAGTGACGGACACTGCTCTGACCACTACGTGAGAGTGACGGACACTGCTCTGACCACTACGTGAGAGTGACGGACACTGCTCTGACCACTACGTGAGAGTGACGGACACTGCTCTGACCACTACGTGAGAGAATGTGAATATCCTAGACACATTAAAAATGTGAGTAGCATAGTAAACCCCACCTTGATTGACTTAGGAAAATAGGATTTGTCAAATATAAATGCTTAAAAATAAACTCATACATAATGAAATAGATAACTTAACCATTTCATAAGAAAAAAAATAGAAAATATATAAATTCAGGAAAATTTCACTTATTAGGCAAATCGGGCCTTGCATAGTAGGCCGAGTACTGCGTTCTGGCTACTAGGTGCAACATATATATCTATATAAACAAAAATGTAAATGTTCGTTTGTTCAAAATCGCTAATCTCCGAAAGTTATTCACCGATTGCTTTGAAATTTTCACACAACGTTCCATTCGCATCCGAGCGGGTTTTTATATATATACTATATAGATGTCTGTGACGGGAAAAACAAGCTTTTTTAAAAACCTGTGTTTTTCATGTGTTTATAATGTGAGGGAAATATATATACTATATAGACGTCTGTGACGGGAAAAACAAGCTTTTTTAAAAACCTGTGTTTTTCATGTGTTTATAATGTGAGGGAAATCTTTGAAACCTCTTTACGAATCACTTTAAAATTTTGACACAACGTTGCATTCGAATAGGAGCGTTTTTTTATATACGTACTATATACATGCCTCACCTGTGACCGGAAAAAATCTGTTTTTTGAAAAACAACGCCATGTGTTGGACGTAAAAGCAACACACGTTGTTATCTCCGAAAGTTCTTCTCCGATTGCTTTGAAATTTTGAGACAATGTTCCATTAGAATACGCGCATGTTTTTATATACCTACTATATAGATGCAACACCTGTGACAGGTAAAAACATGCTTTTTTGAAAAACAGCACCATATGTTGCACGTAATAGCAACACACACTATACTAAATATGTTAGGATTCCATTTCAATATTTCTGATTGCAATGACAAATTGAATTTTCATAGATTTCTATTTATTTTCATTATATATTTTGTGTGACACTGCACTGGAATTGTGCTGTGTTGTTTATCATACCGTTCATTTCATGAGTATAGTTTATTTTTTTATTTTTTCATTATTTTTCATTTCGTTTTTTAACTATTTTTCTTATATTTCAGTGATTGGAACATCAGATCAATTAATGTTCCCAATTTTCTGATGGGAACATCAGATCCTTCGGGAATGCATCAGACGAGGGCATGGGGAATGGTGGGGAGGACGAGGTGAGAGGGGAGTGGTGAATGGTGGGGAGGATGAGGGGACGGAGGAGTGGGAGACAGGGGAAGGTTGCTGAGCCACAGCAATGCATGGCCGGGTACAGCTAGTGTATATATATATATATATATATATATATATATATATATATATATATATATATATATATATATATATATATATATATATATATATATATATATATATATATATATATATATATATATATATATTAGTATATTTTGGTAGCAATCTTTCCTGTAGACATATATTATTAAATATGACCGAAAAAGTAAGATTAATAATTCTAACACGAATTTTCTCTATCTTTCTTATGTTTCTTTTCACTGTTGATGGTAATTGAAAAATCAATTCTCCAAAATTCATTTTTATTTCTAGTCTGACGCGACACTTGAACGCGTTTCGTAATAACTTATTACATTTTCAAAGACTTTTAGTTTACACACACACAACTATAACTGAACAGAGTTCAAACAGCTTCGGTTTTATACCTGCATTTGGGTGAGGTGATATGTTACAACAGTTTTGGATGAGGTGAAAACAAACTTTCAACACAAGACAGAACACGAAACAATGGGTATAATATTTTGTAAGTTAAAGGGAAGAATGGAAGTAACTGCAAAGGGCCTATTGGCCCATATTTCTTGAGGCTTCTATATTGGTGTGGAGTCTTGAAGTGGGTAGAATATAGTTGTGCATTAATTGGCTGTTGATTGCTGGTGTCGACTTCTTAATGTGTAGTGCCTCGCAGATATCAAGCCGCCTGCTATCGCTGTATCTATCGATGATTTCCGTGTTTTTTGTTAAGATTTCTCTGGTGATAGTCTGGTTGTGGGAAGAGATTATATGTTCCTTAATGAAGCCCTGTTGCTTATATATATATATATATATATATATATATATATAAATATATATATATATATATATATATATATATATATATATATATATATATATATTTATATATATATATATATATATATATATATATATATATATTTATATATATTTATATATATATATATATATATATATATATATATATATATATTTATATATATATATATATATATATATATATATATATATTTATATATATATATATATATATATATATATTTATATATATATATATATATATATATATATATATATTTATATATATATATATATATATATATATATATTTATATATATATATATATATATATATATTTATATATATATATATATATATATTTATATATATATATATATATATATATATATATATATTATATATATATACATATATATATATATATATATATATATATATATATATATATATATATATATATTTGCCTATATATTATATATATATATATATATATATATATATATATATATATATATATATATATATATATATATATATATATTTGCCTATATATTATATATATATGCCTATATTTTATATATATATATATATATATATATATACTCAATATCACTGAAAATGCTTTATACAGTCAGCAGAGTGATCCAAGAGGAGAATATTGAGTGTGCAGCATTATGTGGTGGTCAGTCGGGAGTGTTGCTGACTCAATAATGTAGCCAAATGCTCCTCTCTGACAGGCACTTTTAACCTGCAGTTGCAAGAGAGGAAAATAACCCATCCGACTTAATACGTAATCTCGAGTATGTCATTTGTTCGTGTAATTATCACAGGAATCATTAATTAAACTCACTTTTTATATATCTGGCTCTTGAATGATTAACTGCGATGTTTATATCTGGCTGCTGCTTAGTAAACAGTCTGTATATATTTGGCTCTTGATCAGAAAATAGTCATGTGTATGTCTGTATCCAGCTTTGTTTGGAGAAAGTGCATATGTGGCTCTTGCTTAATAAGCAGTGAAGTGTATATCTGGCTACTGTTTAGTACACAGTGATGCATATATCTGGCTCCTGCTTGATAAACAGTTGTGTGTGTTTCTGGCTCATACTTGTTAAAATGTTATGTGTATATTTGGATCCTATCTGGTAATCAACGATCTGTATATCTGGCTGTGGTATGTATGATACATGTTTGACAATAGTGATATATTTAAACAGGTTTTTGTCAAAAAAAAAAACATCTGTAGTATGTGTGGCAAACATATATGAGTATACTGGTCGGGACGAGTATATCTGGCTATTGAATGCCAAACTGCGGAGTACATATGTGCCTGTTTTATAGAGATTCATGTTTATATATCTGTTAATTATTTGATGAACCAAATTTTATCAATGGCTTCAGTCTAATAAACATTTGGGTCATGTTGATCAGTGGATTACTACTTTGGCTAAACCCTGCAAACACACAACGTAACAGTCCCATTGATCAACTTATCCTACCACGGATCCTGCAATCTCTCCGAGACACAAACCACGTTTTTGTAAATGGAATTGCGTAAATCCCTGGTTTGTGTTTCGGAGAGACTGCAGGATCCGTGGAAGGTCAAGTTGATTTCCCGGTTTCAATTCATTTACCCTGTCGTAGCTCAGTCGATTAAGTCGCGTCTGGAATCCTTTCGGACGTAGGTTCGAACCCTCGTCACGACCCTTGTAGATTTGTTCATCATTCAGTATAAGTTTTCCATGTTTGTCAGGTTTAATATGGTTTATTAGGTGTTAATCACCATGCTCAGTAATCCGAAGCGGATTTCATTGCTTCGTGAAAAGTCTAATGATAATGATGGAAATATTAGCTAGAGCTTACACGTCCAACTGAGGATAATGCTCTCTGTCCTGCAGTTTTTTTTTGTTTGTTTTTTTATTATTTTCTACCACAGACGTGGCCACACATTTACAATGCTAACCAGCATATATACATTTTCTTCTGTCCTCCATGGACAGGGTTAGAGAAGTGTTAAACATACAGTTCAAGGGTTTATTGAACACTCAACCACAGAAGGTGATTCGGTGCTTTTACAATGCTAAGCTAACCTACATACGTAAATACATAGATACACAGATTTACGTATGCCCTACATAAAGTGTTAGATGTGTCTTTTACATAGTGTCATTAATGTACATTCACAAAGGTGAAATGTAATTCTGATCAGCTTCCATATATGCTTTATACCCATACATATACATACACACACACACATACACATACATATATACACACACATGCATTCACATACATTTGTCTCATTTACCCTGACAGGGTGAGGTAGCTGATAAAGAAACTAGTGTGCAATTAAGCACTTAATCACTGAAGGTGATGAAGGTGCTTTTACAAGCTCAGGTTATATAGTTACATCATATATATACATTGTATGATTGATATATTACATGGTCAATTTTGGATACAAGTCCAATATATCATCAAGTGTTCCAGTACTCATATAGTAACTACAGAGTTCAGCATACCTTAGCCCAGGAGGGCGAAAGTCAGTCAGTATGGGACATTCTACAATATAATGTTCAAGAGAGTGCATGTTTTCTCTTTCACAAAGTTGACACATTGTGTACTCGACATTTGGGTTTTGAGAAAGCTGCCAGATACGTCTATATCCCAGGCGTATTCTGGCCACTATAACATCACATTGCCGGGTTCTTGTTCTATTAGTCCCATATGTGAATGTCTCCTCACGATATCTATCATAATATTTAATGCTACAACTTTCAGGTCTTTGAGAATTTGTTAGGTCGGTGCAGTATGTCCTGCAGTATGGGGAGCGGGTTATTCAGTGAATAACTCAGTGAATAATTCAGTGAATAATTCAGTGGTTGGCGAGCAAACATTTCCCTCTATAACCCCAAACTCTTGTTATGTTTTCTGTAACCTATGTTTCAGCTCAGTTATGTTCTGCAGGTCATTTAGTTCCACCTTAACCACTTCAGGACTTGAAAATGGACTTATTACCATATCTGAAATAGGGATCTTCTTGAGATCTTGAGATGATTTCGGGGCTTTTTAGTGTCCCCGCGGCCCGGTCCTCGACCAGGCCTCCACCCCCAGGAACCAGCCCGTGACAGCTGACTAACACCCAGGTACCTATTTTACTGCTAGGTAACAGGGGCATAGGGTGAAAGAAACTCTGCCCATTGTTTCTCGCCGGCGCCTGGGATCGAACCCAGGACCACAGGATCACAAGTCCAGCGTGCTGTCCGCTCGGCCGACCGACCGAGATGACAAAAGATGATCTTCAAATCTCTCAGAAATATCACCTGAGATATTTGGAAGGTCACACATGGTAAAAGGTCACAATAAAGACGTAAAGAATTATCGCGTTTATCACTTTTCTTTTCTTGTTCTGCTAAGCTACGAACTTGGTGCACCTGACGACGGTTTGTATTGCGCTCGAAAAGTTTTAGTTCTGAACTACCTGCGGAGATAATCGTCTTAGTCTTAATAAGATTGGGCTCATTTCCCTGAACTTTTCAAATTGGTCTCATAAATGAGCGCCATCGTGTCAAATCTTTCGCAATATATCACTCTGAGACGCTTCGGTGTTTTCAGAAAACTGGACCATAGTGTCGGAAAGTTTGTAAAAGTCTCGTGAAGGCGTCTTCTGGCAGCCGAGGAACTACAGAGTGGCGCTGTAAACGTTCACAGTAATTCTCAACACAAAGCTTTCAGAATAGTCGAGCATTATGGGTGATGACGCTAGTGTATTGATCTGAAGTATTGACCTGAAGTATTGACCTGAAGTATTGACCTGAAGTATTGACCTGAAGTATTGACCTGAAGTATTGACCTGAAGTATTGACCTGAAGTATTGACCTGAAGTAATGACCTGAAGTATTGACCTGAAGTATTGACCTGAAGAATTGACCTGAAGTAATGACCTGAAGTAATGACCTGAAGTAATGACCTGAAGTATTGACCTGAAGTAATGACCTGAAGTATTGACCTGAAGTAATGACCTGAAGTATTGACCTGAAGTATTGACCTGAAGTATTGACCTGAAGTATTGACCTGAAGTAATGACCTGAAGTAATGACCTGAAGTAATGACCTGAAATATTGACCTGAAGTATTAACCTGAAGTAATGAGCTGTGCAGGCGGGCACTAATATGTATTAGCCAGAAGGTGTTGGTGATGACTAACGCAATGAATGGTGAAAATATTAGAAACGTTTATAAATAAGAAACCCATGATAGAGTGTTTTTACCTTGTAAACAAAGTGTCATGTGTCATGTCAATGAAGGTCATGTGTGTCACCTTCGTTGACACATGAAGGTGCTCCATAAATGGGGTAGTAACCGGTATCTCGTTTTCTTAGAAGAAGTGTTCCACAGCGCGAAAGACTGACTCTCCTGTATAGACGACGAGTCACAATAACGAGGCTGAAGATATAATGACCAAACAACACACCAGAAGATGACGAGACGACGACGTTTCGGTCCGTCCTGGACCACATGACTTGATAATGGTCCACGACGGACCGAAAACGTCGTCGCTTCTCCATCTTCTTAGTTGTGGTTCGGTCATCATGACTCTATTGTCCGTTGCTGATTGAAATTATTCATTGCTCGCCAAAATTGACTCATTTTGCTGTAACGTAATTTTTATGCCCTTATTATCTTGAGGTTATCTTGAGATGATTTCAGGGCTTTAGTGTCCCCGCGGCCCGGTCCTCGACCAGGCCTCCACCCCCAGGAAGCAGCCCGTGACAGCTGACTAACACCCAGGTACCTATTTTACCTATATGCTGCAGAAAATATTCCTCTCATTCTTCGCTATTTCATGCAGGCATCTGAGCGCTCTAGTGCTGG
Source organism: Procambarus clarkii (assembly GCF_040958095.1). Taxonomy (NCBI): domain Eukaryota; kingdom Metazoa; phylum Arthropoda; class Malacostraca; order Decapoda; family Cambaridae; genus Procambarus; species Procambarus clarkii. The sequence goes on along the minus strand of NC_091164.1, from coordinate 23,591,691 downwards.
TGAGAGCAATCAGCTGAGTAATTTCATGTGTTGACGCGAATGGCAAACTCCTCAAAGTCCTCACTAGCCAAAGGTTGGACTTCTTCACAATGCCTGGTTTTCTAGACTTTACAATTAACAATAAATTGTGGCATTATGCACGCAAATCATCCTGACTTTGTTGCAAACAATTAAGCAATATTCTTGTTTTTGAATTAGTTTTTTTTTTAATTTATCACAAATGGATTGAAAAAACATAAATTGTTATGAATTTTTTTTATATTGTCTATCAATCAAGAAGGCTTTTGCTTCTCTTTAGAAAAAAACTTCTCACATATTAGAAACGTTAATAGAAGTTGCGTGCTTGGTGCTTGACTTCATCCATACTACAGGTATCCCACGTTACGCTATCGACATTTCTTTTTGGATTTTCTATTTTGCAATTTTAACTATAAAATTAGAACATAAATTGCATTATAAAAAAGTTATTAATGCCATGTAAAAAAGTGAGCACTGCGCAGTGAACCAATTAGCAGAGATGTTGTTGGCGAAGTAATCTATTGCAGTGACAATTTTTTTTGTTAAATTTTAAACAGAAAACAAACAAATGACTTCATATGCTTTAATATGCACTAAGCTGAAAACATGCCAAAAATATTCATAAGCATGTGTAGATGTGCTTCTATATAACATCCAGGACCTTTACTTAAGCCATAACACATATGTACTTTAGGGGGAGACACACACATGTGCATATGTGACACGCCTGCACCCTTCAAAGAGAATTGTTTGAAGATCAAATGTGAAGAAAATCAAAACACTCGAACCAGTATATGAATCCAAAGTCGACACGTTCATTGTAAGTTACTCCTCCGTCATCCTCCACTACACTAGCCTTCCCAAGGCACAACTGTGACGTGATTGAGCCTGAAGTGAGGTAAAGATAGAATGAAATAATCAATGATGGAGTCAGCTTTGTCTCCGGTGAATTCCTTCCCATATTGGTCTCTGAATGCATTATCAGCCACAATATCGTGGAATTGAAAAATAAATATCACAATGGTGTTAAAAAATATGAAAGTACTTCATTCATAATAATGTACTGCCAGGACTCCTTGCCAAGTATTCAAAGTTTGGTTATTGTTGGTGATGCATGTACATGACTGTACAGCTGCCGCCCAGTTGGAGAGGTGTGGAGTAACTGACTAACTGCAGATGTTAACTGCCTCGTAGAGTCCCTGTTGTGGGCGCCTCCTAGAACCACTTTTGATATAAAACACTATTAATATATGTGTCTGTCTGTAATTGGGCAAGAATGTATTATTCCAGGTTGCCAATCCAAGACTGTCAGTTATTCCCACTCATTAGCCATTGTGTTGTGGTTCATATTGATGTTGTTATAGATTCAGCTACTCGGAACAGGTTCCAAGTAGCACGGGCTATGGTGAGCCCGTAACTTACCTGGCACAGGAGCGGGGGCAAGTAGCACGGGCTATGGTGAGCCCGTAACTTACCTGGCACAGGAGCGGGGGCAAGTAGCACGGGCTATGGTGAGCCCGTAACTTACCTGGCACAGGAGCGGGGGCAAGTAGCACGGGCTATGGTGAGCCCGTAACTTACCTGGCACAGGAGCGGGGGCAAGTAGCACGGGCTATGGTGAGCCCGTAACTTACCTGGCACAGGAGCGGGGGCAAGTAGCACGGGCTATGGTGAGCCCGTAACTTACCTGGCACAGGAGCGGGGGCAAGTAGCACGGGCTATGGTGAGCCCGTAGTGGACTTACCTGGCACAGGAGCGGGGGCAAGTAGCACGGGCTATGGTGAGCCCGTAACTTACCTGACACAGGAGCGGGGGCAAGTAGCACGGGCTATGGTGAGCCCGTAACTTACCTGGCACAGGAGAGGGGGCAAGTAGCACGGGCTATGGTGAGCCCGTAACTTACCTGGCACAGGAGCGGGGGCAAGTAGCACGGGCTATGGTGAGCCCGTAACTTACCTGGCACAGGAGCGGGGGCAAGTAGCACGGGCTATGGTGAGCCCGTAACTTACCTGACACAGGAGCGGGGGCAAGTAGCACGGGCTATGGTGAGCCCGTAACTTACCTGACACAGGAGCGGGGGCAAGTAGCACGGGCTATGGTGAGCCCGTAACTTACCTGGCACAGGAGCGGGGCAAGTAGCACGGGCTATGGTGAGCCCGTAGTGGACTTACCTGGCACGGGAGTGGTGCCGTCTTTGTGTTGTGGTTTATACGTTCATAATAGGTTATTAAGTTAGACGAAATTAGGTGTGACTGTGTTACGCGACTCTGGAGAGGTGATGATATGGTGAGGTGTCAGGGGGGCGATGACAGTTTCCCGCCAAGGCCAACAACGGCGCCAGAGCTTCTAGAAGCTGAAGACCCGTGGTTACCATGGTTACCAAGACGAAGCAACTGTAGGAACCAATCAGCGTGAAGAACGACAAGTCTTGCAAGGAAGGTGAGGAGATTGGCGGAGGCAGGTCAGTTTACCCTCGAGTTTCAAGGAGGTCACACGTGCCCACTCGCACCGCTACCGCCGGACGGATCTCATCAACCTGAAGCTTGTCAGAAGAACTAAAGCAGAATAAGATAAGGGCGATATCAAGCAGTGAGTGTGAGCCCAGGAGCTCATCTTGTAAATGGTTTCGTCGGAGATGTGCAGAAGAAGGCTTCGACGAATGGCAAGCTGTCGCGACCGTGAGACAGCTGACGTGAGAGGCGCTCATCGTCACGAGGAACGACATAGTTACAAGAGTGGAGAGGAGCCAGGGAAGAGCGCCAGCTGTTAGTGCACCAGGAGGCCGGCACTGTTTACCGTGGAGTCCGGGGTGCTGCCACGACCTTCCCAACACTGAACAACACTCCAGGTAACCTGACGTCAAGAACAACACTCCAGGTAACCTGACGTCAAGAACAACACTCCAGGTAACCTGACGTCAAGAACAACACTCCAGGTAACCTGACGTCAAGAACAACACTCCAGGTAACCTGACGTCAAGAACAACACTCCAGGTAACCTGACGTCAAGAACAACACTCCAGGTAACCTGACGTCAAGAACAACACTCCAGGTAACCTGACGTCAAGAACAACACTCCAGGTAACCTGACGTCAAGAACAACACTCCAGGTAACCTGACGTCAAGAACAACACTCCAGGTAACCTGACGTCAAGAACAACACTCCAGGTAACCTGACGTCAAGAACAACACTCCAGGTAACCTGACGTCAAGAACAACACTCCAGGTAACCTGACGTCAACACGAAACATCAGAGTGAGACAACAACTGGCCAGGCGCCACGTGTGTGTCTGGCCAGGCGCCACGTGTGTGTGTCTGGCCAGGCGTCAAGTGTGTGTCTGGCCAGGCGCCACGTGTGTGTGTCTGGCCAGGTGCCACGTGTGTGTGTCTGGCCAGGCGCCACGTGTGTGTGTCTGGCCAGGCGCCACGTGTGTGTGTCTGGCCAGGCGCCACGTGTGTGTGTCTGGCCAGGCGCCACGTGTGTGTGTCTGGCCAGGCGTCACGTGTGTGTGTCTGGCCAGGCGTCACGTGTGTGTCTGGCCAGGCGCCACGTGTGTGTGTCTGGCCAGGCGTCACGTGTGTGTGTCTGGCCAGGCGTCACGTGTGTGTGTCTGGCCAGGCGCCACGTGTGTGTGTCTGGCCAGGCGCCACGTGTGTGTGTCTGGCCAGGCGTCACGTGTGTGTGTCTGGCCAGGCGTCACGTGTGTGTGTCTGGCCAGGCGCCACGTGTGTGTGTCTGGCCAGGCGCCACGTGTGTGTCTGGCCAGGCGTCACGTGTGTGTGTCTGGCCAGGCGGCACGTGTGTGTGTCTGGCCAGGCGCCACGTGTGTGTGTCTGGCCAGGCGTCACGTGTGTGTGTCTGGCCAGGCGCCACGTGTGTGTGTCTGGCCAGGCGCCACGTGTGTGTGTCTGGCCAGGCGTCACGTGTGTGTGTGTCTGGCCAGGCGCCACGTGTGTGTGTCTGGCCAGGCGCCACGTGTGTGTGTCTGGCCAGGCGCCACGTGTGTGTGTCTGGCCAGGCGCCACGTGTGTGTGTCTGGCCAGGCGTCACGTGTGTGTGTCTGGCCAGGCGTCACGTGTGTGTGTCTGGCCAGGCGCCACGTGTGTGTGTCTGGCCAGGCGTCACGTGTGTGTGTCTGGCCAGGCGCCACGTGTGTGTGTCTGGCCAGGCGTCACGTGTGTGTGTCTGGCCAGGCGCCACGTGTGTGTGTCTGGCCAGGCGCCACGTGTGTGTGTCTGGCCAGGCGCCACGTGTGTGTGTGTCTGGCCAGGCGCCACGTGTGTGTGTCTGGCCAGGCGCCACGTGTGTGTGTCTGGCCAGGCGCCACGTGTGTGTGTCTGGCCAGGCGCCACGTGTGTGTGTCTGGCCAGGCGTCACGTGTGTGTGTCTGGCCAGGCGCCACGTGTGTGTGTCTGGCCAGGCGCCACGTGTGTGTGTCTGGCCAGGCGTCACGTGTGTGTGTCTGGCCAGGCGTCACGTGTGTGTGTCTGGCCAGGCGCCACGTGTGTGTGTCTGGCCAGGCGCCACGTGTGTGTCTGGCCAGGCGTCACGTGTGTGTGTCTGGCCAGGCGGCACGTGTGTGTGTCTGGCCAGGCGCCACGTGTGTGTGTCTGGCCAGGCGTCACGTGTGTGTGTCTGGCCAGGCGCCACGTGTGTGTGTCTGGCCAGGCGCCACGTGTGTGTGTCTGGCCAGGCGTCACGTGTGTGTGTGTCTGGCCAGGCGCCACGTGTGTGTGTCTGGCCAGGCGCCACGTGTGTGTGTCTGGCCAGGCGCCACGTGTGTGTGTCTGGCCAGGCGCCACGTGTGTGTGTCTGGCCAGGCGTCACGTGTGTGTGTCTGGCCAGGCGTCACGTGTGTGTGTCTGGCCAGGCGCCACGTGTGTGTGTCTGGCCAGGCGTCACGTGTGTGTGTCTGGCCAGGCGCCACGTGTGTGTGTCTGGCCAGGCGTCACGTGTGTGTGTCTGGCCAGGCGCCACGTGTGTGTGTCTGGCCAGGCGCCACGTGTGTGTGTCTGGCCAGGCGCCACGTGTGTGTGTGTCTGGCCAGGCGCCACGTGTGTGTGTCTGGCCAGGCGCCACGTGTGTGTGTCTGGCCAGGCGCCACGTGTGTGTGTCTGGCCAGGCGCCACGTGTGTGTGTCTGGCCAGGCGCCACGTGTGTGTGTCTGGCCAGGCGCCACGTGTGTGTGTCTGGCCAGGCGTCACGTGTGTGTGTCTGGCCAGGCGGCACGTGTGTGTGTCTGGCCAGGCGCCACGTGTGTGTGTCTGGCCAGGCGCCACGTGTGTGTGTCTGGCCAGGCGCCACGTGTGTGTGTCTGGCCAGGCGTCACGTGTGTGTGTCTGGCCAGGCGCCACGTGTGTGTGTCTGGCCAGGCGTCACGTGTGTGTGTCTGGCCAGGCGCCACGTGTGTGTGTCTGGCCAGGCGCCACGTGTGTGTGTCTGGCCAGGCGCCACGTGTGTGTGTCTGGCCAGGCGCCACGTGTGTGTCTGGCCAGGCGCCACGTGTGTGTGTCTGGCCAGGCGCCACGTGTGTGTGTCTGGCCAGGCGCCACGTGTGTGTGTCTGGCCAGGCGCCACGTGTGTGTGTCTGGCCAGGCGCCACGTGTGTGTGTCTGGCCAGGCGCCACGTGTGTGTGTCTGGCCAGGCGCCACGTGTGTGTGTCTGGCCAGGCGTCACGTGTGTGTGTCTGGCCAGGCGCCACGTGTGTGTGTCTGGCCACGCGTCACGTGTGTGTCTGGCCAGGCGCCACGTGTGTGTGTCTGGCCAGGCGCCACGGGTGTGTGTCTGGCCAGGCGTCACGTGTGTGTGTCTGGCCAGGCGCCACGTGTGTGTGTCTGGCCAGGCGCCACGTGTGTGTCTGGCCAGGCGTCACGTGTGTGTGTCTGGCCAGGCGCCACGTGTGTGTGTCTGGCCAGGCGCCACGTGTGTGTGTCTGGCCAGGCGTCACGTGTGTGTGTGTCTGGCCAGGCGCCACGTGTGTGTGTCTGGCCAGGCGCCACGTGTGTGTGTCTGGCCAGGCGCCACGTGTGTGTGTCTGGCCAGGCGCCACGTGTGTGTGTCTGGCCAGGCGTCACGTGTGTGTGTCTGGCCAGGCGTCACGTGTGTGTGTCTGGCCAGGCGCCACGTGTGTGTGTCTGGCCAGGCGTCACGTGTGTGTGTCTGGCCAGGCGCCACGTGTGTGTGTCTGGCCAGGCGTCACGTGTGTGTGTCTGGCCAGGCGTCACGTGTGTGTCTGGCCAGGCGCCACGTGTGTGTGTCTGGCCAGGCGTCACGTGTGTGTGTCTGGCCAGGCGCCACGTGTGTGTGTCTGGCCAGGCGCCACGTGTGTGTGTCTGGCCAGGCGCCACGTGTGTGTGTGTCTGGCCAGGCGCCACGTGTGTGTGTCTGGCCAGGCGCCACGTGTGTGTGTCTGGCCAGGCGCCACGTGTGTGTGTCTGGCCAGGCGTCACGTGTGTGTTTCACCAGCTGCAGGCGCGTCCAACAGCGTCCAGCCGTGAGGCACTCACTAAGGTAGGCACTCACTAAGGTTGGCACTCACTAAGGTTGGCACTCACTAAGGTTGGCACTCACTAAGGTAGGCACTCACTAAGGTAGGCACTCATTAAGGTAGGTACTCACTAAGGTTGGCACTCACTAAGGTAGGCACTCACTAAGGTAGGCACTCACTAAGGTAGGTACTCACTAAGGTAGGTACTCACTAAGGTTGGCACTCACTAAGGTAGGTACTCACTAAGGTTGGCACTCACTAAGGTTGGCACTCACTAAGGTTGGCACTCACTAAGGTAGGCACTCACTAAGGTTGGCACTCACTAAGGTAGGTACTCACTAAGGTTGGCACTCACTAAGGTTGGCACTCACTAAGGTTGGCACTCACTAAGGTTGGCACTCACTAAGGTTGGCACTCACTAAGGTTGGTACTCACTAAGGTAGGCACTCACTAAGGTAGGTACTCACTAAGGTAGGCACTCACTAAGGTAGGCACTCACTAAGGTAGGCACTCACTAAGGTTGGTACTCACTAAGGTTGGTACTCACTAAGGTTGGTACTCACTAAGGTTGGTACTCACTAAGGTTGGTACTCACTAAGGTTGGTACTCACTAAGGTTGGTACTCACTAAGGTTGGTACTCACTAAGGTTGGTACTCACTAAGATAGGCACTCACTAAGGCAGGCACTCATTAAGGTAGGCACTCACTAAAGTAGGCACTCACTAAGGTTGGCACTCACTAAGGTAGGCACTCACCAAGGTTGGCACTCACTAAAGTAGGCACTCACTAAGGTTGGCACTCACTAAGGTAGACACTCACTAAGGCAGGCACTCATTAAGGTAGGCACTCACTAAAGTAGGCACTCACTAAGGTTGGCACTCACTAAGGTAGGCACTCACTAAGGTTGGTACTCACTAAGGTAGGCACTCAGTAAGGTAGGTACTCACTAAGGTTGGTACTCACTAAGGTAGGCACTCACTAAGGTATGCACTCACTAAGGTAGGCACTCACTAAGGTTGGTACTCACTAAGGTTGATACTCACTAAGGTAGGTACTCACTAAGGTAGGTACTCACTAAGGTAGGCACTCACTAAGGTTGGTACTCACTAAGGTAGGCACTCACTAAGGTTGGTACTCACTAAGGTAGGCACTCACTAAGGTAGGTACTCACTAAGGTTGGTACTCACTAAGGTAGGCACTCACTAAGGTATGCACTCACTAAGGTAGGCACTCACTAAGGTAGGTACTCACTAAGGTTGGTACTCACTAAGGTTGATACTCACTAAGGTAGGTACTCACTAAGGTAGGTACTCACTAAGGTAGGTACTCACTAAGGTAGGCACTCACTAAGGTAGGTACTCACTAAGGTTGGCACTCACTAAGGTTGGTACTCACTAAGGTAGGTACTCACTAAGGTAGGTACTCACTAAGGTAGGTACTCACTAAGGTTGGTACTCACTAAGGTTGGTACTCACTATTTTGGTACTCACTAAGGTTGGCACTCACTAAGGTTGGCACTCACTAAGGTTGGCACTCACTAAGGTAGGCACTCACTAAGGTTGGCACTCACTAAGTTAGGTACTCACTAAGGTTGGCACTCACTAAGGTTGGCACTCACTAAGGTTGGCACTCACTAAGGTTGGTACTCACTAAGGTAGGCACTCACTAAGGTAGGTACTCACTAAGGTAGGCACTCACTAAGGTAGGCACTCACTAAGGTAGGCACTCACTAAGGTTGGTACTCACTAAGGATGGTACTCACTAAGGTTGGTACTCACTAAGGTTGGTACTCACTAAGGTTGGTACTCACTAAGGTTGGTACTCACTAAGGTTGGTACTCACTAAGATAGGCACTCACTAAGGCAGGCACTCATTAAGGTAGGCACTCACTAAAGTAGGCACTCACTAAGGTTGGCACTCACTAAGGTAGGCACTCACTAAGGTTGGCACTCACTAAAGTAGGCATTCACTAACGTTGGTACTCACTAAGGTTGATACTCACTAAGGTAGGTACTCACTAAGGTAGGTACTCACTAAGGTAGGTTCTCACTAAGGTAGGCACTCACTAAGGTAGGTACTCACTAAGGTTGGCACTCACTAAGGTTGGTACTCACTAAGGTAGGTACTCACTAAGGTAGGTACTCACTAAGGTAGGTACTCACTAAGGTTGGTACTCACTAAGGTTGGTACTCACTATTTTGGTACTCACTAAGGTAGGTACTCACTAAGGTAGGCACTCACTAAGGTAGGTACTCACTAAGGTAGGTACTCACTAAGGTTGGTACTCACTATGGTAGGTACTCACTAAGGTTAGTACTCACTAAGGTTGGTACTCACTAAGGTTGGTACTCACTAAGGTTGGTACTCACTAAGGTTGGTACTCACTATTTTGGTACTCACTAAGGTAGGCACTCACTAAGGTAGGCACTCACTAAGGTTGGTACTCACTAAGGTTGGTACTCACTAAGGTACTCACTAAGGTCCAACAACGAGACACTCAGTAAGGTGGTCCAACAACGAGACACTCAGTAAGGTGTTCCAACAACGAGACACTCAGTAAAGTATTCCAACAATGAGACACTTGGACGTCATCTTCAGAAGGAAATATGTGCTCCAGTAATAGTTGACTTCCGGGCGTCAAGAATCATCCCAGAACCAAGGCGACTCGTATCCCAGCCAGGGCTGAAGGCCTGGTGACTAATACCGCAGCAAACTAGACTTCCAACCCGTCCTCGACTCAAGTCCATTACACCCAGCGGTCGACCCCACAGACGCATTCTTAAATTTTTACATGCTGTTCATTCGAAACAGGAATTTTCTCAAATATAAATTAATATTATAATATATTAGCATATTGTGTATATATAGGCATAGGTTAGGTTAGATTAGGTGTTTAGGTTCTGATGGCGATTTTTTGTATTTGTAGTTCGTTTTTTGAAGCATTTACAGCGTTGTGATTCGAACACATTCGAACCACAGCGCCCTGTGTTGCTTCACTGACGAAATTCGTCAGTGAAGCACTTGTTCCGGAAGTATTTGAACGTCATTAGTTGTGAGTGGTGTGTAAACCGTTTTTCATTCATAAACAGGGGGTTTGGCGGGTGGATGGAATCACTTTTGGGTGGGAATAATAGGAAATGACATTGCAGACGAACCTGCAAAACTTGCAACTAAGAGAAGAAATGTAGACATTTACATACCACAGAGTCTATCACAGATTAAGAGAGTAATTAGAAACAGAGCAATGCAGAAGATGTACAGTGACCACAACACAGCAGTTGCAACATCAGGATCTGCGGGTTGGTACAAGACTTCAACCAACTACGAACTACTTAGTTTGATGAAAGGGAACAGTAGAGCAACAACACTTACATCGCATCAGGCTTGGATACCCATGTGCATGGGAAATAGGCTTACAGGTTTCGGAAGATGAGAGGAAATGTCAGCACTGAGGAGAAATGCCCGACAGACCACTGGAACATTATCTAATACAGTGCACAGTTACAAATCCATTAAGATTTCAGCTAAGATTCAACAGAGCAGAAGAAGTTGTTAAACATATATGGCAAAATCTTACTGAAGCGACCATACGAGTAACGAATACCTATACTCCGCCCAAGTAAAATAGAAATAAGCAACACTTAGTGGGCCAGCCAGAGGCTTAGGGCCCGTGCAGGAATATCCCTGCAAAAAAAAAAAAATTGGGTCTTGGTTTGGAGGAGGGGCTGAGACATCACATTACTGATCTCCAAACTTCTACGATTCTGAACAATTTTGAGGATATTGATCCAGAAAACATTTTAAAAGATCAGATGTAACTCGTCAAGGAGCAACGGCTTCATGCTTAACAAGCCTCAGTGTTGGACAGAAAACAGGAGATGTTTATTTTTTACCCACAGGTTTATGAACTCGTGGAACCGCCTACCCGCCGAAGTCATAAATGCTGAAACATTGCTTCAATTCAAAATGAAGCTAGATAAAAACATCTGGACAAATGGGGCGGACCTTTGACAAGCCTCCGCCTTCCTGTCATCGTCGAGACCACTGCTCAGATGGTGGCCTTCAGGTAATTCAGGTTCGTTCAGGGGTAAGTTCAACAGTTAACGTCTAGCGAGATTGGAGTTAAGAAGTTCGTTAGCAAGATTGCTCGTCATATATTTTCTCCTATAATCTCCCCCAGAAGGAAAGTTATTGACACATCTTATTCAGTGCATTTATATTTACTTCAGAGGACCTTAGTGTAGTGTCTTCTGGGGTACCAAACCCCTGCTCTCAGACACGGTGTGCAATGGTGAGTTCCTCCTTGTCATAGGAAATATAATTTATTCCTCTTTTGGCGGCATCTTTCAGAAGGTGCTCCTCTGGTCGGCAGTTTCTCGTCACCGGCACCTCATTTTTCCCCGTTTGAAATGAACGACGAAGACTTCTGTTTGTCTTTCATTACTCAGATGGCTTCAGGCTCAATGCTAATTACGTCTCGAGTCTTGTCCTTCAGCCAAGCTCAAGTTGAAACGCCAGAATGATTCTCATATTTTCTTCATGATTGTCTAGTCCGAAACTATTTGTATTTTTAAATTTTGGTACGTGGCACAGTTGTGGGTGTGTGTCAGGTGTGTAAGTATACCTGTACCCTCTGTGGCACAGTTGTGGGTGTGTGTCAGGTGTGTAAGTGTACTTGTACCCTCTGTGGCACACTTGTGGTGTGTGTCGGGTGTGTAAGTGTACCTGTACCCTCTGTGGCACAGTTGTGGGTGTGCAAGTGTACTTGTACCCTCTGTGGCACAGTTGTGGGTGTGTGTCAGGTGTGTAAGTATACCTGTACCCTCTGTGGCACAGTTGTGGTGTGTGTCGGGTGTGTAAGTGTACTTGTACCCTCTGTGGCACAGTTGTGGGTGTGTAAGTGTACTTGTACCCTCTGTGGCACAGTTGTGGGTGTGTAAGTGTACTTGTACCCTCTGTGGCACAGTTGTGGGTGTGTAAGTGTACTTGTACCCTCTGTGGCACAGTTGTGGGTGTGTAAGTGTACTTGTACCCTCTGTGGCACAGTTGTGGGTGTGTAAGTGTACTTGTACCCTCTGTGGCACAGTTGTGGGTGTGTAAGTGTACTTGTACCCTCTGTGGCACAGTTGTGGGTGTGTAAGTGTACTTGTACCCTCTGTGGCACAGTTGTAGGTGTGTAAGTATACTTGTACCCTCTGTGGCACAGTTGTGGGGTATGTGTTGCCTGTTTAAGAGTCCATGTTCATAGTGTGGCACAGATGTGATAGACAATATCCAGAGTACAATTGTTAGTCGAACATCAAACGTTGTTCAGGAATAATTGAAATATCAGAGCATCCATAAACTTGACTGAATGAGAGTTAATTCGCCAGACTAAATGGGAAGAGCAGGAAACGTGAGCAATTAATCTCGCCTCTCTAATATTGTAGATGAATGCAGGGAGGAGTGATGCATCAGGGCCGGGCCTGAGTGATGTGAGGGAATAAGCCACCTGCATTTCTGGCATTATTCCAGCGACTTGAATTCGTTTCTCATCAGTTAATTGTGTTCGTTGACACAGTCCAGCCACTGGCCTGAAGGAAGGTATTTTTAAGAAATATATTAATGTTTTATATACACATTTAAGCACCTTTGTATGGGAAAGGAATTCTTCAACAGACAGCTGACTGATGAAGCTGGTAATTTATTTCTCCTTAGTCTCAGTTGAAGCTTCAGCTTCTTCACTTTCCCTCATACAAGCAAATGCAGAACACTTTCTTTCCTTGGCAGAGGGACAGAACTAATTCAGAAATGTCCAGGACGCTGCAGGGCAGGGGATAAGATATTGTTTTGACCTCCATGAAGCCTGGGTGGAACAACTCTACCCCAGTGAGAGTTATTCTGCCTTCCGGACCTGATTGAGAGGTCAGAGGAAAGATGTGTATATTAAATATATAATAAACGTCAGTGAATAATTTAAAAATATTAGCAGAGAATGAGCATTTAAATAAGTGACATGAAATGAGATGTCAATACTTTGGTGGCATGAAGTGATGCTAGTAGGAGATCGTGACCTAACTTGAGTTACAGCAGTCGTCAGAGAGGGATTGTACGTCGTGATCTCCTGGGAGAAGGAAGGGTATAGCGCCCTGTGTTAGTGCTGAAGTGAAGGCTACTTGGTGTCAAGTGTGAGGATGCTGTGAGGGAACTACGTACACCATTTCTCTCTGATTTTAATAAATTAAAGGCGACCAAAGTCTTTTCAAAGACTTTGAAAATGTAATAAGTTTTACGAAACGCGCTCAAGTGTCGCGTCAGACTAGAAATAAAAATGAATTTTGGAGAATTGATCTTTGAATTACCATCAACAGTGAAAAGAAACGTAAGAAAGATAGAGAAAATTCGTGTTAGAATTATTAATCTTACTTTTTCGGTCATATTTATTAATATATGTCTACAGGAAAGACTGCTACCAAAATATACTAATATATATATATATATATATATATATATATATATATATATATATATATATATATATATATATATACATATATATATATATATATATATATATATATATATATATATATATATATATATATATATATATGTATGAGGTCCATCCTCCGCTCTCCAGACTGTATATATATACAGATAGGGTAATTGGTTATCACTTATGCTGAAGTTTATAGAGTTACAACTGTACGCTGAATTACCTGCAGAGATAAGATATATATATATATATTTGTTCTAGAGCTGATAGTGCCATATTTATCTTGTAAGATTTAACTTGGTGAGCTGGATAGTGTAAGTGGCAAGCCAGAAGTTGGGCGACCACTTGGAGTAAGTGACTGATAGAGTCCAGATGAATTTGATCTGCAAAATAATATCATAAAGTGTAGAGGTTTATATTCCCTTGTATTATATGTGAATGTTTTGTATATGTTCTGTTTTGTTATTAAATCTGTGTAGTTAACAGGTGTTTACCCTTGTCCTAGTGCGGCTTCACAGGAAGTAGAAAAGAGAGAGAGAGAGAGAGAGAGAGAGAACCAAGAACCATAGCTGTGGACAGAGTAGTACAGAGTAATATTTCAGAAAAGGGGATTGAGGAGATCATACCAAATAAAAAGAGAGTGGGGAGTCACGGCGGCTCGAGTGGGTGTGTGGACGTGACAACGAGGCCAGTATTGGAGCCGCAACCCTTTAAACGAGTAACGTTGAACCCCTCTCCAAGTGCCAGAAGCACCCAGGGTGATTTCCTGGTCAAAGTAAGCACTCTCCGGGTTTTGGGTTGGGTTGTCCGTACGGAAAGACGACCGACATCAACATCATCATAATAAAAGTCACACATTATTCAGGACATGTACATAGTAATATGAACCCCTGAATTGATGTAGAGTTGATGCTAGACTGCTCCAGGAAAGCCAACCCTCTGTGCTCAGGGGACGCCAATCCTCTGTGCTCCGGGGACGCCAACCCTCTGTGCTCCGGGGACGCCAACCCTCTGTTCTCCGGGGACGCCAACCGTCTGTGCTCCGGGGACGCCAACCCTCTGTGCTCCAGGGACGCCAACCCTCTGTGCTCCAGGAAAGCCAACCCTCTGTACTCCAGGAAAGCCAACCCTCTGTACTCCAGGAAAGCCAACCCTCTGTGCTCCAGGAAAGCCAATCCTCTGTGCTCCGGGAAAGCCAATCCTCTGTGCTCTGGGAAAGCCAACCCTCTGTGCTCCAGGAAAGCCAACCCTCTGTGCTCCGGGGACGCCAACCCTCTGTGCTCCGGGGACGCCAACCCTCTGTTCTCCGGGGACGCCAACCGTCTGTGCTCCGGGGACGCCAACCCTCTGTGCTCCAGGGACGCCAACCCTCTGTGCTCCAGGAAAGCCAACCCTCTGTACTCCAGGAAAGCCAACCCTCTGTACTCCAGGAAAGCCAACCCTCTGTGCTCCAGGAAAGCCAATCCTCTGTGCTCCGGGAAAGCCAATCCTCTGTGCTCTGGGAAAGCCAACCCTCTGTGCTCCAGGAAAGCCAACCCTCTGTGCTCCGGGGACGCCAACCCTCTGTGCTCCGGGAAAGCCAACCGTCTGTTCTCCGGGAAAGCCAACCCTCTGTGCTCCGGGGACGCCAACCGTCTGTGCTCCGGGGACGCCAACCCTCTGTGCTCCAGGAAAGCCAATCCTCTGTGCTCCGGGGACGCCAACCCTCTGTGCTCCAGGAAAGCCAATCCTCTGTGCTCCGGGGACGCCAACCCTCTGTGCTCCAGGAAAGCCAATCCTCTGTGCTCCGGGAAAGCCAACCCTCTGTGCTCCAGGAACGCCAATCCTCTGTGCTCCGGGGACGCCAACCCTCTGTGCTCCGGGAAAGCCAACCCTCTGTACTCCAGGAAAGCCAATCCTCTGTGCTCCAGGAAAGCCAACCCTCTGTGCTCCAGGAAAGCCAACCCTCTGTACTCCAGGAAAGCCAACCCTCTGTACTCCAGGAAAGCCAATCCTCTGTGCTCCAGGAAAGCCAACCCTCTGTGCTCCAGGAAAGCCAACCCTCTGTGCTCCGGGAACGCCAACCCTCTGTGCTCCAGGAAAGCCAACCCTCTGTGCTCCAGGAAAGCCAACCCTCTGTGCTCCGGGAAAGCCAACCCTCTGTGCTCCAGGAAAGCCAACCCTCTGTGCTCCAGGAAAGCCAACCCTCTGTGCTCCGGGAAAGCCAACCCTCTGTGCTCCGGGAAAGCCAACCCTCTGTGCTCCAGGAAAGCCAACCCTCTGTGCTCCAGGAAAGCCAACCCTCTGTTCTCCGGGAAAGTTAACCCTCTGTGCTCCGGGAAAGCCAACCCTCTGTGCTCCAGGAAAGCCAACCCTCTGTGCTCCAGGAAAGCCAACCCTCTGTTCTCCGGGAAAGTTAACCCTCTGTGCTCCGGGAAAGCCAACCCTCTGTGCTCCGGGGACGCCAACCCTCTGTGCTCCGGGAAAGCCAACCCTCTGTTCTCCGGGAAAGTTAACCCTCTGTGCTCCGGGAAAGCCAACCCTCTGTGCTCCAGGAAAGCCAACCCTCTGTGCTCCGGGAAAGCCAACCCTCTGTGCTCCAGGAAAGCCAACCCTCTGTTCTCCGGGAAAGTTAACCCTCTGTGCTCCGGGAAAGCCAACCCTCTGTGCTCCAGGAAAGCCAACCCTCTGTGCTCCAGGAAAGCCAACCCTCTGTGCTCCGGGGACGCCAACCCTCTGTGCTCCGGGAAAGCCAACCCTCTGTGCTCCGGGGACGCCAACCGTCTGTGCTCCGGGGACGCCAACCCTCTGTGCTCCAGGGACGCCAACCCTCTGTGCTCCAGGAAAGCCAACCCTCTGTACTCAAGGAAAGCCAACCCTCTGTACTCCAGGAAAGCCAACCCTCTGTGCTCCAGGAAAGCCAATCCTCTGTGCTCCGGGAAAGCCAATCCTCTGTGCTCTGGGAAAGCCAACCCTCTGTGCTCCAGGAAAGCCAACCCTCTGTGCTCCG
This sequence comes from Procambarus clarkii, assembly GCF_040958095.1. Taxonomy (NCBI): domain Eukaryota; kingdom Metazoa; phylum Arthropoda; class Malacostraca; order Decapoda; family Cambaridae; genus Procambarus; species Procambarus clarkii. The sequence continues at coordinate 23,575,721 of NC_091164.1, read as the reverse complement.
GGGACGCCAACCCTCTGTGCTCCGGGAAAGCCAACCGTCTGTTCTCCGGGAAAGCCAACCCTCTGTGCTCCGGGGACGCCAACCGTCTGTGCTCCGGGGACGCCAACCGTCTGTGCTCCGGGGACGCCAACCCTCTGTGCTCCAGGAAAGCCAATCCTCTGTGCTCCGGGGACGCCAACCCTCTGTGCTCCAGGAAAGCCAATCCTCTGTGCTCCGGGGACGCCAACCCTCTGTGCTCCAGGAAAGCCAATCCTCTGTGCTCCGGGAAAGCCAACCCTCTGTGCTCCAGGAACGCCAATCCTCTGTGCTCCGGGGACGCCAACCCTCTGTGCTCCGGGAAAGCCAACCCTCTGTGCTCCAGGAAAGCCAACCCTCTGTACTCCAGGAAAGCCAACCCTCTGTACTCCAGGAAAGCCAATCCTCTGTGCTCCAGGAAAGCCAACCCTCTGTGCTCCAGGAAAGCCAACCCTCTGTGCTCCGGGAACGCCAACCCTCTGTGCTCCAGGAAAGCCAACCCTCTGTGCTCCAGGAAAGCCAACCCTCTGTGCTCCGGGAAAGCCAACCCTCTGTGCTCCAGGAAAGCCAACCCTCTGTGCTCCAGGAAAGCCAACCCTCTGTGCTCCGGGAAAGCCAACCCTCTGTGCTCCGGGAAAGCCAACCCTCTGTGCTCCAGGAAAGCCAACCCTCTGTGCTCCAGGAAAGCCAACCCTCTGTTCTCCGGGAAAGTTAACCCTCTGTGCTCCGGGAAAGCCAACCCTCTGTGCTCCAGGAAAGCCAACCCTCTGTGCTCCAGGAAAGCCAACCCTCTGTTCTCCGGGAAAGTTAACCCTCTGTGCTCCGGGAAAGCCAACCCTCTGTGCTCCGGGAAAGCCAACCCTCTGTGCTCCAGGAAAGCCAACCCTCTGTTCTCCGGGAAAGTTAACCCTCTGTGCTCCGGGAAAGCCAACCCTCTGTGCTCCGGGAAAGTTAACCCTCTGTGCTCCGGGAAAGCCAACCCTCTGTGCTCCGGGAAAGCCAACCCTCTGTGCTCCGGGGACGCCAACCGTCTGTGCTCCAGGAAAGCCAACCCTCTGTGCTCCGGGAAAGTTAACCCTCTGTGCTCCGGGAAAGCCAACCCTCTGTGCTCCGGGAAAGCCAACCCTCTGTGCTCCGGGGACGCCAACCGTCTGTGCTCCGGGAAAGCCAACCCTCTGTGCTCCGGGAAAGCCAATCCTCTGTGCTCCGTGGAAGCACAGAGGGTTATGATGTTACACGACTGGGTGAGAAAAAGCAAAGTAAACCTCAGGCTCAATAGACAATGCAGGGGAGGTAAACAATAATAAAAATCCTGACAAAAGTACAAAGAACTTTTAACATATAACAACAGAGACACAAAAGAGAACCAGAAATGATTTCGCAACTGAGTTAGGAGAGAAGCTAAAGACAAATTTGAAACTATGTTGATGCTAAAACTAAGAAACAACTAAAGGTGGACTATAGCCATATAGGAGAAAAAGACGGTGCGAGACCAGGTGACGACAAAATGATATGGTTTTAGAATTGGAAAGTCATTACTGATAAACTTGATTGAGTTCTATGACAAGGTTGCTAAAATAAGACAGGAAATGAACACTGGGTAGACTGTATTTTTCTTGAATGTCTAGAAGCATTTGACATTGTTCCCCCATGAAACATTCCTGGAACAAGATATAGAAGCAGCCTGAAATATCTTGAAAAATATTGAACCAAGTATGACAGTATGTGAAGGGAAGAGAGCAAAGGGTGACAGTCAGAAAGGAGAGGAATGTAACAAGTGGGGGTCCCACAAGGCTCTGTCCTGTGACCACTGCTGTTCATATTTCTTGTGAACGACCCATGCGAAAGAGTGAGACCAGACATGTCAATGTTTGCTGATGATGCAAAACTGATGAGGAACATAAAAACAGATGAGGACTGCAGGAAGTTAAAGGAGGACCTTGACAAACTCCAGTAGTAGTCAAACAAATGGTTACTAGAATTCAGTCCTAAAAAATGTAAGGTAATGTAGATAGAAAAGGAAGAGAGGAGACCTGAGTGCATCTACTCCGTAAGGAAAAGGCCGCTTCAAGAATCACAATGAGTGAAGGAATTGGGAGTGGATATAATTCTAACTCACACCTGAGACCTACATAAACAGGATAACATCATTTAGAAACCTAAGTATAAACTCCTACAAGGCAATTTTCACAACAATTGTTAGACAAATACTGGAATACGTTTCATTGGCATGCCATGACATGAATCCCAGTCTGGAAATGTATAAAGATTTACAACAAGATTGGTGCCAAAGCACAGAGGGTTAAGCAATAACCATCTTTAACCATCATAGCCATATAATTATAGGGTACAATTATAGGGTAATTATAGGATAGGGTAATGGAACTGACTGGAACCCAAGATGACAGAAGAACAAAGGGGATATGGTTGCAACATACAAGATACTATGGCGAATAGATAAGATGGGCCAGGATAGAATTTTTAGACTGAGAGACAATAGAACAAGAGAACACAGATGAAAGATTGGAACTAAAATGAGCCGAAGGAATGGAAGAAAGTACTCATAGTGACAACAGGTAGTTAACAGGTGAAATGCTCTAAATTCTAAAAGATGATGTTGCACAAGCGGCGACATCCCCAATTTTAAGGACAAAATTGACAAGGAATTTGAAAGTCAGAATATATATATATATATATATATATATGCGGAATATCCACAGAGAAATATGAAATGAGGTGAACGTTTCGGCTTTGTTAAAGCCTTTGTCAACACCAGACTGACTGAGTCAGTCTGTTTGAGTCAGTCTGGTGTTGACAAAGGCTTTAACAAAGCCGAAACGTTCACCTCATTTCATATTTCTCTGTGGATATTCCGCATATATATATATATATATATATATATATATATATATATATATATATATATATATATATATATATATATATATATATATATATATATATATATATATATATATATATATCGAAACGCAACAGGTACAAGGCCAGTAGGCGGGTCATAAAGAGCTATACCTGACTCTCCAGTAGGCACTGATAGATAAGTACACACTCCATGGGGGTACCCGGCAGTGTCCGGGGTCTGTGTGTGTGTGTGTCAGTCTCTCTCTCTCCCAGATAACATCAGTTATCTGGGAGAGGGAGACTGACACACACAAAAGAGTGAAACAGCGAAATAAGTCTGTTCAAGCAATATTTCAGACTTTGTGGAAATTGAACGGTCGGTTTGGTATTGGTGTCGATATATCCTATACTGTGGCACTGAGGGCCACCCTGACTGGACTATGACACTCCCACACCCCTTATGTGTCACGTGTAAAAGTTGGGTGAGGTTAGTTCCACGCCTCTGACCTCCAACCATAGACAGACACATCAATACAATCTTCTTTTTTAGAGAGATAATGATTGCTGTATTATACAACATAATGTATTATAATGTATAATATATAACGTAATGTATTATACAGCATAATCCTTGCAGTCACGTATTATTCAAAATAATGACTTCAGTCTTGTATTATTCAATATAATAACTTCAATAGTGTATTATACGATTGAACTATATCGGTTTATTATACAACATAAAGTCTAATGTAGTCTGCTACGCTAGAAAATAGTGCAGTATTGTATTATACAACAAAATAACTGTAGTCGAGTATTCACAATATAATGATTTTAGCTGGGCATTATACAACATAATGACAATAGTAGTTTATTATTCAAGGTAATGGCTGCAGTCGTGTATTATACAATGCGATGACTGCAGAGGTGTATTATTCAACATAATATATATATAGTTGTCCTATTATGCAAGATAATGACTACAGTGGTGTATTATACAACATAATGACTGCTGCGGTGTATTATACACCATTATGACTGTAATCTTGTATTATACAAGATAATCGTGTATTATACAACATACTGCAGTTATGTTATAACATAAGCATCAACGCTGCAAAAGGAAGAACTGTGATTCCGTTGACAGTTTATTAAGTGATGAATAATGTTGCAATAATGTTGCAATAATGTTGCAATGGAAGAATTAGATACAGCGTGAGAGAACGCCAACGGTGTACCCCACCAGCACAGTGCTGCATCTGTCAATATTGCTACACAGATGAAAAGATCAAACTTGATTACACAACGTTGAGATATTTACGAATCAATTTAATCGAACTATATTGAAAACAAATTAATTGTAATGAATTGTTTGATTCTCGCTCGTCTGGTTATTGTTGATCTGCTCGGGTCTGGTCACTACTCCTGCCTCTGGACCTGCTCGGGTCAGGTCACTACTCCTGCCTCTGGACCTGCTCGGGTCAGGTCACTACTCCTGCCTCTGGACCTGCTCGGGTCAGGTCACTACTCTTGCCTCTGGACCTGCTCGGGTCAGGTCACTACTCTTGCCTCTGGACCTGCTCGGGTCAGGTCACTACTCTTGCCTCTGGACCTGCTCGGTTCAGGTCACTACTCTTGCCTCTGGACCTGCTCGGGTCAGGTCACTACTCTTGCCTCTGGACCTGCTCGGGTCAGGTCACTACTCTTGCCTCTGGACCTGCTCGGGTCAGGTCACTACTCCCGCCTCTGGACCTGCTCGGGTCAGGTCAATACTCCCGCCTCTGGACCAGCTCGGGTCAGGTCACTACTCTTGCCTCTGGACCTGCTCGGGTCAGGTCACTACTGCCGCCTCTGGACCTGCTCGGGTCAGGTCACTACTCCCGCCTCTGGACCTGCTCGGGTCAGGTCACTACTCTTGCCTCTGGACCTGCTCGGGTCAGGTCACTACTCTTGCCTCTGGACCTGCTCGGGTCAGGTCACTACTCTTGCCTCTGGACCTGCTCGGGTCAGGTCACTACTCCCGCCTCTGGACCTGCTCGGGTCAGGTCACTACTCTTGCCTCTGGACCTGCTCGGGTTAGGTCACTACGCCCGCTTCTGGACCGGCTCGGGTCAGGTCACTACTCCCGTCTCTGGATCTGCTCGGGTCAGGTCACTACTGCCGCCTCTGGACCTGCTCGGGTCAGGTCACTACTCTTGCCTCTGGACCTGCTCGGGTCAGGTCACTACTCTTGCCTCTGGACCTGCTCGGGTCAGGTCACTACTCCCGCCTCTGGACCTGCTCGGGTCAGGTCACTACTCCCGCCTCTGGACCTGCTCGGGTCAGGTCACTACCCCCGCCTCTGGACCTGCTCGGGTCAGGTCACTACTCTCGTCTTCTGCAGGAAATAATTCCCATATAATTTTAATAATAAAATGGTAAATTGAAACTTTAGGAGTTTATATATATATACATATATATATATTGGTGTATACTGGCAGCAGGTTTTCTTTCAAACATGTTTCATTGAATATGACCGCATATTCTGTATTTATTATTTTTTGGTTTAGGGCTTCTATCCCTCTAACTATTTTCTTAGCATCAGGGCTTAATTGAAAGCCCTGATGCTAATCCCTGATCAATTAAGCCCTGATCAATTAAGCCCTGATGCTAAGAAAATAGTTAGAGGGATAGAAGCCCTAAACCAAAAAATAATAAATACAGAATATGCGGTCATATTCAATGAAACATATATATATATATATATATATATATATATATATATATATATATATATATATATATATATATATGTCGTACCTAGTAGCCAGAACTCACTTCTCAGCCTACTATTCAAGGCCCGATTTGCCTAATAAGCCAAGTTTTCCTGAATAAATATATTTACTATAATTTTTTTCTTATGAAATGATAAAGCAACCCTTTTCTTTATGTATGAGGTCAATTTTTTTTTATTGGAGTTAAAATTAATGTAGATATATGACCGAACCTAACCAACCCTACCTAACCTAACCTAACCTATCTTTATAGGTAAGGTTAGGTTAGGTAGCCAAAAAAAGCTAGGTTAGGTTAGGTTAGGTAGGTTAGGTAGACGAAAAAACATTAATTCATGAAAACTTGGCTTATTAGGCAAATCGGGCCTTGAATAGTAGGCTGAGAAGTGCGTTCTGGCTATTAGGTACGACATATATATATATATATATATATATATATATATATATATATATATATATATATATATATATATATATATATATATATATATAATATACCGAAAAAGCAAGAATAATAATTCTAACACGAATTCTCTCAATATTTCTTATGTTTCTTTTTACTGTTGATGGTAATTGAAAAATCAATTCTCCAAAATTCATTTTAATTTCTAGTCTGACGCGACACTTGCACGCGTTTCGTAATAACTTATTACATTTTCAAAGACTTTAGCTTACACACACACAACTATAACCTGCAAACACTGAACAGAGTTTTACTATGCTAATATTTTAACAGCTTTTGTCTCATATACTCGCATTTGGGTGAGGAGATATGTTACAACAGTTTTGGATGAGGTGAACAAACTTTCAACACAAGACAGAATACGGATCAATGGAAGGTGAAAAACGCAATGAAAAAGGAAGGTGAATCGCCATGCAACCTCTGAAGAGACAACTAACACAACACCTGTACCCCCTATTAACCAATATTACAGGAACTTCTTTTCCACAGCTCATAAAACGGAGGAAAGGGTCCTGAAAGATATTGTTGATACGAACGTTATCCCTACAGACAAAAATCCGAAGATACAATTGACGATTTTCTATAAAACCAGAAAAACGGCCAGCCTACTTATGAAAAACTCTCCAGACACAAAGCAGAACGCTTTAAAAGAGAAGAATGTCATATATATATATATATATATATATATATATATATATATATATATATATATATATATATATATATATATATATATATATATATATATATATATATATATATGACAATGTCAGACCACGGAGGAAAATGAAACAGGAATTTCCTTAAGTACTTTCGTATATTAAATACATCTTCAGAAGGAATACATCTTCATTCCTTCTGAAGATGTATTTAATATACGAAAGTACTTAAGGAAATTCCTGTTTCATTTTCCTCCGTGGTCTGACATTGTCACATTCTTAATCACGTGTTTATTTTCGTGATATACACACACACACATATATATATATATATATATATATATATATATATATATATATATATATATATATATATATATATATATATATATATGTCGTACCTAGTAGCCAGAACTCATTTCTCAGCCTACTATTCAAGGCCCGATTTGCCTAATAAGCCAAGTTTTCCTGAATTAATATATTTACTATAATTTTTTTCTTATGAAATGATAAAGCAACCCTTTTCTCTATGTATGAGGTCAATTTTTTTTTATTGGAGTTAAAATTAACGTAGATATATGACCGAACCTAACCAACCCTACCTAACCTAACCTAACCTAAATTTATAGGTAAGGTTAGGTTAGGTAGCTAAAAAAAGCTAGGTTAGGTTAGGTTAGGTAGGTTAGGTAGACGAAAAAACATTAATTCATGAAAACTTGGCTTATTAGGCAAATCGGGCCTTGAATAGTAGGCTGAGAAGTGCGTTCTGGCTATTAGGTACGACATATATATATATATATATATATATATATATATGTCGTACCTAGTAGCCAGAACGCAGTTCTCAGCCTACTATGCAAGGCCCGATTTGACTAATAAGCCACGTTTTCATGAATTAGTTGTTTTTCGACTACCTAACCTACCTAACCTAACCTAACCTAACTTTTTTGGTTACTTAACCTAACCTAACCTATAAAGATAGGTTAGGTTAGGTAGGGTTGGTTAGGTTCGGTCATATATCTACGTTAATTTTAACTCCAATAAAAAAAATAACTTCATACATAATAAAATGGGTTGCTTTATCATTTCATAAGAAAAAAATTAGAGAAAATATATTAATTGAGGAAAACTTGGCTTATTAGGCAAATCGGGCCTTGCATAGTAGGCTGAGAAGTGCATTCTGGCTACTAGGTACGACATATATATATATATATATATATATATATATATATATATATATATATATATATATATATATATATATATATATATATATATATATATATATATATATATATATATGTGTATATATATATATATATATATATATATATATATATATATATATATATATATATATATATATATATGTGTATATATATATATATATATATATATATATATATATATATATATATATATATATATATATATATATATATATATATATATATATATATATATATATATATATATATATATATATATATATATATATATATTTTTAATATATATATATGTATAGCAGCAGTTGATGTGGGAACCGACCTGTGCCTGTGAGATTTATATTTATTTAATTTATATGAATTTATATTTACGTTAATTCGTATACTTCGATAGCAATTTGTATGATGTTAAGTGGACTGTATTTCTGCAATAATCTCAATCTCACAAATTGATCCTCTACACATTAGGGGGAGTTTATATTAATTAAATATATATGCAGCCAATCAAACTACAGTATTTGACTACATACATTGAAAAGGTTCCTTATCTTAGAGTACAGCAGGCTTTAGTCCACCAGGTATAACTAGGTTGTAGACGCCAAATTATCCTCTTTGAGGTAGCTTCCATCACCCAGTAACTGGTGCACAAAGTCTTCCTCGTCTTGACCTGTCAAAAGGGCGCTAGCTGTGAAGCCAGGTTCTATATATGACAAGCTATATCAGAGAAAACACTATACATGGAACCTTAAAGACCTGGCTTAATTACCTTTAGTTTGAGGCTCCCACGTGCTCTAACCGGGTCACCCTATATAATGACATTAATGGCCATAAATGAAAATAAACGGGTTTCAGAAAGAACACTTAACTTGATTTGTTGACAGCGTGTTGAAAATGGTACACCCTTGGTTTCCATAACACTACGTCCAAGTAAAATTAACAGGAGCCGCATTTGCTCCCGTGAGCCTCTGGTCTAGTATCAACAATGGCTGTCTAACACTCCATACTATTGACGCTACTGGCCGACATTGTCCAGATATGATAGGAGCCGAATTTGCTCTACACGTCTCGGAGGTGACACAACAATGGCTGCCCCTCCTTCCTCACTGACGCCTGGCTTACATTGTCCAGATTTCAGAAAGTGATAGAAGGGTCACATTTACTCTACTTTAATATTGATAATTAAGTTAATTTATATAAGATGTTTTTATGATGGTAAAGTCCAAAGACTAATGTATTTAAGAATAATTCCCACCATAATAGGTGGTGAATTATAATAGTATGTGGTGATGATATCCCGTTTTCTTTAGACGGTAATTCCACTACAAGTTACGTTTTCTATGGTTAACTTGTTTATACAACACAGCTATTATCTGTATGATTATTAAATGGTGTCGGATTTTCCGACATAATTCCCCAGGGGCTGCTCACGGGTCGAAGTCCTAATTAGAACAGACGAACACCGATACTCCTCCTTCGAATTATTAGATTAATTTGATGTTAGTAGTTAGTAATCACACATTTGTGTGTCTGTTCGTACAGGACGGATGTCCCGTACTAGAGTTGCAGGGGTTAGAAGTCTAATGCGATTTCATTTCCCTGTCAACTCTTGAAAGGCTAATATTCAAGCCTAATTACATATTATTTAACCCAGAAGACTGGATGTGATTAAGTACTACAGTCAAGTATGATTCAGGGACTGCAGTGAGATCAGTGACATTAGATATAACTTGAAGTTTCTTCAGGTAACTGGTCACTGATATATAAACACTGAGGCCCATGGAATACATCTTGATTAAATAATAAATGTATCAAATCAGTCATCAGATTTATTGGGGTTTAATTTAGTTAATTGATTCAGAAGATTGAATAGCTCATCATTAAAGTAAAGTATGGTTCTGAGACTGCAGTGGGTTCAGTGACATTGGTCGCAGTGACTTGTAGCTGGTTTAGGCTACTGTTCACTGATTTGCCACTGAGGCCTCATGAACTCATCTTCAGCTTTAAATGATGATACTAACATCAACCTCTGTTGGTATAGTCAGCTGTAATCTCCTTAGTATAATGCTACTGGAGAAATATAATCAGCTGACAAATTTAGATTTCTATTGGTATTGTTTATCTGCAGGCATAGGTCTCCTCAGACTTGATACTGGGCCTGATAGTAATTTACCTCCTGCAGAGTTTAACATGGTTATACCCTGATATTTAGTAGGGCTACCGATGAATCGATGGCAATAGTCTGTCCCTACAAGGAGACCGAAGTCGGTGAGGTGATCAGACTTAATATTATCTGCCAATTTTATTCCTCTATTTCTCAGGAATTTGGCTGTTGCTCTCAGACCTTGAATTTGTAGGTCTACTGGTATTTTGTCCACCACAATGGCTTGTACTCGACAGACGTACCTGCCAAACGTACTGATGGTTGTACCACCTGGTAGACTTGAGGTCCTGCATCTGTTACAAACCCTGAGATGTTGAATGACGTCTGGGCTACAGGCCTTAATTGTAGTTCATCTGCCAACCTTTTAGTGACAAATGTTCTCTGGGATCCTTGGTCAAACAACCCACGGGTATGGACCTTGGCCCTCTTATTCAGGATGGTAATTTGGGCAGTAGGCAAAGTCGTATTACCTTTAGACTTTGCCGATTGGACACTCTTTGTTTGTTGCACCTTGCAGTACTGTACTGAGGTGGGAATGTTATCTTCCACCTTGGGGTTTGGAGACGTTGTTTTGGTGTCTCTGCACAATGCTGCATGGTGCTGACCTTTGTTACACCTATTACAGATGTGTAATTGGGTATCACAGTCCTTGATGTTATGTTTCCTGAGGCACCTCGTGCAATGTTGCAAATCTTTGAGTCGCTCAACACGGGCGTCACTATCAGGAAAATTAGGGCAGTGGTACATTGAATGTTTCTCATTGCAGAACAAACATGTTCCATAGCTTCCAGTACCCTTTGGTGTCACGTTCTTGGGTGACACAGTAACTATAGGCTTGGAGGGTCCCACTGCATATACGCCCACACTGCCACTGTTCCACTTTGGTGATGAATTATATTGTCTAGATTGATTTGGAGTACCTTTGGTACTCTGTGGTTTACTATTATTGGTTTCTGAGGGTTTACTTGGTGGTTTTAATTTGTCATGTGTTCGTAATTGATGAACTACTGACTTTAAACCTTCAGATATTTCATTCATGGATAAGATACTTTTATTGTAATGAGCACTCATTTGTCTCAATATGTCCCTAGGTATTTTCTCCTGGACAATTATTTTCAAGACCCACTCAGCCCCGTTTGTATCTGCTGTCAGGCTGAGGGCATTGATCAATGATTCTACCTCCAGCTTGAAGACTTGGAGTGAATCAGCTGAAGCCTCCGGTGGGGGTAAATGCAACAGCTCATGAACTAAATGTGATGTTCTTACTTCTGGATCAGCATAATTATCCTTGAGGAGTTTTACTGCCAGATCATAGCCGTCATTAGTTAATCTCAGATGGGATACTACTGTTTTAGCCTCACCTGATAATTGGCCTTGCAAATAAGAGAATTTACTACTCTTTGGTAAAGATTGTTTTGAGTCTACAAGGTCAACGAATTTGTTCCAAAATTCGTCCCAATCTTCCTCATCTTTTCCTGAGAAAGTGGGTAAATTAATTGGAGGGAGTCGAGCTTCTGCTTGACTCGTATTAGATGCAACTGTTGCTGTTGTTGCTGTTGTTGTTGCCTTGTTCTGGGCAATTAATTTGACATAAGGCTGTAACGTGGCCTGAGTGTGATCTTCATAATTCGCAAGATCAACCATAATGTCGTCTGTTTCTGTTTCTGATAAATTGGTGTTGGCAAGTTCAGCCACATATGTTGCTATTTGACATTTGATTTGCTCAAATTTACCTGCAGCTGCTTGATAATAGCTTTCCAGGTCAGCATAATCAACTTGAGATTGTTGTGACAAATCTTCACATTTCTTGATCTGTCTTGTTAAGTGGCCTTTAAGACCTGCAAGGGTTCTTTTCATTCTCCCTGCATTATCCATACTGGCTCGTTGGTGAAGCCTTGTGGGACTTGTACTTGGGCTGCTCATAATACTGAACAAGCTCTAATGGTAGCCTAGGGTAAAATGCACTCACTAGGCAATAATCCTACCTCTACTAGAGGTTAGCACTTAAAATTAAAACACATTATATATATATATACAATCATACACACTAATGATTTGAGTGATAAACCAGTGTCATGGAAGTACCTTTAGGTTAGCTCTTCTATATCACCCTAGGATGGTAGAGACACTAATTAATCACTCAAAGGTGTAATGATCATAAGTAAATTATTATATATACAAATCAACTCGAGTTGATAAAAATTACACCCAAAATAGGGTCTGGACCATTCATTAATGGTGTTAGGTTGTTGAATATAGTACAACTGACTATGGTAATAATGGGACTAGGATGAACGATAATAGTTCAACTAGTCAGTGTTAATATCCTACCCTGTTGTGGGTTGGCAATTAGTACATATTATACTGTGATCACTAGTGCAATATATATTAAATAATTCTCTATTTTGGAGAAATAATATATACAATTATTGATAATAGCCTCTTAATTAGCCTCTATGAAACTTCTAATATTATCAAGAAGTATTAAATATTATTAGTGACCTCGCGAAATAAAGTCCACAAAATTCGTAGATAATCTCTCGCGAAATTTAACACCACGAAATCCGTGAACAATATCGCGAAGACACAGTCACTAATTTGGCTGGCTTCTATATTAGCGCTGTCATTTCACAGAATAACACGCCACCAAATCTGTGGGTGTACATGAAACCGCTGACGAAGCTGATCTGAACTGAGCGGGGCTCGTGAACTCGCACGAGTCAACGCCGCCGTCATTGACTGCTGGCTTTGTTTAAATCACACTGCACTAGTATATTTAATGAATCCACTGGTTAACTGGTTCATCCGGTACTAAGATGACCAAATGTGGGTTCAAAGGACCGAATATTCCGGTTCCGAAGGTCCAAATAATGTGGGAACCGACCTGTGAGATTTATATTTATTTAATTTATATGAATTTATATTTACGTTAATTTATATACTTCGATAGCAATTTGTATGATAATGAGTGGACTGTATTTCTGCAATAATCTCTTAATCTCACAAATCGATCCTCTACACATTAGGGGGGGTTTATTAAATTAATATATATGCAGCCAATCAAACTACAGTAATAGACTACATACATTGAAGAGGTTCCTTATCTTATAGTACAGCAGGTTAGTCCACCAGGTATAACTAGGTTGTAGACGCCAAATTATCCTCTTTGAGGTAGCTTCCATCACCCAGTAACTGGTGCACAAAGTCTTCCTCGTCTTGACCTGTCAAAAGGGCGCTAGCTGTGAAGCCAGGTTCTATATATGACAAGCTATATCAGAGAAAACACTATACATGGAACCTTAAAGACCTGGCTTAATTACCTTTAGTTTGAGGCTCCCACGTGCTCTAACCGGGTCACCCTATATAATGACATTAATGGCCATAAATGAAAATAAACGGGTTTCAGAAAGAACACTTAACTTGATTTGTTGACAGCGTGTTGAAAATGGTACATCCTTGGTTTCCATAACACTACGTCCAAGTAAAATTAACAGGAGCCGCATTTGCTCCCATGAGCCTCTGGTCTAGTATCAACAATGGCTGTCTAACACTCCATACTATTGACGCTACTGGCCGACATTGTCCAGGTATGATAGGAGCCGAATTTGCTCCACACGTCTCGGAGGTGACACAACAATGGCTGCCCCTCCTTCCTCACTGACGCCTGGCTTACATTGTCCAGATTTCAGAAAGTGATAGAAGGGTCACATTTACTCTACTTTAATATTGATAATTAAGTTAATTTATATAAGATGTTTTTATGATGGTAAAGTCCAAAGACTAATGTATTTAAGAATAATTCCCACCATAATAGGTGGTGAATTATAATAGTATGTGGTGATGATATCCCATTTTCTTTAGACGGTAATTCCACTACAAGTTACGTTTTCTATGGTTAACTTGTTTATACAACACAGCTATTATCTGTATGATTATTAAATGGTGTCGGATTTTCCGACAGTTGAGGCATCACTAATGCCTCCAAACATTCCTATAAATCAGAGGAGGAGCATTATGAAATGCGTCAGGTCTGACCCTCGCCTGAAGTGATTATCCTGCACCAGAGAGGGAGGAGAGTGTGATTATACTCGCAGCACGGAGAGTGTTTATACCAGGGGCGACCTGAGTGTTTACCAGGGGGACCTGAGTGTTTACCAGGGGGACCTGAGTGTTTACCAGGGGCGACCTGAGTGTTTATACCAGGGGGGACCTGAGTGTTTATACCAGGGGCGACCTGAGTGTTTATACCAGGGGCGACCTGAGTGTTTACCAGGGGCGACCTGAGTGTTTACCAGGGGGACCTGAGTGTTTACCAGGGGGACCTGAGTGTTTACCAGGGACGACCTGAGTGTTTATACCAGGGGCGACCTGAGTGTTTACCAGGGGGACCTGAGTGTTTACCAGGGGGACCTGAGTGTTTACCAGGGGCGACCTGAGTGTTTATACCAGGGGCGACCTGAGTGTTTACCAGGGGGACCTGAGTGTTTACCAGGGGGACCTGAGTGTTTACCAGGGGCGACCTGAGTATTTATACCAGGGGGGACCTGAGTGTTTATACCAGGGGCGACCTGAGTGTTTATACCAGGGGCGACCTGAGTGTTTACCAGGGGCGACCTGAGTGTTTACCAGGGGGACCTGAGTGTTTACCAGGGGCGACCTGAGTGTTTATACCAGGGGGGACCTGAGTGTTTATACCAGGGGCGACCTGAGTGTTTATACCAGGGGCGACCTGAGTGTTTACCAGGGGGACCTGAGTGTTTACCAGGGGCGACCTGAGTGTTCATACCAGGGGGGACCTGAGTGTTTATACCAGGGGCGACCTGAGTGTTTATACCAGGGGCGACCTGAGTGTTTATACCAGGGGCGTCCTGAGTGTTTACCAGGGGGACCTGAGTGTTTACCAGGGGGCCCTGAGTGTATATACCAGGGGCGACCTGAATGTTTACCAGGGGGACCTGAGTGTATATACCAGGGGCGACCTGAGTGTTTATATCAGGGGGCGTACTGAGTGTTTATACCAGGGGCGACCTGAGTGTTTATATCAGGGGCAACCTGAGTGTTTATACCAGGGGGACCTAAGTGTTTATACCAGGGACGTCCTGAGTGTTTATACCAGGGGCGTCCTGAGTGTTTATACCAGGGGCGACCTGAGTGTTTACCAGGGGGACCTGAGTGTATATACCAGGGGCGACCTGAGTGTTTATATCAGGGGCGTCCTGAGTGTTTATACCAGGGGCGACCTGAGTGTTTATACCAGGGGGACCTGAGTGTTTATACCAGGGGGACCTGAGTGTTTATACCAGGGGCGTCCTGAGTGTTTATACCAGGGGGACCTGAGTGTTTATACCAGGGGCGACCTGAGTGTTTATACCAGGGGCGTCCTGAGTGTTTACCAGGGGGACCTGAGTGTTTATACCAGGGCGACCTGAGTGTTTACCAGGGGGCCCTGAGTGTTTATACCAGGGGCGTCCTGAGTGTTTATACCAGGGGCGTCCTGAGTGTTTACCAGGGGGACCTGAGTGTTTATACCAGGGGGGACCTGAGTGTTTATACCAGGGGGGACCTGAGTGTATATACCAGGGGCGACCTGAGTGTTTATACCAGGGGGACCTGAGTGTTTATAACAGGGGCGACCTGAGTGTTTATACCAGGGGCGACCTGAGTGTTTACCAGGGGGACCTGAGTGTTTACCAGGGGCGACCTGAGTGTTTATACCAGGGGGACCTGAGTGTTTATACCAGGGGGACCTGAGTGTTTATACCAGGGGGACCTGAATGTTTATACCAGGGCGACCTGAGTGTTTATACCAGGGGCGACCTGAGTGTTTATACCAGGGGCGACCTGAGTGTTTATACCAGGGGCGACCTGAGTGTTTATACCAGGGGGACCTGAGTGTTTATACCAGGGGCGTCGTGAGTGTTTATACCAGGGGCGACCTGTGTGTTTATACCAGGGGCGACCTGAGTGTTTATACCAGGGGCGTCCAGAGTGTTTATACCAGGGGCGACCTGAGTGTTTATACCAGGGGGACCTGAGTGTTTATACCAGGGGCGTCCTGAGTGTGGTGTGTGTGAGTGGTGGTGAGTGTGGTGTACTCACCTAGTTGTGTTTGCGGGGTTTGAGCTCTGGCTCTTTGGTCCCGCCTCTCAACCGTCAATCAACAGGTGTGCAGGTTCCTGAGCCTATTGGGCTCTATCATATCTACACTTGAAACTGTGTATGGAGTCAGCCTCCACCACATCACTTTCTAATGCATTCCATTTCCAACCACTCTGACACTAAAAAAGTTCTTTCTAATATCTCTGTGGCTCATTTGGGCACTCAGTTTCCACCTGTGTCCCCTTGTGCGTTTTCCCCTTGTGTTAAATAGACTGTCTTTATCTACCCTATCAATTCCCTTCAGAATCTTGAATGTGGTGATCATGTCTCCCCTAACTCTTCTGTCTTCCAGCGAAGTAAGGTTTAATTTCCGTAGTCTCTCCTCGTAGCTCATACCTCTCAGCTCGGGTACTAGTCTGGTGGCAAACCTTTGAACCTTTTCCAGTTTAGTCTTATCCTTGACTAGATATGGACTACATGCTGGGGCTGCATACTCCAGGATTGGCCTGACATATGTGGTATACAAAGTTCTGAATGATTCTTTACACAAGTTTCTGAATGCCGTTCGTATGTTGGCCAGCCTGGCATATGCCGCTGATGTTATCCGCTTGCAGTCTCCGTGGTGTAGTGGTAAGACACTCGCCTGGCGTTCCGCGAGCGCTATGTCATGGGTTCGTATCCTGGCCGGGGAGGATTTACTGGGCGCAATTCCTTAACTGTAGCCTCTGTTTAACGCAACAGTAAAATGTGTACTAGGATGAAAAAACGATTCTTCGCGGCAGGGGATCGTATTCCAGGGACCATAGGATTAAGGACTTGCCCGAAACGCTACGCGTACTAGTGGCTGTACAAGAATGTAACAACTCTTGTATATATCTCAAAAAAAAAAAAAAAAAAAAAAAAAAATATGTGCTGCAGGAGACAGGTCTGGCGTGATATCAACCCCCAAGTCTTTTTCCTTCTCTGACTCCTGAAGAATTTCCTCTCCCAGATGATACCTTGTATCTAGCCTCCTGCTCCCTACACCTATCTTCATTGCATTATATTTGGTTGGGTTAAACTCTAACAACCATTTGTTCGACCATTCCTTCAGCTTGTCTAGGTCTTCTTGAAGCCTCAAGCAGTCCTCTTCTGTTTTAATCCTTCTCATAATTTTAGCATCGTCTGCAAACATTGAGAGAAATGAATCGATACCCTCCGGGAGATCATTTACATATATCAGAAACAAGATAGGACCGAGTACAGAGCCCTGTGGGACTCCACTGGTGACTTCGCGCCAATCGGAGGTCTCACCCCTCACCGTAACTCTCTGCTTCCTATTGCTTAGGTACTCCCTTATCCACTGGAGCACCTTACCAGCTACACCTGCCTGTCTCTCCAGGTTATGTACCAGCCTCTTATGCGGTACTGTGTCAAAGGCTTTCCGACAATCCAAGAAAATGAAGTACGCCCAACCCTCTCTTTCTTGCTTAATCTTTGTCACCTGATCGTAGAATTCTATCAAGCCTGTAAGGCAAGATTTACCCTCCCTGAACCCATGTTGTCGATTTGTCACGAAGTCCCTTCTCTCCAGATGTGTTACCAGGTTTTTTCTCACGATCTTCTCCATCACCTTGCATGTTATACAAGTCAAGGACACTAGCCTGTAGTTCAGTGCCTCTTGCCTGTCGCCCTTTTTGTATATTGGGACCACATTCGCCGTCTTCCATATTTCTGGTAGGTCTCCCGTCTCCAGTGACTTACTATACACTATAGAGAGTGGCAAGCAAAGTGCCTCTGCACACTCTTTCAGTATCCATGATGAGATCTCATCTGGACCAACAGCCTTTCTAACATCCAGATCCAGCAGGTGTCTCTTGACCTCCTCTCTCGTAATTTCGAACTCTTCCAAGGCCGCCTGGTTTACCTACCTTTCTCCTAGCACAGTGACTTCACTTTGTTCTAATGTGAAGACCTACTGGAACCTCTTGTTGAGTTCTTCACACACCTCTCTGTCACACCTGTCCTCGCCTGTTCGAAGTTTCAATACCTGTTCTTTCACTGTTGTTTTCCTTCTGATGTGACTGTGGAGTAGCTTTGGTTCGGTCTTGGCTTTCTTTGCTATATCATTTTCAAAACTTTTCTCCGGTTCTCTTCTCACCCTGACGTACTCATTCCTGGTTCTCTGGTATCTCTCTCTGCTTTCTGGTGTTCTGTTGTTCTGGAAGTTCCTCCACGCCCTTTTGTTCAGTTTCTTCGCTTCCATCCATGCCCTATTATACTATGGATTCTTCTGTTGCTTCTCGGATTTTTCCCTTTGGGCCGGGATGAACCTGTTTACTGCCTCCTGACACTTTTGGGTAACATAGTCCATCATACCCTGTACAGACTTATCTTTGAGGTCTGTGTCCCAAGGTATTTCATTTAGGAAACTTCTCATCTGTTCATAATTCCCCTTTCGGTATGCCAGCCTTTTGATTCCTAGTTCTTTTTTGGGGGAGATAAGTCCTAGCTCTACCAGGTACTCAAAGTTCAATACACTGTGGTCACTCATTCCCAAGGGCGCTTCCATCTTAACTTCCCTTATATCCCATTCATTTAGGGTAAATATCAAATCAAGCATTGCTGGTTCATCTTCTCCTCTCATTCTTGTTGGTTCTTTGGTGTGCTGGCTTAGAAAGTTTCTTGTTGCCACGTCCAGCAGCTTAGCTCTCCATGTTTCTGGTCCTCCATGCGGGTCTCTGTTCTTCCAATCTATCTTCCCATGGTTGAAGTCTCCCATAATTAGTAGTCCAGCTCCATTCCTGCTAGCAACAGAAGCTGCTCTTTCTATTATGTTAATGGTGGCCATGTTGTTTCTATCATATTCCTGTCTAGGTCTTCTGTCATTTGGTGGTGGATTATATATGACTACGACTATAATTTTTTTCCCTCCATTTGTTACGGTACCTGCTATGTAGTCACTGAAATCTTCACAGCCCTGAATATCCATCTCCTCAAAATCCCAGCCAGGTGTGGTGGTGATGAGGTGTGTGTGGGTGGTGGTGAGTGTGGTATGTGTGGTGGTGGTGAGTGTGGTGTGTGTGGGTGGTGGTGAGTGTGGTATGTGTGGTGATGGTGAGTGTGGTGTGTGTGGGTGGTGGTGAGTGTGGTGTGTGTGGGTGGTGGTGAGTGTGGTGTGTGTGGGTGGTGGTGTGTGTGGGTGGTGGTGAGTGTGGTGTGTGTGAGTGGTGGTGAGTGTGGTGTGTGTAGGTGGTGGTGACTGTGGTGTGTGTAGGTGGTGGTGAGTGTGGTGTGTGTAGGTGGTGGTGAGTGTGGTGTGTACTCACCTAGTTGTACTCACCTAGTTGTGTCTGCAGGATCGAGCATTGACTCTTGGATCCCGCCTTTCGAGCATCGGTTGTTTACAGCAATGACTCCTGTCCTATTTCCCTATCATACCTGGTTTTAAAATTATGAATAGTATTTGCTTCCACAACCTGTTCCTGAAGTGCATTCCATTTCCCCACTACTCTCACGCTAAAAGAAAACTTCCTAACATCTCTGTGACTCATCTGAGTTTCAAGCTTCCATCCATGTCCTCTCGTTCTGTTACTATTCCGAGTGAACATTTCGTCTATGTCCACTCTGTCAATTCCTCTGAGTATCTTATACGTTCCTATCATGTCCCCCCTCTCCCTTCTTCTTTCTAGTGTCGTAAGGCACAGTTCCCTCAGGCGCTCTTCATACCCCATCCCTCGTAGCTCTGGGACGAGTCTCGTTGCAAACCTCTGAACCTTTTCCAGTTTCATTATATGCTTCTTCAGATGGGGACTCCATGATGAGGCGGTATACTCTAAGACTGGCCTTACGTAGGCAGTGTAAAGCGCCCTAAATGCCTCCTTACTTAGGTTTCTGAATGATGTTCTAACTTTTGCCAGTGTAGAGTACGCTGCTGTCGTTATCCTATTAATATGTGCCTCAGGAGATAGATTAGGTGTTACGTCCACCCCCAGGTCTCTTTCACGCGTCGTTACAGGTAGGCTGTTCCCCTTCATTGTGTACTGTCCCTTTGGTCTCCTATCTCCTAGTCCCATTTCCATAACTTTACATTTGCTCGTGTTGAATTCTAGTAGCCATTTCTCTGACCATCTCTGCAATCTGTTCAGGTTCTCTTGGAGGATCCTGCAATCCTCATCTGTCACAACTCTTCTCATCAACTTTGCATCATCCGCAAACATAGACATGTAGGACTCTACGCCTGTAAACATGTCGTTAACATATACAAGAAATAGAATTGGTCCCAGCACCGATCCTTGTGGTACTCCACTTGTTACTGTTCGCCAGTCCGACTTCTCGCCCCTTACCGTAACTCTTTAGCTCCTTCCTGTTAGGTAGTTCCTTATCCATTCTAGGACCTTTCCCCCCACCCCCGCCTGCCTCTCGAGCTTGAACAGCAGTCTCATGTGCGGTACTGTATCAAAGGCTTTTTGGCAGTCCAGAAATATGCAGTCTGCCCAACCATCTCTGTCCTGTCTTATCCTCGTTATTTTATCATAGAATTCCAGAAGGTTTGTTAGGCACGATTTCCCTGTCCAGAACCCATGTTGATGTTTGTTCACAAACCTAATGTTCTCCAGGTGTGCAACCAGTCGCAGCCTAATTATTCTTTCCAGTATTTTACAGGGGATGCTTGTCAGTGATACAGGTCTGTAGTTAAGTGCCTCCTCCCTATCTCCTTTCTTGAAGATCGGCACGACATTTGCCTTCTTCCAGCAACTGGGCAATTCTCCTGACATAAGTGACTCATTAAAGATCATTGCCAGAGGCACGCTGAGGGCCTGTGCTGCTTCTTTTAGTATCCACGGTGATACTTTGTCTGGTCCAACTGCTTTAGTTGCATCTAGAGTTGTCAACTGTTTCATTACCTCCTCTGCTGTCACCTCTATATCTGATAGTCTTTCATCTAGGGTAACCCCTTCCAACAATGGGAGCTGCTCAGGCTCGGTAGTGAACACTCCATGGAAACTGGCATTCAGTGCCTCGCAGATTTCCTTGTCACTTTCAGTATATGCCCCCTCTGTCTTCCTTAGTCTTGTCACTTGGTCGTTCACCGACATTTTTCTTCTTATATGACTGTGTAGTAACTTAGGTTGTTTTTTCGCTTTGATTGCAATATCGTTCTCATAGTCCCTTTCCGATGTTCGTCTTATGTTAATGTAATCGTTCCTAGCTCTGTTGTATCTGCTTCTGTTGTCCTCTGTTCTTTGTCTTCTGTACTTCCTCCACTCCCGTCTGCTGGCCATTTTTGCTTCCTGACACTGTCTATTAAACCATGGGTTATTATATTCCTTCTTATTTTTTCCCTTTACCGTTGGTATAAATCTCTCTTCGGCCTCCTGGCATTTCTGTATGACTAGGTCCATCATATCTTGGACTGTTTTTCCTCTAATTTCTTCCTCCCATTGCACTTCACCCAGATAGTCCCTTATCCTCATATAGTCCCCTTTCCTGTAGTCAGCTCTCCTTTCCCAGATCTCTTGTCCCATGGTCATAAGTTTGAATTCCATCATGTAGTCAAAGACTAGGACACAATGATCACTGGCCCCTAGAGGTATTTCATGCTCTAAATTCTCGATATCTTCTACGTTCTGGGTGAAAATCAGGTCTAATAGGCTCGGTGCATCTCCTCCTCTTTCCCTTGTGTCTTCCTTCACATGTTGTGTCAGGAAATTCCTGTCTATAACATCTACTAATTTTGCTCCCCACGTTTCGTCCCCTCCATGGGGATTCCTTGATTCCCAATTTATCTCTCCATGATTTAGGTCCCCCATGATCAGCAGCTTCGCTCTCATTCTGTGGGCTAGTGTTGCTGCCTTCTGCAGTTCATCTATACATGCTTTGTTGTTGTCATCATACTCCTGCCTGGGTCTTCTACTGTTTGGTGGGGGATTGTAGATTACCAGGATCACAATCTTCCTCCCATCTACTGTCAGAGTTCCATGTATGAAGCTTGTGCACTCATTGGTAACTCGATTTCCCAGGTCTTCAAACTTCCATTTCCGCTTTATTAGGAGTGCTACTCCCCCTCCCTGTCTCTGTGTCCTCTCTTTTCGTATCACCTGGTACCCTTCAGGAAAGATTGCATCTGAGATCATGTCATTAATTTTAGTTTCCACAATTGCAACTATGTCAGGATCTGCTTCACTCACTCTTTCTTTTATCTCTTCTGCTTTATTAGATACCCCATCAGCATTGGTGTACCAAACCTTGAGATTCTTCATGGAAACTCTTGTACCAGAGTTCTCCCTTTCTCTGGGGGTCTGGGGGGATCTGGGGGATGTCTGGGGGGTGACTGGGGGCAGAGGGGATCTGGGGGATCTGGGGGGTGTCTGGGGGATGACTGGGGGCGGGGAGGGTCCGGGGGATGTCCGGGGGGATCCGGGGGGTGTCTGGGGGGGTCCGGGGGGTGTATGGGGGGTGAAAGAGTTCAGGAGGGGGGTGTTCAGAAAGAGTGCTTGGGGGGCTACTGGGGGCTGGGCTTCTAGGAAGGTAGGTAGGAGGGTCTGGGGTAGGGCCTGGGTAGGTAGGTCTGGAGTAGGAAGGGCATACTGGGTCTGAAGATTAGGGAGGGCATAGAGGGGTTGGGAGATAGCGTAAGGTTGGGAGACAGATAGAGGTTGAGAGGTTGGGAGGGGGAAGGATAGAGGGGGTGGGGGGGACCTCCCACCTCCTTCGCAAGGGTGGGGGGTCACATGGAAGGAGAGGGGATGAGGAGGGGTGAGGGCTGGGTAGGCTTTGGGTGTTGAGGGGATGAGGTCTGGGTGGGTTCTTGGGGTTGAGGGGATGAGGTCTGGATGGGTTTTGGGGGTTGAGGGGATGAGAGCTGGGTGGGTTTTGGGGGTTGAGGGGATGAGGGCTGGACGGGTTTTGGGGGCTGAGGTGATGAGGGGGTCCTTGGAATGTGGGATGAATTTGACTCCAGTGGGGTCAGAGGGGTCAAGGGATGTGCTGGGGAGATAAGCAGGGGCGGCTGATTTGGGGAAGGGGTGACCTGAGAAGCACGTGTGAGCTGGTTAGCATGGGGTGGTTTAGCACTGGGGTGTGTAGCTGCGCTCAAATGGGAAGAGTCGTACTGTTGTTTGCTTGCTCTGTGGGCAATCTGTTCCTCCTTCGTCATGAATTTGTCAATAAATACGTTGTAGTAATTTTCGCTACCTCTGAGTAGGTGTTTGTGATGCAGTATGTAATCCACTGCCTCTTCGTTAGTGAACTGTACCAGGACAGGTCGTTTCCTGTTACAGTTGTATGGTCCAATGCGTCGGTGGACTTGCACCTCATTCCCTGCCATCTGGGCTCTCATGTCTCTCAAGATCCCCTGTAGTTCCAAATCCTCAATCTCCATCCTTTCCTGCCTCGATGGTGCCCTGGCTTCAAGTAATCCATGGATTATGATTGTCCTCTTTCTCAGTTCATGGTCATGCTGGTGGCCCTCTCCCTGGCTGACCCCCACCCCTCCTACACCCGCTACTCCACCTACTACTACTCCCCCTTCCCCTGCCAAGCTTCCCTTATTCCTGCCAAATTCATTAGTAAGCCTAGATATTTCTCCTTGCCATTCTACCCTGCTCTTCCTGATTTCCTCTTGAATATAATCCATAAACTCTTGTTTGAGTCTTTGAACCTCGCCCTGTATCTTATTAAAGACTTCACTTTTAATCCCCTGGATTAGATCACCTATCCAAACATCCCTCTTCTCTACAAATTTCCCAATCATCTTCTCCACAAACCTATCTTCTTCCTCAATCATAATACTGTTGGACCTAGACACCCTTCCTGACCTAGTCATTGCTATAATGCAACCTTACCCACTGGGGTTCCAAGTATCTTACCGTCCTGCTAACACAATAGGTGAGTGAATCTCCAAGCGTCGTCCCACGTGGTGGTAGAAGGCTGCTGCCAGGGTGAGGTCACGCGGTCAGAGGTCGGTGAGGTCTGCTCCACACTGCCACAATACTTCCTCAACTATTTTGAATTACGCTATTTAAACTGTTTTTCTTCACTACCTTATGGCTCTGGCCAAAACTCAAGGTTTTTTCATTCACTTGTACACACTTTTTCACTTCGAAGTTGCCTGATTACCCCTCCCACTCCACTAGTGAACCAGGAGCTCCCAACCCACGTCCACCCAACACGATGGTCACAAGACAAGTGGTGACAAGACAAGTGTGTGGTGTGTGTGAGTGGTGGTGAGTGTGGTATGTGTGGTGGTGGTGAGTGTGGTGTGTGTGGGTGGTGGTGAGTGTGGTATGTGTGGTGGTGGTGAGTGAGGTGTGTGTGGGTGGTGGTGAGTGTGGTGTGTGTGGGTGGTGGTGAGTGTGGTGTGTGTGGGTGGTGGTGAGTGTGGTGTGTGTGGGTGGTGGTGTGTGTGGGTGGTGGTGAGTGTGGTGTGTGTGGGTGGTGGTGAGTGTGGTGTGTGTGGGTGGTGGTGAGTGTGGTGTGTGTGGGTGGTGGTGAGTGTGGTGTGTGTGGGTGGTGGTGTGTGTGGTGTGTGTGGGTGGTGGTGAGTGTGGTGTGTGTGGGTGGTGGTGAGTATGGTGTGTGTGGGTGGTGGTGAGTGTGGTGTGTGGGTGGTGGTTAGTGTGGTGTGTGTGGGTGGTGGTTAGTGTGGTGTGTGTGGGTGGTGGTTAGTGTGGTGTGTGTGGGTGGTGGTGTGTGTGGTGTGTGGGTGGTGGTGAGTGTGGTAGTGGTGAGTGTGGTGTGTGTGGGTGGTGGTGAGTGTGGTGTGTGTGGGTGGTGGTGTGTGTGGGTGGTGGTGAGTGTGGTGTGTGTGGGTGGTGGTGAGTGTGGTGTGTGTGGGTGGTGGTGTGTGTGGGTGGTGGTGAGTGTGGTGTGTGTGGTGTTGGTGTGTGTGGGTGGTGGTGAGTGTGGTGTGTGGGTGGTGGTGAGTGTGTTGTGTGGTGGTGAGTGTGGTGTGTGGGTGGTGGTGAGTGTGTTGTGTGGTGGTGAGTGTGGTGTGTGGGTGGTGGTGAGTGTGTTGTGTGGTGGTGAGTGTGGTGTGTGGGTGGTGGTGAGTGTGGTGTGTGTGGGTGGTGGTGAGTGTGGTGTGTGGGTGGTGGTGAGTGTGGTGTGTGGGTGGTGGTGAGTGTGGTGTGTGTGGGTGGTGGTGAGTGTGGTGTGTGTGGGTGGTGGTGTGTGTGGGTGGTGGTGTGTGTGGGTGGTGGTGAGTGTGGTGTGTGTGGGTGGTGGTGTGTGTGGATGGTGGTGTGTGTGGGTGGTGGTGAGTGTGGTGTGTGGGTGGTGGTGAGTGTGGTGTGTGTGGGTGGTGGTGAGTGTGGTGTGTGTGGGTGGTGGTGTGTGTGGGTGGTGGTGAGTGTGGTGTGTGTGGGTGGTGGTGTGTGGGTGGCGATGAGTGTGGTGTGTGTGGGTGGTGGTGAGTGTGGTGTGTGTGGGTGGTGGTGAGTGTGGTGTGTGTGGGTGGTGGTGTGTGTGGGTGGTGGTGAGTGTGGTGTGTGTGGGTGATGGTAGTGAGTGTGGTGTGTGTGGGTGGTGGTGTGTGTGGGTGGTGGTGAGTGTGGGTGGTGGTGAGTGTGGTGTATGTGGGAGGTGGTGAGTGTGGGTGGTTGTGAGTGTGGTGTGTGGGTGGTGGTGAGTGTGGTGTGTGTGTGGGTGGTGGTGAGTGTGGTGTGTGTGGGTGGTGGTGAGTGTGGTGTGTGGGTGGTGGTGAGTGTGGTGTGTGGGTGGTGGTGAGTGTGGTGTGTGAGTGGTGGTGAGTGTGGTGTGTGTGGGTGGTGGTGAGTGGTGTGTGTGGGTGGTAGTGAGTGTGGTGTGTGTGGGTGGTGGTGAGTGTGGTGTGTGTGGGTGGTGGTGGTTGTGGTGTGTGGGTGGTGGTGAGTGTGGTGTGTGGGTGGTGGTGAGTGTGGTGTGTGGGTGGTGGTGAGTGTGGTGTGTGTGGGTGGTGGTGAGTGTGGTGTGTGTGGGTGGTGGTGAGTGTCATGTGTGGTGGTAGTGAGTGTGGTGTATGTGGGAGGTGGTGAGTGTGGGTGGTGGTGAGTGTGGTGTATGTGGGAGGTGGTGAGTGTGGGTGGTGGTGAGTGTGGTGTATGTGGGAGGTGGTGAGTGTGGGTGGTGGTGAGTGTGGTGTATGTGGGAGGTGGTGAGTGTGGGTGGTGGTGAGTGTGGTGTGTGGGTGGTGGTGATGTGTGTGGGTGGTGGTGAGTGTGGTGTGTGTGGGTGGTGGTGAGTGTGGTGTGTGGGTGGTGGTGAGTGTGGTGTGTGTGGGTGGTGGTGAGTGTGGTGTGTGGTGGTGGTGAGTGTGGTGGTGGTGAGTGTGGTGTGTGGTGGTGGTGAGTGTGGTGTGTGGTGGTGGTGAGTGTGGTGTGTGTGGGTGGTGGTGAGTGTGGTGTGTGGTGGTGGTGAGTGTGGTGGTGGTGAGTGTGGTGTGTGGGTGGTGGTGAGTGTGGTGGTGGTGAGTGTGGTGTGTGGGTGGTGGTGAGTGTGGTGTGTGTGGGTGGTGGTGAGTGTGGTGTGTGTGGGTGGTGGTGTGTGTGGGTGGTGGTGAGTGTGGTGTGTGTGGGTGGTGGTGAGTGTGGTGTGTGTGGGTGGTGGTGAGTGTGGTGTGTGGGTGGTGGTGAGTGTGGTGTGTGGGTGGTGGTGAGTGTGGTGTGTGTGGGTGGTGGTGAGTGTGGTGTGTGTGGGTGGTGGTGTGTGTGGGTGGTGGTGTGTGTGGGTGGTGGTGAGTGTGGTGTGTGTGGGTGGTGGTGAGTGTGGTGTGTGTGGGTGGTGGTGTGTGTGGGTGGTGGTGAGTGTGGTGTGTGTGGTGGTGGTGTGTGTGGGTGGTGGTGAGTGTGGTGTGTGGGTGGTGGTGAATGTGTTGTGTGGTGGTGAGTGTGGTGTGTGGGTGGTGGTGAGTGTGTTGTGTGGTGGTGAGTGTGGTGTGTGGGTGGTGGTGAGAGTGGTGTGTGTGGGTGGTGGTGAGTGTGGTGTGTGGGTGGTGGTGAGTGTGGTGTGTGGGTGGTGGTGAGTGTGGTGTGTGTGGGTGGTGGTGAGTGTGGTGTGTGTGGGTGGTGGTGTGTGTGGGTGGTGGTGTGTGTGGGTGGTGGTGAGTGTGGTGTGTGTGGGTGGTGGTGTGTGTGGGTGGTGGTGTGTGTGGGTGGTGGTGAGTGTGGTGTGTGGGTGGTGGTGAGTGTGGTGTGTGTGGGTGGTGGTGAGTGTGGTGTGTGTGGGTGGTGGTGTGTGTGGGTGGTGGTGAGTGTGGTGTGTGTGGGTGGTGGTGTGTGTGGGTGGCGATGAGTGTGGTGTGTGTGGGTGGTGGTGAGTGTGGTGTGTGTGGGTGGTGGTGAGTGTGGTGTGTGTGGGTGGTGGTGTGTGTGGGTGGTGGTGAGTGTGGTGTGTGTGGGTGATGGTAGTGAGTGTGGTGTGTGTGGGTGGTGGTGTGTGGGTGGTGGTGAGTGTGGGTGGTGGTGAGTGTGGTGTATGTGGGAGGTGGTGAGTGTGGGTGGTTGTGAGTGTGGTGTGTGGGTGGTGGTGAGTGTGGTGTGTGTGTGGGTGGTGGTGAGTGTGGTGTGTGTGGGTGGTGGTGAGTGTGGTGTGTGGGTGGTGGTGAGTGTGGTGTGTGGGTGGTGGTGAGTGTGGTGTGTGAGTGGTGGTGAGTGTGGTGTGTGTGGGTGGTGGTGAGTGGTGTGTGTGGGTGGTGGTGAGTGTGGTGTGTGTGGGTGGTGGTGAGTGTGGTGTGTGTGGGTGGTGGTGGTTGTGGTGTGTGGGTGGTGGTGAGTGTGGTGTGTGGGTGGTGGTGAGTGTGGTGTGTGGGTGGTGGTGAGTGTGGTGTGTGTGGGTGGTGGTGAGTGTGGTGTGTGTGGGTGGTGGTGAGTGTCATGTGTGGTGGTAGTGAGTGTGGTGTATGTGGGAGGTGGTGAGTGTGGGTGGTGGTGAGTGTGGTGTATGTGGGAGGTGGTGAGTGTGGGTGGTGGTGAGTGTGGTGTATGTGGGAGGTGGTGAGTGTGGGTGGTGGTGAGTGTGGTGTATGTGGGAGGTGGTGAGTGTGGGTGGTGGTGAGTGTGTTGTGTGGGTGGTGGTGATGTGTGTGGGTGGTGGTGAGTGTGGTGTGTGTGGGTGGTGGTGAGTGTGGTGTGTGGGTGGTGGTGAGTGTGGTGTGTGTGGGTGGTGGTGAGTGTGGTGTGTGGTGGTGGTGAGTGTGGTGGTGGTGAGTGTGGTGTGTGGTGGTGGTGAGTGTGGTGTGTGGTGGTGGTGAGTGTGGTGTGTGTGGGTGGTGGTGAGTGTGGTGTGTGGTGGTGGTGAGTGTGGTGGTGGTGAGTGTGGTGTGTGGGTGGTGGTGAGTGTGGTGGTGGTGAGTGTGGTGTGTGGGTGGTGGTGAGTGTGGTGGTGGTGAGTGTGGTGTGTGTGGGTGGTGGTGAGTGTGGTGTGTGTGGGTGGTGGTGAGTGTGGTGTGTGTGGGTGGTGGTGAGTGTGGTGTGTGGGTGGTGGTGAGTGTGGTGGTGGTGAGTGTGGTGTGTGTGGGTGGTGGTGAGTGTGGTGGTGTGTGGGTGGTGGTGAGTGTGGTGTGTGTGGGTGGTGGTGAGTGTGGTGTGTGGGGGGTGGTGAGTGTGGTGTGTAGTGGTGGTGGTGAGTGTGGTGGTGGTGGTGGTGGTGAGTGTGGTGGTGGAGGTGAGTGTGGTGTGTGTGGGTGGTGGTGAGTGTGGTGTGTGTGGGTGGTGGTGAGTGTGGTGTGTGGGTGGTGGTGAGTGTGGTGTGTGTGGGTGGTGGTGAGTGTGGTGTGTGGGTGGTGGTGAGTGTGGTGGTGGTGAGTGTGGTGGTGGTGAGTGTGGTGTGTGTGGGTGGTGGTGAGTGTGGTGGTGTGTGGGTGGTGGTGAGTGTGGTGTGTGTGGGTGGTTGTGAGTGTGGTGTGTGGGTGGTGGTGAGTGTGGTGTGTAGTGGTGGTGGTGAGTGGTGGTGGTGGTGGTGGTGAGTGTGATGGTGGTGGTGAGTGTGGTGGTGTGTGGGTGGTGGTGAGTGTGGTGTGTGTGGGTGGTGGTGAGTGTGGTGTGTGGGTGGTGGTGAGTGTGGTGTGTAGTGGTGGTGGTGTGTGTGGGTGGTGGTGGTGGTGGTGAGTGTGGTGGTGGTGGTGAGTGTGGTGTGTGTGGGTGGTAGTGAGTGTGGTGGTGGTGAGTGTGGTGTGTGTGGGTGGTGGTGAGTGTGGTGTGTGTGGGTGGTGGTGAGTGTGGTGTGTGTGGGTGGTGGTGAGTGTGGTGTGTGGGTGGTGGTGAGTGTGGTGGTGGTGAGTGTGGTGTGTGTGGGTGGTGGTGAGTGTGGTGGTGTGTGGGTGGTGGTGAGTGTGGTGTGTGTGGGTGGTGGTGAGTGTGGTGTGTGGGGGGTGGTGAGTGTGGTGTGTAGTGGTGGTGGTGAGTGTGGTGGTGGTGGTGAGTGTGGTGGTGGTGGTGAGTGTGGTGTGTGTGGGTGGTGGTGAGTGTGGTGTGTGTGGGTGGTGGTGAGTGTGGTGTGTGGGTGGTGGTGAGTGTGGTGTGTGTGGGTGGTGGTGAGTGTGGTGTGTGGGTGATGGTGAGTGTGGTGGTGGTGAGTGTGGTGGTGGTGAGTGTGGTGTGTGTGGGTGGTGGTGAGTGTGGTGGTGTGTGGGTGGTGGTGAGTGTGGTGTGTGTGGGTGGTGGTGAGTGTGGTGTGTGGGTGGTGGTGAGTGTGGTGTGTGTGGGTGGTGGTGAGTGTGGTGTGTGGGTGGTGGTGAGTGTGGTGTGTAGTGGTGGTGGTGAGTGGTGGTGGTGGTGGTGGTGAGTGTGGTGGTGTGTGGGTGGTGGTGAGTGTGGTGTGTGTGGGTGGTGGTGAGTGTTGTGTGTGGGTGGTGGTGAGTGTGGTGTGTAGTGGTGGTGGTGTGTGTGGGTGGTGGTGGTGGTGGTGAGTGTGGTGGTGGTGGTGAGTGTGGTGTGTGTGGGTGGTAGTGAGTGTGGTGGTGGTGAGTGTGGTGTGTGTGGGTGGTGGTGAGTGTGGTGTGTGTGGGTGGTGGTGAGTGTGGTGTGTGTGGGTGGTGGTGAGTGTGGTGTGTGGGTGGTGGTGAGTGTGGTGGTGGTGAGTGTGGTGTGTGTGGGTGGTGGTGAGTGTGGTGTGTGTTGGTGGTAGTGAGTGTGGTGTGTGGGTGGTGGTGAGTGTGGTGTGTGGTGGTGGTGGTGAGTGTTGTGGTGGTGGTGGTGGTGAGTGTGGTGGTGGTGAGCTTGGAGAGTTGTCCCAACAAGACAAGTTGTGGCAGTTTGGTAGTTTGTGGGAACTCAGTGACAGGGGAGCGGAGGTGATGACTAACTTTCTAATCAACCGCTAATTCTCGTGGCGACCACAGACAAACTTGCTGAGTCCTGCCAATGACTTTGTCTGAGGTGATTTGCAGGAATGATGTAAAGATATATATATATATATCTATATATATATATATATATATATATATATATATATATATATATATATATGCGAACAAGCCTGAATGGTCCCCAGGACAATATGCAACTGAAAACTCACACCCCAGAAGTGACTCGAACCCATACTCCCAGATGCCACGCAACTGGTATGTACAAGACGCCTTAATCCACTTGACCATCACGACCGGACATAATGAGGTGATAGCCGAGGCTATTTGAACCACCCCACCGCCGGCACTCGGATAGTAAGCTTGGGCATAGCATTTTACCAAATCACCTCATTCTTTGGGGCACACGTGAGGAACACAAATGCGAACAAGCCTGAATGGTCCCCAGGACAATATGCAACTGAAAACTCACACCCCAGAAGTGACTCGAACCCATACTCCCAGATGCCACGCAACTGGTATGTACAAGACGCCTTAATCCACTTGACCATCACGACCGGACATAATGAGGTGATAGCCGAGGCTATTTGAACCACCCCACCGCCGGCACTCGGATAGTAAGCTTGGGCATAGCATTTTACCAAATCACCTCATTCTTTGGGGCACACGTGAGGAACACAAATGCGAACAAGCCTGAATGGTCCCCAGGACAATATGCAACTGAAAACTCACACCCCAGAAGTGACTCGAACCCATACTCCCAGATGCCACGCAACTGGTATGTACAAGACGCCTTAATCCACTTGACCATCACGACCGGACATAATGAGGTGATAGCCGAGGCTATTTGAACCACCCCACTGCCGGCACTCGGATAGTAAGCTTGGGCATAGCATTTTACCAAATCACCTCATTCTTTGGGGCACACGTGAGGAACACAAATGCGAACAAGCCTGAATGGTCCCCAGGACAATATGCAACTGAAAACTCACACCCCAGAAGTGACTCGAACCCATACTCCCAGATGCCACGCAACTGGTATGTACAAGACGCCTTAATCCACTTGACCATCACGACCGGACATAATGAGGTGATAGCCGAGGCTATTTGAACCACCCCACCGCCGGCACTCGGATAGTAAGCTTGGGCATAGCATTTTACCAAATCACCTCATTCTTTGGGGCACACGTGAGGAACACAAATGCGAACAAGCCTGAATGGTCCCCAGGACAATATGCAACTGAAAACTCACACCCCAGAAGTGACTCGAACCCATACTCCCAGATGCCACGCAACTGGTATGTACAAGACGCCTTAATCCACTTGACCATCACGACCGGACATAATGAGGTGATAGCCGAGGCTATTTGAACCACCCCACCGCCGGCACTCGGATAGTAAGCTTGGGCATAGCATTTTACCAAATCACCTCATTCTTTGGGGCACACATGAGGAACACAAATGCGAACAAGCCTGAATGGTCCCCAGGACAATATGCAACTGAAAACTCACACCCCAGAAGTGACTCGAACCCATACTCAAATAGCCTCGGCTATCAAATAGCCTCGGCTATCACCTCATTATGTCCGGTCGTGATGGTCAAGTGGATTAAGGCGTCTTGTACATACCAGTTGCGTGGCATCTGGGAGTATGGGTTCGAGTCACTTCTGGGGTGTGAGTTTTCAGTTGCATATTGTCCTGGGGACCATTCAGGCTTGTTCGCATTTGTGTTCCTCACGTGTGCCCCAAAGAATGAGGTGATTTGGTAAAATGCTATGCCCAAGCTTACTATCCGAGTGCCGGCGGTGGGGTGGTTCAAATAGCCTCGGCTATCACCTCATTATGTCCGGTCGTGATGGTCAAGTGGATTAAGGCGTCTTGTACATACCAGTTGCGTGGCATCTGGGAGTATGGGTTCGAGTCACTTCTGGGGTGTGAGTTTTCAGTTGCATATTGTCCTGGGGACCATTCAGGCTTGTTCGCATTTGTGTTCCTCACGTGTGCCCCAAAGAATGAGGTGATTTGGTAAAATGCTATGCCCAAGCTTACTATCCGAGTGCCGGCGGTGGGGTGGTTCAAATAGCCTCGGCTATCACCTCATTATGTCCGGTCGTGATGGTCAAGTGGATTAAGGCGTCTTGTACATACCAGTTGCGTGGCATCTGGGAGTATGGGTTCGAGTCACTTCTGGGGTGTGAGTTTTCAGTTGCATATTGTCCTGGGGACCATTCAGGCTTGTTCGCATTTGTGTTCCTCACGTGTGCCCCAAAGAATGAGGTGATTTGGTAAAATGCTATGCCCAAGCTTACTATCCTAGTGCCGGCGGTGGGGTGGTTCAAATAGCCTCGGCTATCACCTCATTATGTCCGGTCGTGATGGTCAAGTGGATTAAGGCGTCTTGTACATACCAGTTGCGTGGCATCTGGGAGTATGGGTTCGAGTCACTTCTGGGGTGTGAGTTTTCAGTTGCATATTGTCCTGGGGACCATTCAGGCTTGTTCGCATTTGTGTTCCTCACGTGTGCCCCAAAGAATGAGGTGATTTGGTAAAATGCTATGCCCAAGCTTACTATCCGAGTGCCGGCGGTGGGGTGGTTCAAATAGCCTCGGCTATCACCTCATTATGTCCGGTCGTGATGGTCAAGTGGATTAAGGCGTCTTGTACATACCAGTTGCGTGGCATCTGGGAGTATGGGTTCGAGTCACTTCTGGGGTGTGAGTTTTCAGTTGCATATTGTCCTGGGGACCATTCAGGCTTGTTCGCATTTGTGTTCCTCACGTGTGCCCCAAAGAATGAGGTGATTTGGTAAAATGCTATGCCCAAGCTTACTATCCGAGTGCCGGCGGTGGGATGGTTCAAATAGCCTCGGCTATCACCTCATTATGTCCGGTCGTGATGGTCAAGTGGATTAAGGCGTCTTGTACATACCAGTTGCGTGGCATCTGGGAGTATGGGTTCGAGTCACTTCTGGGGTGTGAGTTTTCAGTTGCATATTGTCCTGGGGACCATTCAGGCTTGTTCGCATTTGTGTTCCTCACGTGTGCCCCAAAGAATGAGGTGATTTGGTAAAATGCTATGCCCAAGCTTACTATCCGAGTGCCGGCGGTGGGGTGGTTCAAATAGCCTCGGCTATCACCTCATTATGTCCGGTCGTGATGGTCAAGTGGATTAAGGCGTCTTGTACATACCAGTTGCGTGGCATCTGGGAGTATGGGTTCGAGTCACTTCTGGGGTGTGAGTTTTCAGTTGCATATTGTCCTGGGGACCATTCAGGCTTGTTCGCATTTGTGTTCCTCACGTGTGCCCCAAAGAATGAGGTGATTTGGTAAAATGCTATGCCCAAGCTTACTATCCGAGTGCCGGCGGTGGGGTGGTTCAAATAGCCTCGGCTATCACCTCATTATGTCCGGTCGTGATGGTCAAGTGGATTAAGGCGTCTTGTACATACCAGTTGCGTGGCATCTGGGAGTATGGGTTCGAGTCACTTCTGGGGTGTGAGTTTTCAGTTATATATATATATATATATATATATATATATATATATATATATATATATATATATATGTCGTACCTAGTAGCCAGAACGCACTTCTCAGCCTACTATGCAAGGCCCGATTTGCCTAATAAGCCAAGTTTTCCTAAATTAATTTATTTTCTCTAATTTTTTCCTTATGAAATGATAAAGCTACCCATTTCATTATGTATGAGGTCAATTTTTTTATATTGGAGTTAAAATTAACAAAGATATATGACCAAACCTAACCAACCCTACCTAACCTAACCTAACCTATCTTTATAGGTTAGGTTAGGTATGGTAGCCGAAAAAGTTAGGTTAGGTCAGGTTAGGTAGGTTAGGTAGTCGAAAAACAATTAATTCATGAAAACTAGGCTTATTAGGTAAATCGGGCCTTGCATAGTAGGCCGAGAAGTGCGTTCTGGCTACTAGGTACGACATATATATATATATATATATATACATCTATATATATATATATATATATATATATATATATATATATATATCTATATATATATATATATATATATATATATATATATATATATATATATATATATATATATATATATTGGTCCATATTTCTTGATGCTTCTATATTGGAGCGGAGTCTTGAGGTGGGTAGAATATAGTTGTGCAATAATTGGCTGTTGATTGCTGGTGTTGACTTCTTGATGTGTAGTGCCTCGCAAACGTCAAGCCGCCTGCTTTCGCTGTATCTATCGATGATTTCTGTGTTGTTTACTAGGATTTCAGAAATCCTAGTAAACAACACAGAATTCATCGATTTCTAGGATTTCAGAAATCCTAGTAAACAACACAGAAATCATCGATAGATACAGCGATAGCAGGCGGCTTGACGTTTGCGAGGCACTACACATCAAGACGTCAACACCAGCAATCAACAGCCAATTATTGCACAACTATATTCTACCCACCTCAAGACTCCGCTCCAATATAGAAGCATCAAGAAATATGGACCAATAGGCTTTCTACAAACACTTCTATTCAATATATATATATATATATATATATATATATATATATATATATATATATATATATATATATATATATATATATATATATATATATATATATATATATTATATATATATATATATATATATATATATATATATATATATATATATATATATATATATATATATATATATATATATATATATATATATATATATATATATATTTATATTGTGATGGTAAAGCGTTGGTGTTCGGCTGTTTCAAAAGCTCGGGGCAGGGCCTCGTCACTGAACAAAAAAAAAAGAGAAGTTTGTCCTTTCGTCTGTGGTAAGGTAATGGGAAGACACACAAAACACAAAGTATAAACAATGAAATTTTTAATTACTCTAGAAAACAAGATATGAATAAAGACGATCTCATAAAATTCGAAACAAGTCAACAAACAAAACAACATGAATAATTACTGGCAATGAAAAGTTACTCTAAGACAAGTAAGTGCAAAATCAAATAAGTGAGGTGCTGGGAATACTGGCTTCAAGCTGCCACCTCCCTTAGTACACGACAGCCAGGGCTTAGTCTACTAGCGACAGATGTCAACTCCAAGGAGCACAGAGATATTCTGAGGAGTCGGCGAGCTGCTGACCCAGACGTCGACTCTTGTGGTGGCGTGAGTGCAGGTGCGGCGAGACACCAGCCAATCAGCAACAGGCAGGCGGAGAATGGGTAGTTTGCTGGTTTACGGCGGGTGGAAGCCGGTGTGTCTGGTGGTGCACTGGTACGCTTTGCTTCCTGGGCAAAACGTTTGGCGATACTGGTGGACGTATCTTCAATATAGTAAAGACGTAAATATGTAGGGAAGAGCAGGCTCAATCTCTCTTGAAAGAGATTATCATCACAACTCTCCCCCGAAGCCTGCGGTTCTGGAAGAAGTTACGTCTTCATGTGGTGGAGTGATAGTTGGCGTTGCTTCTACTTCATAGACTCTGGAGAGGGCGTCGGCTATGATGTTGTCAGAACACTTGATATAGTGGATCTCCAGGTTGAAATCTTGCAGATATAAAGCCCATCGTAGAAGACGT
The DNA here is from genome assembly GCF_040958095.1 of Procambarus clarkii. Taxonomy (NCBI): domain Eukaryota; kingdom Metazoa; phylum Arthropoda; class Malacostraca; order Decapoda; family Cambaridae; genus Procambarus; species Procambarus clarkii. The sequence continues at coordinate 23,539,625 of NC_091164.1, read as the reverse complement.
TGGTTATTGAATTGGGCTTGATGTAAGAAGCGGAGAGGATTGTGGTCTGAGAAGATGGTGGTAGACCTGGCACCTTGTAGGTATGGAGCAAAGTGCTGGTGATTCAGGACGATGGAGAGTAGCTCCTTCTCGATAGTGCTGTAGTTCCTCTGGTGGGGTTTCAACTTGTAGCTGTAGTAGCTGACAGGTAGAACCTCCTCGCCTCGTTGCTGCATCAGGATACCACCGATGCCGGTACCACTGGCGTCGACATGAAGGATGAAAGGCTTGGTGATATCTGGCGAGGCGAGAATGGGATTAGAACAGAGGAGGAATTTGAGTTGTTCGAAAGCAACGGTTTGCTGCATGGTCCAATTATACCGTTGCTTGGGACTGTTTAAAGTAATTAAAGGTGTTGCTACCTTACCTTGGGGTTTTGGCACCAAGATACAGGGTGAGGCCCAGGGGGACTCACAAGGTGTAGCCAGTCCATGATCCAAGAGGTACTGCAACTCAGCACGCATGACTTCCTTCTTGCTAGGGCTGATTCGGTAGAAGGGATGACGAATCGGCCGGGTGTCAGGGAGCAGTTGGATGTCGTGCTGGGTAACATTACACTCTTGTGGATCATCTCGGAACAACTCCTGATGTTCTTTGAAGATCTTGATGAGAGGTGCACTATGATTGTCCTGAAAATTATTGTGAAGATCAGTTAGGATTTCCGAATTGGAAAACGCTGACTCCGTGTCAGTGCTTTCGGGAGGAGAAGCAGGGAAGGTCTCACTGTGGATGTATGGACCTTTAAAGGAAGAATATGTTAACATTACAGTGGGAGGAGTACCGTTATATAGCTTCAGGAGGTTGACGTGGCACAGCTGGGTCTTCCGCCGCCTATCTGGAGTCTCTAGAACGTAGTTGTGGTTGTTTCTGCACTCCTTGATGCGGTAGGGTCCTGAAAACCTGTTTTGCAAAGGAGAACCTGGGATAGGGAAATAGGCAAACACGAAGTCTCCCGGTTTAAATTTCCTTACTTTGCTGGTCTGGTCGTAATGAGTCTTCATCCTCTCCTGTGCTTTCAATAGATTATCTTTGGCAAAACTGTGTACCCTCTCTAGAATGTGTTGTAGGTTTTGAAGAAACTGGGGGACATTCTGATGCTCACTGAAGGTGGCATCACGTAGAGAGTCTTTGAAAGCTTTGAGAGGAGTACGGCACTTACGTCCGTAGAGCATCTCATAAGGAGATACTCCTAGAGACTCATTGGGAAGACTTCTATAGATACACATAATCAGATCAATTTGCTTATCCCAATCCTTAGAGGTTTCATTGCAAAACTTCTTCAGGAGTGCTTTAATAGTCTGATGACTATGCTCAAGAGAACCCTGTGAAGCAGGATGATAGGGGCTGGTCAATACCTGTTTGATGTTGAACTCTTCCAGTGTCCTCTTGAAGAGATCACTGGTGAAGTTGGTGCCACAGTCGCTCTGAACCTCCCTTGGAAATCCATACTGGGTGAAGATCTTTAATAAGTGTTTCACAACCGTAGCAGCCGTAATGTTCTTTACTGGAACTGCTATGGGGAATCTGGTGGTAGGACACAGGATGGTTAGGATATAGGCGTTACCTGAACTGGTCCGAGGTAAAGGACCAACACAGTCTATAATAAGTCTGTGGAAAGGTTCCACAGGCACCTGTATGGGAGTCAGTGGTGCTCTGGGGATAGAGATGTTCGGTTTACCTGCCATCTGACATGTATGACACTGTTTGACGTACTGTTTGACGCTATTTACCATACCTGGCCAGTAGTAGTCTTGACGGATTCCATGGTAGGTCTTGTTAAATCCGTAGTGGGAGAGTGCTCCGTGGGCCAGGTGTAGAATAGTGGGCCGCAGGCTGGCAGGAATCACTAGTTGTTCGACGTTGGCCCAATCGTCCTCCTCCTTCAGTTTACTGGGTCTATATCTGCGGTAGAGCAACTCGTTCTCTAGAAAGAACCCAGGAATACTGTCAGGTTGAGTCTCAGCCTGGAAAAATAATGGTGTCAAGGTAAGATCTTCCCTCTGTAACTTATGGAACTCCAACTTGGTCAGATTCGGGGGTAGTTTCTGAGGGTCTTGAGGGACAGCGGTAGCAGTAGAGTCAGCTGGCTGTGGTCGTGCAGTTTGTGCACGGGTGGTCACTAAAACCGGAGGAGAAACTTCATCACTCTCTTGAACCTTTGCTGGAACATACTCAAAGATAGGATTATCCATTACAGAGGTACACACCTGGGGTTTGTCCATGACGATCAGGTTGGTCGGTTGCAGGTCTTCTGCCAAGTCGTTGCCCAGGAGAAGTTGCACTCCAGGCATGGGAAAAGGCTTTTCCCTGATGGCGACTTGGACTTCTCCGGTCACGAAGGGACAATCCAGATGGACTCTGGCGAGAGGATAAGGAGTGGTAGCAGTGAGGTCAGTGATGAAGACGGTTTCTCCGGTGTAGGCGATATTGGGCACAGCTGATTTCAAAATAATTGATTGAAGAGCCGCTGTGTCCCTCAAGATCTTCAGTTTGAAACGTCCCTCCGGATTTAAGCCGTTGGTAGAGACAGTTCCAGTATACAGGTGTTTACTGAAAAGAGAAAGATCATTAACATGAACACCAACATTCATCACAGGCTTACCGGACTTATGAGGAGTCTGTTTGGGTTTAGTGGATTCAGTATTTCCTTTGTATTGAGACTTACCACATTTATCTATGGTATGTCCATAGAGTCTACCATACTTACAGTACAATTGCGAGCCAGCTTGATCGGTACACACTTTCTCGTAACTGTACCAAGACTTCTTACTGGAAGATGGTTCTGGTGTCAGCCGGTGGATGAGGCTGTAAGTGTCAGCCGACTTAGCACACTTTAGGTAGTCGGTCTCTTCTTTATCTGCTAAATATAAACGGACAGGAGGCGGCACACGCCTCAAGAATTCTTCAACTAGCATGAGGTTGACGAGTTCTGCAAAGGTAGAGACATGTGCTGCTTCCAGCCATTTCATAAAATATCTCCTTTTGGTATTAGCAAATTCGAGAAAGGTAGTGGTACTTGCCTTCAGGTGGTCACGGAATTTCCTTCGATAGCTTTCGGTGGAGAGAAGGTAGGCGTCCAACACTGCTTGTTTCAGAGTCTGGTAGTCATTCTCAGTCGCCAAAGTGCTGAGTGTAACTGCAGCTCTACCTGTGAGATGTACTCTGAGAAGGGTTGCCCATTGGTCGGCAGGCCAACTAAGTTGATTAGCAAGGGTCTCAAAGGTGGTAAAAAATACATCAACTTCTGTCTCTACGAGTGGTGGCATTAACTTACTTGCATGTGAAATATTGAATCTGACAGGAAGATTGGCAGTAGCTTGCTGGCGTTGAGCGAGGTGTGAAGTTTCCAACGCGAATTCTTGTTGACGACATTCCATAGCCAGAGCTGCTTGTTGTTTGTCATGGTCGCGTTGCATCTCCAATTGGCGTTGCTTTGTTTCAAGCTGTACTCGTTCCCGCTCACGGATTATTGCAAACTCACGTTCTTGTTCTTCTTTTCGTATGGCAGCTGCTTCCCTTTGTTGCTCGAGGGCTTCTCTTTGTTGTTCGCGTTCGATCTTGGCAAGCTCTATTTTGAGTTTCATCGTTGCCAAATCAGTTCTATCTGCAATAAAGTAAGTTTCGTGAGTTTCAGAGTCTATCTTACCTTCCTCTAAGAGATGATCCAGTAACAGGTTATGTAGTTCATTTTTGTTGGCTTGGTAGGGAACTTCTAGTTGATACTCATGTGCAAGAGTTTGTAATTCAGTCCTCTTGGCACGACTTAAAGTCCCTATTTCACCTGCTGGATCTGTACGGAAAGCTTGGAGACGAAACATGGTGAAATTAGCAAATAAATGCACAACGAATATACTGTTGTGATATGGTGAATGTCAGAAACAGGACAACGTGGCAACTGGTACCTATCCTGTGGAATCGTTAACAATAATGTTAATTTCAAGATGATAAATAATTAATAAATCAAGGTCGCAGGAAATCTTGTACCCGGTACTCATGTAAGAGGATAAGGGCAAGAAAATCCTACTAAATAAGCGAAACTGAGTTTCTAAAACAAATGAAACAGTTAATTGCCTCAAAAGTGAATTAGGTAGTCCAAGAATGTAGGCATACCTTGCCGAGTCTCTATAGGACATAAGCAAGTTTTTCCCACTGAAATTAATATGATACTTACAGAATTAGTGAACTTTTGTGCTCTGAAAAAGAAGGCTAATTCCCTACCAATGTAAATATCATCATCTCTGGCCGACGTGTAGGGGTGCGAGGTGTCAACTGGTGACGAGAACTGCTGCTGAGGTCCCAATTCAGCAACTAAAGTTCGTGCGAGAGGAACTATGGCCCTCTTTATCCTCCTACCGTCAGATTTCAGAAGATTAGGAGCACTTGACCCGGGGACAGACCACAGTACCAGGGTACCAATATGATGATCTGCCGAAAATATGAGAAATATCCTTCTTGAGGTTATGTTGATATGATTTCGGGGTTTTAGTGTCCCCGCGGCCCGGTCCTCGACCAGGCCTCCACCCCCAGGAAGCAGCCCGTGACAGCTGACTAACTCCCAGGTACCTATTTACTGCTAGGTAACAGGGGCATTCAGGGTGAAAGAAACTTTGCCCATTTGTTACTGCCTCGTGCGGGAATCGAACCCGCGCCACAGAATTACGAGTCCTGCACGCTATCCACCAGGCTATGAGGCCCTAAGATGATGGTAAACACGAGTAATAACACGGAGGGAGAGATGACCAATTTAGAGAATGACTGAGGCCTACAGTCACCACGTAATCCAAAGTTGTCTCACCTTCACCATCTGCTACTCTCGGAATGCACAATACACACAGCTCCATATGAAAATAAAATTGAATATTGAAAATAGTGAAAAGTTACTTTACCAAAGCCAAATACGCTTACCACAAATTTACGATCTGGCACCAGTACCTGAGTGAAGCTCCGTGGACAGGGCCCCATGTAATGTGACGATAAAGCGTTGGTGTTCGGCTGTTTCAAAAGCTGGGAGCAAGGCCTCGTCACATAACAAAAAAAAAAGAGAAGTTTGTCCTTTCGTCTGTGGTAAGGTAATGGGAAAACACACAAAACACAAAGTATAAACAATGAAATTTTTAATTACTCTAGAAAACAAGATATGAATAAAGACGATCTCATAAAATTCGAAACAAGTCAACAAACAAAACAACATGAATAATTACTGGCAATGAAAAGTTACTCAAGTAAGACAAGTAAGTGCAAAATCAAATAAGTGAGGTGCTGGGAATACTGGCTTCAAGCTGCCACCTCCCTTAGTACACGACAGCCAGGGCTTAGTCTACTAGCGAGAGATGTCAACTCCAAGGAGCACAGAGATATTCTGAGGAATCGGCGAGTTGCTGACCCAGACGTCGACTCTTGTGGTGGCATGAGTGCAGGTGCGGCGAGACACCAGCCAATCAGCAACAGGCAGGCGGAGAATGGGTAGTTTGCTGGTTTACGGCGGGTGGAAGCCGGTGTGTCTGGTGGTGCACTGGTACGCTTTGCTTCCTGGGCAAAACGTTTGGCGATACTGGTGGACGTATCTTCAATATAGTAAAGACGTAAATATGTAGGGAAGAGCAGGCTCAATCTCTCTTGAAAGAGATAATCGTCACAATATATATATATATATATATATATATATATATATATATATATATATATATATATATATATATATATATATATATATATATATACATATGTCGTACCTAGTAGCCAGAACGCACTTATCGGCCTACTATGCAAGGCCCGATTTGCCTAATAAGCCAAGTTTTCCTGAATTAATATATTTTCTCTAGTTTTTTTCTTATGGAATGATAAAGAAACCCATTTCATTATGTATGAGGTCAATTTTTTTTTATTGGAGTTAAAATTAACGTAGATATATGACCGAACCTAACGAACCCTACCTAACCTAACCTAACCTATCTTTAAAGGTTAGGTTAGGTTAGGTAGCGGAAAAAGTTAGGTTAGGTTAGGTTAGGTAGCTTAGGTAGTCGAAAAACAATTAATTCATGAAAACTTGGCTTATTAGGCAAATTGGGCCTTGCATAGTAGGCTGAGAAGTGAGTTCTGGCTACTAGGTACGACATATATATATATATATATATATATATATATATATATATATATATATATATATATATATATATGTCGTACCTAGTAGCCAGAACTCACTTCTCAGCCTACTAGGTACGACATATATATATATATATATATATATATATATATATATATATATATATATATATATATATATATATATATATATGTCGTACCTAGTAGCCAGAACTCACTTCTGAGCCTACTATGCAAGGCCCAATTTGCCTAATAAGCCAAGTTTTCATGAATTAATTGCTTTTCGACTACCTAACCTACCTAACCTAACCTAACCTAACTTTTTGGCTACCTAACCTAACCTAACCTATAAAGATAGGTTAGGTTAGGTTAGGTAGGGTTGGTTAGGTTCGGTCATATATCTACGTTAATTTTAACTCCAATAAAAAAAAATTAACCTCTTACATAATGAAATGGGTTGCTTTATCATTTCATAAGAAAAAAATTAGAGAAAATATATTAATTCATGAAAACTTGGCTTATTAGGCAAATCGGGCCTTGCATTGTAGGCTGAAAAGTGAGTTCTGGCTAGTAGGTACGACATATGTATATATATATATATATATATATATATATATATATATATATATATATATATATATATATATATATATATATTTATATATATTATTAAATAAGACCGAAAAAGTAAGATTAATAGTTCTAACACGAATTTTCTCGATCTTTCTTACGTTTCTTTTCACTGTTGATGGTAATTCAAAGATCAATTCTCCAAAATTCATTTTTATTTCTAGTCTGACGCGACACTTGAGCGCGTTTTGTAAAACTTATTACATTTTCAAAGACTTTAGTTTACACAAACACACAACTTTAACTGAATAGAGCTTAAACATCTTTCGAGTTTTTATACCTACATTTGGGTGAAGTGACATGTTACAATAGTTTTGGATGAGGGGAAAATAAACTTTTAACACAAGACAGAACACGAAACATTGAAATACAAACAGGTATTAAAAGTAGGTAACTGCAGAAGGCCTATTTTTATTGGCCCATATTTCTTGATGCTTCTATATTGGAGCGGAGTCTTGAAGTGGGTAGAATATAGTTGTGCTTTAATTGGCTGTGGGTTGCTGGTGCTGACTTCTTGATTTGTAGTGCCTCGCAGAAGTCGAGCCGCCTGCTATCACTGTATCTATCGATGATTTCTGTGTTGTTTGCTAAGATTTCTCTGGTGATAGTTTGGTTGTGGGAAGAGGCTATATGTTCCTTAATGGAGCCCTGTTGCTTATGCATCGTTAAACGCCTGGAAAGAGATGACAAACCACTAAGTTGGTATGCTGAGTGGCAGTGGCAGGTAGTGACTGGCTGCCACTGGCTGCCACTCCCTCCCTCACCTCACCTCACCTGCCTTGCCACCATTCTCCACCCACCATACTGTTTTTGCTTCTATATACAGACGTTATATATAAGTATTTACATGTTTTGTTCACCATAACTGTACATCTAAGCTTGAATGGTGAGTAAAGGCAGAGAGACGTAGCTACTCACACAGTCAGCTGGTGGCGGCCGCCCTCAAGGCCAGACGCACTAATATTTCTCCTACAACAATACTGTTTGTGGTGTTATTACGCTATATACACACATTATATATAAATATCTACCTGTTTTATTCACCATACTTGTACAAGTAAACTGGTATGGTGCCCAAAGACCATCGTCGTCATCAGTAAACAACATGATAAGTCCTGCAGACGACGCCACCTCCCTCACCAAAATGGCGGCTCCCAACCTCCTACTCTCGCTGTTATCTCACACTATACACACGTTATATATAAGTATCTACATTTGTGTTCACCATAGCGAACCACTAAGCTGGTATGGTGAGTGCAGTCAATAAAAGGTGGCCACACACACTCAAAGGACATCGCCACCATCCTCCCTTCCACAGCATTACTCCTCCCTCCATGGCGCACAGCGCTAAATATCACCACAATCCTGCTATTATCAGAACCCTGGTCAGTTTTATCACAGTCAGGGGTCTTCTGTAATAATATCATCGCTACATAATAGCATGAACAAGTATATTATGGCATTTGTAGGCGATGCTGTGGTCACAAGCTGAACAGCAGTATTGTGAGCTCATGCTGCGTGCGTCAGGCTTGGTAGCTCACTCAATACTGAGGCCCCTAACACCCTGGGGTTTGGCCCACGATTTTTTTTTAAAATGGCGTCTGTTTACAAGAGCCCTGATGAAGGTGTGGTGAACCCCGTGTATCCACGGGCCGTTTAAATCTTGCGTAGTACTCCAAAGCATCATATGATGAGATGCGCAATTTACTGCAAGTCGGTCAAAGCATCATATGATGCGATGCGCAATTGAAGGGTTAAGAAACTCACCAAATCTAATTAATATTGTTAGTCAATGAATTTGGCCTCGAGTTAAATGACGCTGATAAAAAGTGGACTTTGGTGAATGAAATATTACAACATTGCATAGACCAAGAACTATTGCCAAGTGATATACCTTTATGCCAGCCTAGCCAAGCTGAAAGTGCAGCTCATAGGAACAAAGAGCTAGCACTAGAATTAGCAAAAATAAGACAAAAAAAACGAGGAGGCTAAATTTAGAGTGAATACCACTGTACTACCATCTGCCGGGAATTCAAACCCCAGGCATTATGATTAAAAGCATAACTTGCCTGAATTTTAAGACTCAGACCCTGAAAGGTTTTTCAACCATTTTCAGAGATTGGCCATGTCCATGAACTGGCCAAAGGAAGAGTGGGTGAAAATCCTACAGTCTTTTGTAGACTTTCTACAATCCTTTTGGAATCTACTTTTTCTACTTTTTTCTACTTTTTGAGGCACATGCAAACTGACAATGGTACTAATTTTAAGTCTGATATTTTTTAACAATTCTGTAAGGACCATGGAATAACTCATAAGGTTTCCAGCCCATAACATCCACAGAGTCAGGGGGTAATTGAGCACTTCCATCAAACGCTCAAGCAGATGTTGAAGACATTGTGCGAGAATTCCCACAGCTTCTGGGATGAAAACCTGCCTAATGTTTTGTTTGCTGCTCGAGAGGGGTTACAAAGTTCACTGGGTTGTTCTCCTTTTGAGTTAGTCTTTGGCCATAAAGTTCGTGGACCCTTGCAAATGTTACAGGAGAATCTGTTAGGGAACGTAACGTTGACCGAAGGTTCAGCTTTCTTTGCGCAACACCACCAGAGACTCCGGGACTGCAAGGCGGCGGCACTAAAGTATCTTGGGAAGGCCCAAGAAAATATGAAAGAACGACATGATGCTAAGGTTAAGTTGTGGTTACTTCAGCCTGGTGACACTGTCCTGGTATTAAAGTCTCGACTAGGGAACAATATGTTTCACAGGTACGAAGGCCCCTATATTGTGACAGAAAAGGCTGGAGACCTCACGGACAAAGTGAGGCACTCTGACAAGCGTAACCAGATGATGCTCATACACTTGAACCGGCTGAAGAAGTTCCAGGGGCCCCAGGCCCATCGCACTAAGCAATGTTTCCTTTTCCAATGAATGAGGGGAGGGGATGATTGTTCTGGGGGACCCAACTAATCTCATTCTCAATAATTCTAGTTCTGTGAATACTGTGGAGGAGGGACTATCCCATTTGCAGATGGCCCAACGTGAAGAGGTGCAGTCGTTCCTTGACGAATTCTCCAGTCTGTTCGTGGAGGTTCCGACCCAGACTGATGCCATCTCCTACGATGTCAAGTTGACAGACTACACCTCCATTCGCCTTCAACCCTACCGGATGAGTCCGGAAAAGAAGGCCATTGTACGGAAAAAGGTCGACTTCCTGCTCCAGCACGGCCTCATCCGGCCGAGCCAGGGCTCCTGGTGCTAGCCCTGCCTTTTGGTCCCCAAACCAGACGGCTCCTGGCGATTATGCATCAACTATCGGCAGCTCAACAAGGTGACCATCGTGGATGCCTATCCGCTGCCCCTTCTCGAAGACTGCATCGACGAGATCGGAAACGCCACGTACGTCTCGAAATTCGAACTCTCGAGAGGTTATTATCAGATCCCGCTCACCGAACGTGCCAAGGAAATAACTGCATTCGTAACACCCGATGGTGTCTTTAAGTATCAAGAGTTACCATTCGGCTTGCATAATGCCTCCTGCCCTGCAACGTTCCAGAGGCTAATGAACTCTCTGCTCGCTAATGTGCCAAATTGTCGGGCGTATTTAAATGACATTGTGCTTTTTGATAGTAATTGAACTGACCACATAGCTAGGTTACGCCAGTTGTTCACAGTTCTGAAAAGTGTTAATCTAACTTTAAATGCAAAAAAGTGTCATTTTGGCCAAGGCACAGTGACGTATCTCGGTTATGAAGTGGGCCAAGGAAAAGTGTTACCTCGGCAAGATAAAATCAGTGCCATTCTGGAGTATCCAGTGCTCCAGTCTAAAAAGGACGTTCAAAGGTTTATCGGTATGTGTGCGTACTACCGAAGCTTTTGTCAGAACTTTTCCAGTGTCGCCACTCCTCTCATGGACTTGTTACGAAAGACCGTTAAATTTAAGTGGTCAACAGACTGTGCAGAGGCATTTAAAATTTTGAAACTGATCTTAGCTTCCGCCCCCGTGCTCACTAGTGCAAGGTTCGACCGACCGTTTAAAATTCACATTGTCGCGTCTGACTCAGGTGTTGGTGCAGTGTTGTTGCAAACTGGGGATGATCAAGAGGACCACCCAGTGTACTATTACTCTGTGAAATTTGACAAGGTGCAACGCAATTATTCAGTGGTAGAAAAAGAGGTGTTGGTGCTGGTGTTAACAAGTAAAAAGTTTGAAGTATACCTAACAGGAAATATAGTGAAAGTGTACACAGACCATAACCCACTAGTGTTCTTAAACCAAATGAAGGTGAAAAATAAATGCATCCTCAGGTGGGCATTGTACCTATAGGTCTTCAATCCTTCCATTACCCACCTACCGGGCCGGCTCAACATGATAGCCGATGCGCTGTCCCGGTTACCTGAGTAACATTCATCTGCGCCACAGGAAGCCATATACCAACTGTCATGCTTTAGTTATTTTTCTTTTAGGTTCTCCTGTGACATTAAATATTCCATGTCAAATTTATTTACTTCTCCGTTGTTTTTCTTTTTTGTTTTTTTTGTATGTGCTTTTTCTTACAGAGAATTCCTTTGTGCTTTTTCTTGCAGAGAAATTTTTGTTTTTGTTTGATTTTCTGTTATTGCATAGATTTTACTGTTTATTCTCTGTATACTCTTACAAAAAAATATGACTACTATTCTAGTAGCCACATTTTTTTTTTCTCTGAAGGGCAGAGGAGTGTTACGACCCTGGGTTCCTTAGTTGGAAACCAGAGGTCAAATTGAGCTCTAAATTATTACTTTACATTAATTGATAGGAGTGCTGATGCGCTTTTGTTCCGATCCTCCTTGCCAGACGTAAGACGAAACTTGTTTCTCACAGAGTATTCAGATTCTGAGCTTGTTGTTGATTAATTATAACATTGAACTAATTATCAGCTATTCTTAGAATGTTTAAGGGCACTAGTAAGGAAGATCTGAGTAAACATGGGTTGAAGTCTGCTGTACGATCAGCTGATTATTCGTTCGGCAACAAGTGAGTGGGAGGCAGGAGGATGCTGGGTCGTTTTTCTCTGTTCGGGCTGTGGTTGTAGCAACATCTTCCCTGTGTGGCTCTGTGTCCATTCTCCTCCTCCTTCTCCCTTTCCCTTACCTTAAGCTACCGTAACTGCTAAGTATAATCCTATGTAACAGTGCTACTAGCTAGGCTTGTGGGATATGTGTAGATATTGTATAGTATAAGCTAGTGTTTTGGGCATCCCTAAGTGCTTGTGTTGTGATAGGGTACCACGTGGGGCTTACTACCCCTAGCTGCTTCAAGCTTCCGAGTTCTTTGCAAGTAGATTTTACCCCTAGCTTGTCCTAATTGTAAAACCTTGTTTCCTGCCTATGAGGACCAAGGCTATTAACGTAAGATATTGTGGTAAAGTAGTTATTGTTATGATAGAAATGTATATGGGGGTTGTTAGAGGGTTTAATGAATAAGTAATATTAAAGCAGTATCCATTCTTCCTGTGTAGGGGACCAGTGATCAAATCCTAGACTGACGTATGTACTTTAAGCCACTATTTTAATATTGTTTTATGTTCTTATTGGGGGCCGGGTCTATCTGATCTCCACTAATTTTGAAACATCCTGATTCTAGCTGTTTGCCCTTTTCATTATAACTCATTACCCACTATAACAATCCTGGAGTTTGCGGCCCCAGCATGGAGCCCGTACCTTGTCAAGCACAAGAGGAAGCTGGAAAAAGTTCAGAGGTATGCCACTAGACTAGTCCCAGAACTAAGAGGCATGAGTTACGAGAAAAGGCTGCAGAAAATGCACCTCACGACACTGGAAGACAGAAGAGTAGGAGGAGACATGATGACTACCTACAAAATTCTTAGAGGAATTGACAGGGTAGATAAAGATAAACATTTTAACACAGAGTGGTATGCAAATAAGGGGACACAGATGGAGACTGAGTACCCAAATGAGCTACAGGGACGTTAGAAAGAATTTTTTCAGTGTCAGAGTAGTTAACAAGTGGAATGTGTTAGGCAGTGATGTGGTGGAAGCTGACTCCATACACAGTTTTAAATGTAGATATGATGGAGCCAAGTAGGCTCAGGTATCTGTACACTAGTTGATTGAAGGTTGAGAGGAACCAGAACCAAAGGAAAAGAACCCGAGCTCAATCCCCGCAAGCACAACTAGGTGTGTACAACTAGGTGAGTAGAGTCATCAGTCGTCAGTCGTGGTGGGTGGACGTGGGATGGGAAGCTCCTGGGTTACTACTGAAGTGGAAAGGATAATCAGGCTACCTCGAAATGAAAAAGTATATACGAGTGAATGAAAAACTTGGAAATTGACTCGAACCACAAGGAAGTGAAGAAAGAAAGTAGACATAGTGTAATTGAAAATAGGTGTTTGACACATTGTGGCAGTGTGAAGAGTGGAGTAGACCGCACGATGACCGTGACCTCACCAGCCTCAATCTGTGACCAACCGTGACCTCACCCCGGGAGAAGCCTGGAGACTCACCCGCCTATATTGTGTTTAGCAGATCGTGTAAGGTAATTGTTGGCTAAAGTTGTTTATTGTAATGACTAGATCAGGAAGGGCGTTTAGGTCAAGCAGTACCATTAATGAAGAAGAGGATCAGTTTGTGGAGAAGCTGGGAGAGAAATTTGTAGATAGGAGGAATGTTTGGATAGAGGATCTAATCCAGGGGATTAAAAGTAAGATCCTTAAACAAATACAGGACGAGGCTGAGAGACAAAAAAAAATAGCTTATGGACAATATTCAGGGAGAAATTAGGAAGAGTAGGGAAGCATGGGAAAGTGAATGGGAATGGCTTGCAAATGAATTAGGGAGGAATAACAGCATGGCTAGGGAAATGGGAGTAGTGGGGAATGGAGTGGCGAGTGTGGGAGGGATAGGGGGTATCCAGGGTAGGAGCGACCAGCATGAGAATGCATCACTGAAAAGACGATCAATTATCTTCTATGGATTACTCGAATCCAGGGCATCATCGAGGCATGAAAGGATGGAGATGGATGAATTTGAGTTACACGAGATTTGGAGATGTATTCGAGCTGAGACGGCAGAAAATGTGTTGCATTTCAGATCCCCGCTAATTTTCAGGCCCAGTATGCGTTCCTACCCCAGACCTACCTACCCAGATCTTTCTACTCCAGACCTTCCTACCTACCTTCCTAGATGCCCAGACCCCATTCGCCCCCACCAGTCACCCCACCCCCCTCCCAACCCCATTCGCCCCCACCAGTCACCCCACCCCCCTCCCAACCCCATTCGCCCCCCAGACACCACCCTCAGATCCCCCCCCCCCCCAGACCCCCAGAGAAAGGATGAATTCTCATACCAGAGTTTCCAAGAAGAGTCTCAAGGCTTAGTATACCAATGCTGATTGGGTATCCAATAAAGCAGAAGAGATAAAATAAAGAGTTAGTGAGGCAGACCCAGACATAGTGGCAATAGTGGAAACTAAAATAAATGGCATGATCTCGGATGCAATCTTTCCAGAGGGGTACCAGGTGATAAGAAAAGAATGGACACCAAGGGAGGGAGCGGGAGTGGCACTCCTAATAAAGCGGAAATGGAAGTTTGAAGACCTGGAAAATCGGGTTACCAATGAGAGCACAAGCTCAATGCATGGAACTGTGACAACGGATGGGAGGAAAATTGTGAACTTGGTAATCTACAATCCCCCACCAATCAGTAAAAGACCCAAACAGGAGAATGATGACAACATGAAGGCATGCATAGATGAACTGCAGAAGGCAGCAGCACTAGCCCACAGAATGTGAGCGAAACTGCTTGTCATGGGGGACCTAAATCATGGAGAGGTAAATTGGGAATCAAGGAATCCCCATAGCGAGGAAGAAACGAGGAGACCAAAGTTAGTAGCTGTTATAGACAGGAATTTCCTAACACAACATATGAAGGAAGACACAAGGGGAAAGAGAAGGGGATACACCGAGCCTATTAGACCTGATTTTCACCCAGAACGTAGTAGAAGACATCAAGAATTTGGAGCATGAAATACCTCTAGGGGCCAGTCACCATTGTGTCCTAGTCTTTGACTACATGATGGAACTCAAACTTGTGACCATGGGGCAAGAGGTCTGGGAAACGAGAGTTGACTACAGGAATGGGGACTACAGAAGGATAATGGACTATCTGGGAAAAGTGCAGTGGAAGGAAGAAATTAGAGGAAAAACAGTCCAAGATGTGATGGACCTAGTCATACGGAAGTGGGAGGAGGCCGAAGAGAGATTTATTCCAACAGTAAAGGAAAAAAGCAGGAGGGAATATAATAACCCATGGTGTATTAGACAGTGTCAGGAAGCAAAAGTGAGAAGCAGGAGGGAGTGGAGGAAGTACAGACGACAAAGGACAGAACAACAGGATCAGAGCAACAGAGCTAGGAACGATTACATTAACATAAGAAGAGTATCGGAAAAAAATAATGAGAACGATATTGCGATCAAAGCGAGAAAACAGCCTAAGTTACTACACAGTCATATAAGAAGAAAAATGTCGGTGAACGACCAAGTGACAAGACTAAGGAAGACAGAGGGGGCATGTACAGAAAGTGACAAGGAAATCTGCGAGACACTGAATGCCAGTTTCCATGGAGTGTTCACTACCGAGCCTGAGCAGCTCCCATTGTTAGAAGGGGTTACCCAAGACGAAAGACCATCAGATATAGAGGTGACATCAGAGGAGGTAATGAAACAGTTGACAACTCTAGATGCAACTAAAGCCGTTGGACCAGACAAAGTATTATCGTGGATACTAATAGAGGCAGCACAGGCCCTCAGCGTGCCTCTGGCAAGGATTTTTAATATAATCACTAATATCAGGAGAATTGCCCAATTGCTGGAAGAAGGCAAATGTACCGATTTTCAAGAAAGGCGATAGGGAGGAGGCACTTAACTACAGACCCGTATCACTGACAAGCATCCCCTGCAAAATACTTGAAAGAATAATTACGCTAAGACTTGTTGCACACCTGGAGAGCATTGGGTTTGTAAACAAACATCAAAATGGGTTCTGGACAGGGAAATCATGCCTAACAAACCTTTTGGAATGCTACGGTAAAATAACAAGGATAAGGCAGGACAGAGAAGGTTGGGCAGACTATGTATTTCTAGACGCCAAAAGGCCTTTGATACAGTACCGCACATGAGACTGCTATTCAAACTTGAGAGGTATGCGGGAGAAAACGGAAAGGCTCTAGCACGGGTAAGAAACTACCTAACAGGGAGGAGCCAGAGAGTTACGGTAAGGGGCAAGAAGTCGGACTGGCGAACAGTAACGAGTGGAGTACCTCAAGGATCAGTGCTGGGGCCAATTGTATTTCAAATATACGTTAACGACATGTTTACAGGAGTTGAGTCCTACATGTCGATGTTCGCGGATGATGCAAAGTTGATGAGAAGAGTTGTGACAGATGAGAATTGTAGGATCCTCCAAGAGGACTTGAACAGGTTGCAGAGATTGTCAGAGAATTGGCTACTGGAGTTCAACACGAGCAAAATGTAAATTTATGGAAATGGGATTAGGTGATAGGGGTCCAAAGGAACAATACACAATGAAGGGGAACTGCCTACCTGTGGCGACTCAAGGAAGAGACCTGGGCGTGGACATAACACCTAATCTAACTCCTGAGGCACATATAAATAGGATACCGACAGCAGCCACTGGCAAAAGTTAGAACATTATTCAGAAACCTAAATAGGGAGGCATTTAGGGCGCGTTACACTGCCTACGTGAGGCCAGTCTTAGAGTATGCAGCCCCATCATGGAGTCTCCACCTGAAGAAACACATAAAGAAACTGGAAAAGGTTCAGAAGTTTGCAACGAGACTCGTCCCAGCGTTACGAGGGATGGGGTATGAGGAGTGCCTGAAGGAACTGTGCCTTACGACACTAGAAAAATAAGGGAGAGGGGGGATATGACAGGAACGTATAAAATACTTAGCGGGATTGACAAAGTGGACATGGACGAAATATTCACACGGAATATTAACAGAACAAAGGGACATGGATGGAAGCTGGAAACTCAGATGAGTCACAGAGATGTTAGGAAGTTTTCTTTTAGCGTGAGAGTAGGGAAAAATGGAATGCACTTAAGGAGCAGGATGTGAAAGCAAATTCTATTATTAATTTTAAAACTTGGTATGATAGGGAAATAGGACCAGAGTCATTGCTGTAAACAACCAATGCTCGAAAGGCGAGACCAGGAGTCAATGTTCGATTCTGCAGCCACAAATAGGTGAGTACACACACACACACACACACACACACATACACACACACACACACACACACACACACACACACACACACACACACACACACACACACACACACACACACACACACACACACACACACACACACACACACATACACACACACACACACACACACACACACACACACACACACACACACACACACACACACACACACACACACACCCAGGGAGAAGGTGGTAATAGTTTTCTGGATGAGAATGCCACAATAAAAGCAACATTTGCGGAAATACTAAAAAAAAATAACTCTGAAGTAATGACTGCAGTGATGGAGGTGGCCATGAAAGCAGCCACCTCGCAGGAGGCGGCACGCTCCACTAGCCAACTGCTGGAAAGGAACAGATCAGTGGTTGCTGTGGGTATTAAGGAGCAGGAAGGATCTAATAGGACAGAGTGGAGTGACAAGGACAAAGTAGCAGTGAATGAAGTACTAAAGGCACTAGACATGGAAGGGGCTGAGCATAGCATTGAGAAGGTTTTCAGGCTAGGCCGGTACAACAAAGACCGAGACCGAATGATAAAGATAGTGTTTGCAAACAAGAACACAAAGGAGAAGATCCAATCAAGGAAGAGCTCCCTGAAAAACGTGGGAAAATTAAAAAATGTATTCCTCCAGAGAGACATGACAAGGGAGGAGAGAGCCGTGGCGGCAGAAGCAAGGAAGAGGCGCAGGGCGAGAGGGGAAAACCAGGAAGTAACAGCTCCCAACCCAACACCCCCAGAGGCGAGGGGGGAACCCACAACCAGCTACCCAGTAACACCAGAAGGGAGGACAACCCCGCCTCCCTCCTCTGCATAGAAAACCCCCCTATCCCAAACCCTCCCTGCCTCCACTCAAATGTTCAGCAAAATCTCCCTCCCCCCACACCCAATCCCCACCCTTCTACCCCTCCCCTCCTCCCGAGTCCTCCCTCCCCCCCTTTCCTTCCGGGTCCTCCCTCCCCTTTCACCCCATACCCTCCCTGTCCCTCCCCCTTCACTGGATCCCCCGCCCCTCATCCCAGTATCCTCTGAGACCCTGTTATCCACCTCACAGGTCCTCACACCCATGGAACAGCCTCCCCCACCAGCAGAACACTCACCAAGGAGGCGATTTGAGAAGGGACAGAAGAAAGTGAGCCTCAAAGCGATGTACACAAACATAGATGGAATTACAAATAAAGCAAATGAGCTTGGAGAACTGGTACTAGAGGAAAACCCAGACATAATAGCCCTCACAGAAACAAAGATCACGAAAACGATAACAAATGCAGTGTTCCCACAGGACTATTATGTTATGAGGAAAGAGAGGGAAGGAAGAGGTGGGGGTGGTGTAGCTCTGCTGGTAAGACAAGGCTGGGATTTTGAGGAGATGGATATTCAGGGCTGTGAAGGTTTCAGTGACTACATAGCAGGTACTGTAACAAATGGAGGGAAAAAAATTATAGTCGCAGTCATATATAATCCACCACCAAATGACAGAAGACCTAGACAGGAATATGATAGAAACAACATGGCCACCATTAACATAATAGAAAGAGCAGCTTCTGTTGCTAGCAGGAATGGAGCTGGACTACTAATTATGGGAGACTTCAACCATGGGAAGATAGATTGGAAGAACAGAGACCCGCATGGAGGACCAGAAACATGGATAGCTAAGCTGCTGGACGTGGCAACAAGAAACTTTCTAAGCCAGCACACCAAAGAACCAACAAGAATGAGAGGAGAAGATGAACCAGCAATGCTTGATTTGATATTTACCCTAAATGAATGGGATATAAGGGAAGTTAAGATGGAAGCGCCCTTGGGAATGAGTGACCACAGTGTATTGAACTTTGAGTACCTGGTAGAGCTAGGACTTATCTCCCCCCAAAAAGAACTAGGAATCAAAAGGCTGGCATACCGAAAGGGGAATTATGAACAGATGAGAAGTTTCCTAAGTGAAATACCTTGGGACACAGACCTCAGAGACAAGTCTGTACAGGGTATGATGGACTATGTTACCCAAAAGTGTCAGGAGGCAGTAAACAGGTTCATCCCGGCCCGAAGGGAAAAATCCGAGAAGCAACAGAAGAATCCATAGTATAATAGGGCATGTATGGAAGCGAAGAAACTGAACAAAAAGGCGTGGAGGAACTTCCGGAATAACAGAACACCAGAAAGCAGAGAGAGATACCAGAGAACCAGGAATGAGTACGTCAGGGTGAGAAGAGAAGCAGAGAAAAATTTTGAAAATGATATAGCAAACAAAGCCAAGACCGAACCAAAGCTACTCCACAGTCACATCAGAAGGAAAACAACAGTGAAAGAACAGGTATTGAAACTTAGAACAGGCGAGGACACGTATACAGAGAATGACAGAGAGGTGTGTGAGGAACTCAACAAGAGGTTCCAGGAGGTCTTCACAATAGAACAGGGTGAGGTCACTGTGCTAGGAGAAAGGGAGGTAAACCAGGCGGCCTTGGAGGAGTTCGAAATTACGAGAGAGAAGGTCAAGAGACACCTGCTGGATCTGGATGTTAGAAAGGCTGTTGGTCCAGATGGGATCTCACCATGGGTACTGAAAGAGTGTGCAGAGGCACTTTGCCTGCCACTCTCCATAGTGTATAGTAAGTCACTAGAGACGGGAGACCTACCAGAAATATGGAAGACGGCGAATGTGGTCCCAATATACAAAAAGGGCGACAGACAAGAGGCACTAAACTACAGGCCAGTGTCCTTGACTTGTATACCATGCAAGGTGATGGAGAAGATCGTGAGAAAAAACCTGGTAACACATCTGGAGAGAAGGGACTTCGTGACAAATCGCCAACATGGATTCAGGGAGGGTAAATCTTGCCTTACAGGCTTGATAGAATTCTACGATCAGGTGACACAGATTAAGCAAGAAAGAGAGGGCTGGGCGGACTGCATTTTCTTGGATTGTCGGAAAGCCTTTGACACAGTACCGCATAAGAGGCTGGTACATAAGCTGGAGAGACAGGCAGGTGTAGCTGGTAAGGTGCTCCAGTGGATAAGGGAGTATCTAAGCAATAGGAAGCAGAGAGTTACGGTGAGGGGTGAGACCTCCGATTGGCGTGAAGTCACCAGTGGAGTCCCACAGGGCTCTGTACTCGGTCCTATCTTGTTTCTGATATATGTAAATGATCTCCCGGAGGGTATCGATTCATTTCTCTCAATGTTTGCGGACGATGCTAAAATTATGAGAAGGATTAAAACAGAAGAGGACTGTTTGAGGCTTCAAGAAGACCTAGACAAGCTGAAGGAATGGTCAAACAAATGGTTGTTAGAGTTTAACCCAACCAAATGTAATGTAATGAAGATAGGTGTAGGGAGCAGGAGGCCAGATACAAGGTATCATCTGGGAGAGGAAATTCTTCAGGAGTCAGAGAAGGAAAAAGACTTGGGGGTTGATATCACGCCAGACCTGTCTCCTGCAGCACATATCAAGCGGATAACATCAGCGGCATATGCTAGGCTGGCCAACATACGAACGGCATTCAGAAACTTGTGTAAAGAATCATTCAGAACTTTGTATACCACATATGTCAGGCCAATCCTGGAGTATGCAGCCCCAGCATGGAGTCCATATCTAGTCAAGGATAAGAATAAACTGGAAAAGGTTCAAAGGTTTGCCACCAGACTAGTACCCGAGCTGAGAGGTATGAGCTACGAGGAGAGACTACGGGAATTAAACCTCACTTCGCTGGAAGACAGAAGAGTTAGGGGGGACATGATCACCACATTCAAGATTCTGAAGGGGATTGATAGGGTAGATAAAGACAGTCTATTTAACACAAGGGAAACACGCACAAGGGGACACAGGTGGAAACTGAGTGCCCAAATGAGCCACAGAGATATTAGAAAGAACTTTTTTAGTGTCAGAGTGGTTGACAAATGGAATGCATTAGGAAGTGATGTGGTGGAGGCTGACTCCATACACAGTTTCAAGTGTAGATATGACAGAGCCCGATAGGCTCAGGAATCTGTACACCTGTTGATTGACGGTTGAGAGGCGGGACCAAAGAGCCAGAGCTCAACCCCCGCAAACACAACTAGGTGAGTACATACATACACATGGGGGCCTGGTAGCCTGGTGGATAGCGTACAGAACTCGTAATTCTGTGGCGCGGGTTCGATTCCCGCACCAGGCAGAAACAAATGAGCAAATTTTCTTTCACCCTGAATGCCCCTGTTACCTAGCAGTAAATAGGTACCTCGGAGTTAGTCAGCTGTTACGGGCTGCTTCCTGGGGGGTGTGTGTGTGTGTGGTGTGGTGTGGAAAAAAAAAGTAGTTAGTTAACAGTTGATTGGCAGTTGAGAGGCGGGCCGAAAGAGCAAAGCTCAACTCCCGCAAACACAACTAGGTGAATACACACACACACTTTTTCAGTGTCAGAGTAGTTAGTAAATGGAATGCACTAGGAAGTGATGTGGTGGAGGCTGACTCCATACACAGTTTCAAACGTAGATATGATAGAGCCCAGTAGGCTCAGGAACCTGTACACCTGTTGGTTGACAGTTGAGAGGCGGGACCAAAGAGCCAGAACTCAACCCCCGCAAGCACACATAGGTGAGTACACACAGGACGAGGGAGACTGGTCGGGGATTACAAGAGCTTGTAATGAACAATACAAGAGCTTGTAATGAACAATACAAGAGCTTGTAATGAACAATACAAGAGCTTGTAATGAACAATACAAGAGCTTGTAATGAACAATACAAGAGCTTGTAATGAACAATACAAGAGCTGGTAATGAACAATACAAGAGCTGGTAATGAACAATACAAGAGCTGGTAATGAACAATACAAGAGCTTGTAATGAACAATACAAGAGCTTGTAATGAACAATACAAGAGCTTGTAATGAACAATACAAGAGCTGGTAATGAACAATACAAGAGCTGGTAATGAACAATACAAGAGCTTGTAATGAACAATACAAGAGCTGGTAATGAACAATACAAGAGCTTGTAATGAACAATACAAGAGCTGGTAATGAACAATACAAGAGCTTGTAATGAACAATACAAGAGCTTGTAATGAACAATACAAGAGCTTGTAATGAACAATACAAGAGCTTGTAATGAACAATACAAGAGCTTGTAATGAACAATACAAGAGCTTGTAATGAACAATACAAGAGCTTGTAATGAACAATACAAGAGCTTGTAATGAACAATACAAGAGCTTGTAATGAACAATACAAGAGCTGGTAATGAACAATACAAGAGCTTGTAATGAACAATACAAGAGCTTGTAATGAACAATACAAGAGCTGGTAATGAACAATACAAGAGCTTGTAATGAACAATACAAGAGCTTGTAATGAACAATACAAGAGCTTGTAATGAACAATACAAGAGCTTGTAATGAACAATACAAGAGCTTGTAATGAACAATACAAGAGCTTGTAATGAACAATACAAGAGCTTGTAATGAACAATACAAGAGCTGGTAATGAACAATACAAGAGCTTGTAATGAACAATACAAGAGCTTGTAATGAACAATACAAGAGCTTGTAATGAACAATACAAGAGCTTGTAATGAACAATACAAGAGCTTGTAATGAACAATACAAGAGCTTGTAATGAACAATACAAGAGCTGGTAATGAACAATACAAGAGCTGGTAATGAACAATACAAGAGCTGGTAATGAACAATACAAGAGCTGGTAATGAACAATACAAGAGCTTGTAATGAACAATACAAGAGCCTGTAATGAACAATACAAGAGCTGGTAATGAACAATACAAGAGCTGGTAATGAACAATACAAGAGCTTGTAATGAACAATACAAGAGCTTGTAATGAACAATACAAGAGCTTGTAATGAACAATACAAGAGCTTGTAATGAACAATACAAGAGCTGGTAATGAACAATACAAGAGCTTGTAATGAACAATACAAGAGCTGGTAATGAACAATACAAGAGCTTGTAATGAACAATACAAGAGCTTGTAATGAACAATACAAGAGCTTGTAATGAACAATACAAGAGCTTGTAATGAACAATACAAGAGCTTGTAATGAACAATACAAGAGCTTGTAATGAACAATACAAGAGCTTGTAATGAACAATACAAGAGCTTGTAATGAACAATACAAGAGCGTGTAATGAACAATACAAGAGCTTGTAATGAACAATACAAGAGCTGGTAATGAACAATACAAGAGCTTGTAATGAACAATACAAGAGCTTGTAATGAACAATTACAACCTGAGCCCGGCTCCTGCCTCAATAATACACTCTTGCCAGCCTGTTCTCTCCCAGTGACACTTTGTACACTATATACTACATTATGTACACTGTACACTATACTCTGTACACTGTACACTATACTCTGTACACTGTACACTATACTCTGTACACTGTACACTATACTCTGTACACTGTACACTGTACTCTGTACACTATACTCTGTACACTGTACACTATACTCATTACACTGTACACTGTGCTCTGTACTCTGTAAACTATACTCTATATTCTGTACACTGTACACAGTACACACTGATTACAGCGGGCTGGTGGCTGAGTAGACAGCGCTCGGCGTTCGTAGTCCGAAGGGTCCGGGTTCGATCCCCGGCGCCAGCGGAAACCAATGGACAAAGTTTCTTTCACCCTGAATGCCCCTGTTACCTAGCAGTAAATAGATACCTGGGAGTGAGACAGCTGTTATGGGCTGCTTCCTGTGTGTGGGTGAGTATTCACCTTGTTGTACTCACCTAGTTGTGCATGCGGGGGTTGAGCTTTGGTCTTTGGTCCCGCCTCTCAACCGTCAATCTACTGGTGTACAGATTCCTGAGCTTCTCCGGTTCTATCATAATTGCAATTGAAATTGTGTATGGAGTCAGCCTCCACCACATCACTTCCTAGTGCATTCCATTTACTAACTACTCTGACACTGAAAAAAGTTCTTTCTAATGTCTCTGTGGCTCATTTGGGTACTCAGCTTCCACCTGTGTCCCCTTGTACGTATAGCACCCGTGTTAAATAATCCGTCCTTGTCTACCCTGTCAATTCCACTGAGAATTTTGTATGTGGTGATCATGTCTCTCTGGTTGATACCTGGTTGATGGGGTTCTGGGAGTTCTTCTACTCCCCAAGCCCGGCCCGAGGCCAGGCTTGACTTGTGAGAATTTGGTCCACCAGGCTGTTGCTTGGAGCGGCCCGCAGGCCCACATACCCACCACAGCCCGGTTGGTCCGGTACTCCTTGGAGGAATAAATCTAGTTTCCTCTTGAAAATGTCCACGGTTGTTCCGGCAATATTTCTTATGCTTGCTGGGAGGACGTTAAACAACCGCGGACCTCTGATGTTTATACAGTGTTCTCTGATTGTGCCTATGGCACCTCTGCTCTTCACTGGTTCTATTCTACATTTTCTTCCATATCGTTTACTCCAGTACGTTGTTATTTTACTGTGTAGATTTGGTACTTGGCCCTCCAGTATCTTCCAGGTGTATATTATTTGGTATCTCTCTCGTCTTCTTTCTAGTGAGTACATTTGGAGGGCTTTGAGACGATCCCAATAATTTAGGTGCTTTATTGCATCTATGCGTGCCGTATATGTTCTCTGTATTCCCTCTATTTCAGCAATCTCTCCTGCTCTGAAGGGGGAAGTGAGTACTGAGCAGTACTCAAGACGGGACAACACAAGTGACTTGAAGAGTACAACCATTGTGATGGGATCCCTGGATTTGAAAGTTCTCGTAATCCATCCTATCATTTTTCTGGCTGTCGCAATATTTGCTTGGTTATGCTCCTTAAACGTTAGGTCGTCAGACATTATTATTCCCAAATCCTTTGCATGCTGTTTTCCTACTATGGGTACATTTGATTGTGTTTTGTACTCTGTATTATGTTTAAGGTCCTCATTTTTACCGTACCTGAGTACCTGGAATTTATCACTGTTAAACATCATGTTATTTTCTGATGCCCAGTCGAAAACTTTATTAATATCAGCTTGAAGTTTTTCAATGTCCTCAGCCGAGGTAATTTTCATACTGATTTTTTGTGGACCCTGTGGTCTTTTGTCTTCCAGCGACGTGTGGTGCAGTTCACGCAGCCTTTCCTCGTAACTCATAAATGCCTCTTAGTTCTGGAACTAGCCTAGTGGCATACCTTTGAACTTTTTCCAGCTTCGTCTAGTGCTTGCCAAGATACGGGCTCCATGCTGGGGCCGCATACTCCAGGATTGGTCTTACATATGTGGTATACAAGGTTCTCGAGGATTCCTTACACAGGTTTATGAAAACAGTTCTGATGTTAGCCAGCCTCGCACACGCCGTCGATGTTATTCTTTTGATGTGGGCTTCAGGAGACAGGTTTGGTGTGATATCAACTCCTAGATCTTTCCCTCTTTCCATTTCGTGACGGACTTCATCTCCCATTCGGTATCTAGTGTCTGGCCTCCTATTTCCTCCTCCTTGTTTCATTACCTTACATTTACTGAACTTTAGTAGCCATTTGTTGGATCATTCCTTCAGTTAGTCTAGGTTATCTTGTAGCCTCATACTATCTTCCTCTGTCTTGATCTTCCTCCTAATTTTTGCATCATCAGCAAACATTGAGAGGAACGAGTCTGTTCCCTCAGGGAGATTATTTACGTATATCAGAAACAGTATAGGTCCAAGGACTGATCCCTGTGGTACTCCACTGGTGACTCCCCGCCACTCCGAGACCTCACCCCTCACAGTGACTCGTTGAATCCGGTTGCTTATGTTCTCCCTTATCCAGTGGAGTACCCTCCATTTCACTCCTGCCTGCATCTCTAGCTTGTGCATCATTCTCGTATGTGGTACTGTGTCAAAGGCTTTCTGGCAGTCCAGAAATATGCAGTCTGCCCAGCCCTCTCACCCTTGTCTAATTTTTGTTGCCTGGTCATGTAACTCAGTTAAACTTGTTAGGCATGATTTACCATCTCTGAACCCATGCTGATGTAGTGATACTAAGCTCTATCGCTCCAAATGTTCCACTACATCGGCATGATTTACCATCTCTGAACCCATGCTGATGTAGTGATACTAAGCTCTATCGCTCCAAATGTTCCACTAGCTTTTTTCGCACAGTCTTCTCCATCAGCTTGCATGGTATGCAAGTTAGGGAACACTGGCCTGTAGTTCGGTGCCTCCTACCTTTCACCCTTCTTATATACGGGAACTACATTAGCCATCTCCCAAATTTTTGGCAGTTCACCTGATACCAGTGATTTGTTGTTTCAATATCCTATTTATATGTGCCTCAGGAGTTAGATTAGGTGTTACGTCCACGCCCAGGTCTCTTTCTTGAGTCGTTACAGGTAGGCTGTTCCTCTTCACTGTGTACTGTCCCTGTGGTCTTCTATCACCTAGTCCCATTTCCATATCTTTTTATTTACTCATGTTACACTCCAGTAGAAATTTCTCTGACCATCTCTGCAACCTGTTCAAGTCCTCTTGAACAGAACACATACACAACACACAGTGCGCGCGCGCGCGTGTATTTGTGTGTGTGTACTCGCCTATTTGTACTCACCTATTTGTGCTTGTGGGGGTTGAGCTTTGGCTCTTTGGTCCCGCCTCTCAACTGTCAATCAACTGGTGTACAGATTCCTGAGCCTACTGGGCTCTATCATATCTACATTTAAAACTGTGTATGGAGTCAGCCTCCACCACATTACTGCCTAATGCATTCCATCCGTCTTACCATTTTTTACGTCTTGCCATCCGTCATTCCATCCGTCATATGGTCTTACATATGTGGTGTACAAGATTCTGAATGATTCCTTACACAGGTTCCTGAACGCTGTTCTGATGTTAGCCAGCCTCGCATATGCCGCAGACGTTATTCTTTTTATGTGGGCTTCAGGAGACAGGTTTGGTGTGATATCAACTCCTAGATCTTTCTCTCTGTTCGTTTCATTAAGTACTTCATCTCCTATTCTGTATCCTGTGTTTGGCCTCCTATTTCCACCACCTAGTTTCATTACTTTGCATTTACTCGGGTTGAACTTCAACAGCCATTTGTTGGACCATTCACTCAGTCTGTCTAGGTCATCTTGTAGCCTCCTACTATCGTCCTCAGTTTCAATCCTCCTCATAATTTTTGCATCATCGGCAAACATTGAGAGAAACGATTCTATACCCTCTGGAAGATCATTTACATATATCAGAAACAGTATAGGTCCAAGGACTGACCCCTGCGGTACTCCACTCGTAACGTCTCGCCAATCTGAGACCTCACCCCTCACACTGACTCGTTGAACTTCAACAGCCATTTGTTGGACCATTCAATCAGGCTGTCTAGGTCATCTTGTAGCCTCCTACTATCATCCTCAGTTTCAATCCTCCTCATAATTTTTGCATCATCGGCAAACATTGAGAGAAACGATTCTATACCCTCTGGGAGATCATATACATATATCAGAAACAGCATAGGTCCAAGGACTGACCCCTGCGGGACTCCAGTCGTAACGTCTTGCCAATCTGAGACCTCAACCCTCACACTGACTCGTTGTCTCCTGTTCCTTAGGTACTCCTTTATCCAATGGCGTACCTTCCTTTCACTCCAGCCTGCATCTCCAGCTTTTTCACTAGCCTCTTGCAACCCATTCTCGCATTTTCTTACAGTCAATATTGACTTATTATATAAGTGCATATGTGACATAATAATATGTCACATATGCACATATTTAATAAGTCAATGTTGACTATAAGAATGTGCGAGAACGGGTTGCCTCTTGTGTGGTACTGTATCAAAGTCTTTCTGACAATCCAAAAATATGCAGTCTGCCCACCCTTCTCTTTCTTGCCTGATTTTTGTGGCCTGGTCGTAGAATTCAAGTAAGCCTGTGAGGCAGAACCTGCCATCCCTGAACCAATGTTGATACTGTGTTACAAAGTTCTTTCGCTCCAGATGCTCCACTAGCTTTCTTCGCACAATCTTCTCCATCAGCTTGCATGGTATGCAGATTAGGGACACTGGCCTGTAATTCAGTGCCTCCTGTCTATCCCTTTCTTGTATATCGGGACTACATTAGCTGCTTTCCAAATTTCTGGCAGTTCCCCTGTTGCCAGTGATTTGTTATACACTATGGAGAGCGGGAGGCACAGTTCTTCTGCTCCTTCCTTTAGTATCCAAGGGGATACTAAACACACATACACAAGGATGTATGTGTGTGTGTGTGTGTGTGTGTGTGTGTGTGTGTGTGTGTGTGTGTGTGTGTGTGTGTACTCACCTAGTTGTACTCACGTAGTTGTGTTTGCGGGGGTTGAGCTCTGGCTCTTTGGTCCCGCCTCTCAACCGTCAATCAACAGGTGTACAGATTCCTGAGTCTATTGGGATCTATCATATCTACACTTGAAACTGTGTATGGAGTCAGCCTCCACCACATCACCTCCTAATGCATTCCATTTGTCAAGCACTCTGACACTAAAAAAGTTCTTTCTAATATCTCTGTGGCTCATTTGGCACTCAGTTTCCACCTGTGTCCCCTTGTGCGTGTTCCCCTTGTGTTAAATAGACTGTCTTTATCTACCCTATCAATTCCCTTCAGAATCTTGAATGTGGTGATCATGTCCCCCCTAACTCTTCTGTCTTCCAGCGAAGTGAGGTTTAATTCCCGTAGTCTGTCCTCGTAGCTCATACCTCTCAGCTCGGGTACTAGTCTGGTGGCAAACCTTTGAACCTTTTCCAGTTTAGTCTTATCCTTGACTAGATATGGACTACATGCTGGGGCTGCATACTCCAGGATTGGCCTGACATATGTGGTATACAAAGTTCTGAATGATTCTTTACACAACTTTCTGAATGCCGTTCGTATGTTGGCCAGCCTGGCATATGCCGCTGATGTTATCCGCTTGATATGTGCTGCAGGAGACAAGTCTGGCGTGATATCAACCCCCAAGTCTTTTTCCTTCTCTGACTCCTGAAGAATTTCCTCTCCCAGATGATACCTTGTATCTGGCCTCCTGCTCCCTACACCTATCTTCATTACATTACATTTGGTTGGGTTAAACTCTAACAACCATTTGTTCGACCATTCCTTCAGCTTGTCTAGGTCTTCTTGAAGCCTCAAACAGTCCTCTTTTGTTTTAATCCTTCTCATAATTTTAGCATCGTTCACAAACATTGAGAGAAATGAATCGATACCCTCCAGGAGATCATTTACATATATCAGAAACAAGATTGGACCGACTACAGAACCCTGTGGGACTCCACTGGTGACTTCACGCCAATCGGAGGTCTCACCCCTCACCGTAACTCTCTGCTTCCTATTGCTTAGATACTCC
Organism: Procambarus clarkii; assembly: GCF_040958095.1. Taxonomy (NCBI): domain Eukaryota; kingdom Metazoa; phylum Arthropoda; class Malacostraca; order Decapoda; family Cambaridae; genus Procambarus; species Procambarus clarkii. Next base: position 23,510,296 of record NC_091164.1, on the reverse strand, counting down.
CTTATCCACTGGAGCACCTTACCAGCTACACCTGCCTGTCTCTCCAGCTTATGTACCAGCCTCTTATTCGGTACTGTGTCAAAGGCTTTCCGACAATCCAAGAAAATGCAGTCCGCCCAGCCCTCTCTTTCTTGCTTAATCTTTGTCACCTGATCGTAGAATTCTATCAAGCCTGTAAGGCAAGATTTACCCTCCCTGAACCCATGTTGGCGATTTGTCACGAAGTCCCTTCTCTCCAGATGTGTTACCAGGTTTCTTCTTACGATCTTCTCCATCACCTTGCATGGTATACAAGTCAAGGACACTGGCCTGTAGTTCAGTGCCTCTTGCCTATCGCCCTTTTTGTATATTGGGACCACATTCGCCGTCTTCCCTATTTCTGGTAGGTCTCCCGTCTCCAGTGACGGGAGACCTACCAGAAATAGACTATACACTATGGAGAGTGGCAAGCAAAGTGCCTCTGCACACTCTTTCAGTATCCATGGTGAGATCCCATCTGGACCAACAGCCTTTCTAACATCCAGATCTAGCAGGTGTCTCTTGACCTCCTCTCTCGTAATTTCGAACTCTTCCAAGGCCGCCTGGTTTACCTCCCTTTCTCCTAGCACAGTGACCTCACCTTGTTCTATTGTGAAGACCTCCTGGAACCTCTTGTTGAGTTCTTCACACACCTCTCTGTTATTCTCTGTATATCTGTCCTCGCCTGTTCGAAGTTTCAATACCTGTTCTTTCACTGTTGTTTTCCTTCTGATGTGACTGTGGAGTAGCTTTGGTTCGGTCTTGGCTTTGTTTGCTATATCATTTTCAAAACTTTTCTCTGCTTCTCTTCTCACCCTGACGTACTCATTCCTGGTTGTCTGGTATCTCTCTCTGCTTTCTGGTGTTCTGTTATTCCGGAAGTTCCTCCACGCCCTTTTGTTCAGTTTCTTCGCTTCCATACATGCCCTATTATACCATGGATTCTTCTGTTGCTTCTCGGATTTTTCCCTTTGGGCCGGGATGAACCTGTTTACTGCCTTCTGACACTTTTGGGTAACATAGTCCATCATACCCTGTACAGACTTATCTCTGAGGTCTGTGTCCCAAGGTATTTCACTTAGGAAACTTCTCATCTGTTCATAATTCCCCTTTCGGTAAGCCAGCCTTTTGATTCCTAGTTCTTTTTTGGGGGAGATAATTCCTAGCTCTACCAGGTACTCAAAGTTCAATACACTGTGGTCACTCATTCCCAAGGGCTCTTCCATCTTGACTTCCCTTATATCCCACTCATTTAGGGTAAATATCAAATCAAGCATTGCTGGTTCATCTTCTCCTCTCATTCTTGTTGGTTCTTTGATGTGTTGGCTTAGAAAGTTTCTTGTTGCCACGTCCAGCAGCTTAGCTCTCCATGTTTCTGGTCCTCCATGCGGGTCTCTGTTCCCCCAATCTATCTTCCCATGGTTGAAGTCTCCCATAATTAGTAGTCCAGATCCATTCCTGCTAGCAACAGAAGCTGCTCTTTCTATTATGTTAATGGTGGCCATGTTGTTTCTATCATATTCCTGTCCAGGTCTTCTGTCATTTGGTGGTGGATTATATATGACTACGACTATAATTTTTTTCCCTCCATTTGTTACGGTACCTGCTATGTAGTCACTGAAACCTTCACAGCCCTGAATATCCATCTCCTCAAAATCATAGCCTTTTCTTACCAGCAGAGCTACACCACCCCCACCTCTTCCTTCCCTCTCTTTCCTCATAACATAATAGTCCTGTGAGAACACTGCATTTGTTATCGTTTTCGTGATCTTTGTTTCTGTGAGGGCTATTATGTCTGGGTTTTCCTCTAGTACCCGTTCTCCAAGCTCATTTGCTTTATTTGTAATTCTATGTATGTTAGTGTACAATACTTTGAGGCTCATTTTCTTCTGTCCCTTCTCAAATCGCCTCCTTGGTGATTGTTCTGCTGGTGGGGGAGTGTGTGTGTGTGTGTGTGTGTGTGTGTGTGTGTGTGTGTGTGTGTGTGTGTGTGTGTGTGTGTGTGTGTGTGTGTGTGTGTGTGTGTGTGTGTGTGTGTGTGTGTGTGTGTGTGTGTGTGTGTGTGTGTGTGTGTGTGTGTGTGTGTGTGTGTGTGTGTGTGTGTGTGTGTGTGTGTGTGTGTGTGTGTGTGTGTGTGTGTGTGTGTGTGTGTGTGTGTGTGTGTGTGTGTGTGTGTGTGTGTGTGTGTGTGTGTGTGTGTGTGTGTGTGTGTGTGTGTGTGTGTGTGTGTGTGTGTGTGTGTGTGTGTGTGTGTGTGTGTGTGTGTGTGTGTGTGTGTGTGTGTGTGTGTGTGTGTGTGTGTGTGTGTGTGTGTGTGTGTGTGTGTGTGTGTGTGTGTGTGTGTGTGTGTGTGTGTGTGTGTGTGTGTGTGTGTGTGTGTGTGTGTGTGTGTGTGTGTGTGTGTGTGTGTGTGTGTGTGTGTGTGTGTGTGTGTGTGTGTGTGTGTGTGTGTGTGTGTGTGTGTGTGTGTGTGTGTGTGTGTGTGTGTGTGTGTGTGTGTGTGTGTGTGTGTGTGTGTGTGTGTGTGTGTGTGTGTGTGTGTGTGTGTGTGTGTGTGTGTGTGTGTGTGTGTGTGTGTGTGTGTGTGTGTGTGTGTGTGTGTGTGTGTGTGTGTGTGTGTGTGTGTGTGTGTGTGTGTGTGTGTGTGTGTGTGTGTGTGTGTGTGTGTGTGTGTGTGTGTGTGTGTGTGTGTGTGTGTGTGTGTGTGTGTGTGTGTGTGTGTGTGTGTGTGTGTGTGTGTGTGTGTGTGTGTGTGTGTGTGTGTGTGTGTGTGTGTGTGTGTGTGTGTGTGTGTGTGTGTGTGTGTGTGTGTGTGTGTGTGTGTGTGTGTGTGTGTGTGTGTGTGTGTGTGTGTGTGTGTGTGTGTGTGTGTGTGTGTGTGTGTGTGTGTGTGTGTGTGTGTGTGTGTGTGTGTGTGTGTGTGTGTGTGTGTGTGTGTGTGTGTGTGTGTGTGTGTGTGTGTGTGTGTGTGTGTGTGTGTGTGTGTGTGTGTGTGTGTGTGTGTGTGTGTGTGTGTGTGTGTGTGTGTGTGTGTGTGTGTGTGTGTGTGTGTGTGTGTGTGTGTGTGTGTGTGTGTGTGTGTGTGTGTGTGTGTGTGTGTGTTTGTGTGTTTGTGTGTATGTGTGTGTGTGTATGTGTGTGTGTGAAAAATCAGTTGGTGGATTAACAGTTGAGTGGCGGGCCAAAAGAGCCAGACCTCAACCCCCGCAAGCACAACTCGGTGAATACAACTAGGTGAATACTGTACACAATACTCTGTACACTGTACACTACACTCTCTACACTATACACTGTATACTACACTCTCTACACTGTACACTAAAACACTGTACACTGTACACTATACTCTGTACACCGTACTTCATACACTATGCTCTCTACACTGTTCACTATACACTGTACACGGTACACTGTTAACCAAGTCGAGGCGTATAAACTTACCCAGAGCCAATTAACGTGTCGAAGACGATACTCGTTAGTATATAAAATTCCGACATTTCCGAAGCATTTGTGTTTGACTCAACATTAATTCTTCGCTCCTGCAGCCGTAGCCAGCAAATATAATTCTTTGTCAGTGTTCCCTTCCGCCTCCTCCCGTCGGCCCCACGCACTACACACGACTATATTTGAATATTTTGGGAGAAGTGTTGTGTTGGTGTGTGCAGGTGTCTAGGCTGCGGGTGTGTGCAGGTGACTAGGCTGCGGGTGTGTGCAGGTGACTAGGCTGCGGGTGTGTGCAGGTGACTAGGCTGCGGGTGTGTGCAGGTGGCTAGGCTGCGGGTGTGTGCAGGTGTCTAGGCTGCGGGTGTGTGCAGGTGACTAGGCTGCGGGTGTGTGCTGGTGACTAGGCTGCGGGTGTGTGCAGGTGACTAGGTTGCGGGTGTGTGCAGGTGTCTAGGCTGCGGGTGTGTGCAGGTGACTAGGCTGCGGGTGTGTGCAGGTGTCTAGGCTGCGGGTGTGTGCAGGTGACTAGGCTGCGGGTGTGTGCAGGTGTCTAGGCTGCGGGTGTGTGCAGGTGACTAGGCTGCGGGTGTGTGCAGGTGACTAGGCTGCGGGTGTGTGCAGGTGGCTAGGCTGCAGGTGTGTGCAGGTGTCTAGGCTGCGGGTGTGTGCAGGTGTCTAGGCTACAGGTGTGTGCAGGTGTCTAGGCTACAGGTGTGTGCAGGTGACTAGGTTGCGGGTGTGTGCAGGTGTCTAGGCTACAGGTGTGTGCAGGTGACTAGGTTGCGGGTGTGTGCAGGTGACTAGGCTGCGGGTGTGTGCAGGTGTCTAGGCTGCGGGTGTGTGCAGGTGACTAGGCTGCGGGTGTGTGCAGGTGACTAGGCTGCGGGTGTGTGCAGGTGGCTAGGCTGCAGGTGTGTGCAGGTGTCTAGGCTGCGGGTGTGTGCAGGTGACTAGGCTGCGGGTGTGTGCAGGTGTCTAGGCTGCGGGTGTGTGCAGGTGTCTAGGCTACAGGTGTGTGCAGGTGACTAGGCTGCGGGTGTGTGCAGGTGACTAGGCTGCGGGTGTGTGCAGGTGACTAGGCTGCGGGTGTGTGCAGGTGACTAGGCTGCGGGTGTGTGCAGGGGACTAGGCTGCGGGTGCATACATTACCACACAATGTTTACACATCAGGAAACACCACGCATAACCCTCTCGCCCTCCCTGTACTCTCTCTTGTGGTAAATGGTTATTCAAGCGCACGCCGCCCTAATCAACCTTCATTCACTGCTAATTAGTAGGTTTTATTGTGGAGTCTGAATAAAAAGTCTTTCTGGTTAAAGAAGAAAAATAAAAGTGTATATATAGATTAAGTTCTGTGGTGCATTGGCCGCACGCTCGCCCAACACCTCGTGCTCAATATTGGTCGGGCTCGAGCCCTGAGTAGCGAGGGCTCATTAGGCACCGATGCTTAACTGTTCGCTCGTACTTAGTTCTAGTAATTATAGATCTGGTTGTAAAATGATCAATGGTTTGCGTTCCAGGGAAAATCTGTAGTTGGGTAAGGCTTACCATGAGCTATGGAAAGGGAAAGTTCTCTGTCTGCTAGCTCTGTCTGCTAGCTCTGTCTGCTAGCTCTGTCTGCTAGCTCTGTCTGCTAGCAGGAGGGTACAGAAACCGTCGGCTTCTGTACCCTCCTGTATAAAAAACTAATAAACCTTCACTGATACGAGGCAAAAGAATAGTGATGACAAGTTGATTAGTGTTCAACGTTTGAGTACATGCATATAGGTACTGTTTACCAACTGAGTACAAACAGTTGAGTACTGTTTAGCAGCAGACTGCAAACAGTAGACTTCCATTTAACAACCGATTAGAAGCAGTTGAGTTTAGAGAGTAGTGGTGCCATCTGGCCCAATGTGTGGCTCACCAGCTTCCATGAACACAACCCAGTCACCCCCACCAAGCTCCCGCTACCTGCTCCTCCAGTATCCAAGAAAAATTTGATGGTCATTAGTACATGGCGAGTCGGTTACCCTGGAAACACAAACCGTATCTGTGTCTATTTTCCGCTTGTTACAACTTGTAATAAAGTTGTTACATCTTGGCTTAACGTGTTTATGACGCATTAGAACGTTGTTACAACGTGCTATATTGGTTGTTATAACTGGTTAGCAGGTGTTAAAACTTGTTCGAACGTTGTACCAACGTCGTAGTTTCGGTGTGTGTTTGGTGGGTTAATTTGTGGCCTTCAATATTTATTGGATCTACTAGACCACTGTGGAAGTCCTTCGTTCAACTGTACCACTGGAGGTGTTCAGCATGCAGCAGGACTCACACAGCTCAGTCACCTGGAATTCAGGGGATGATTCTGTTCCAAAATGTGAGGACTACGGTTGTGTAAGTTGAGGTGTGAGCCCAATAGTCTCTCCGCGTGGTCCGTGGGGATCACGGCAGGATTTGTGCCACCAATTCAAACTGGAGAAAGCCAAGTTGGGAGTCATGCCAGCTGGGGTTTGGGCCAGGTTATGGCGGGACCCAAGAGCATTGTGGCAGCAAAGTTGGCCCAAAGTGCATGTGTTTCTCCAACTCTTGCAGTAATGCTCTCAAGGTGAAGGTGGCAGGCGTTGGCCACCTGACTAAGAGCCACGACGTCACTGAGGACCTGACTAAGAGCCAAGACGTCACTGGGGACCTGACTAAGAGCCAGGACGTCACTGGGGACGTGACTAAGAGCCACGACGTCACTGAGGACCTGACTAAGAGCCAGGACGTCACTGGGGACCTGACTAAGAGCCAGGACGTCACTGGGGACTTGACTAAGAGCCAGGACGTCACTGGGGACCTGCCTAAGAGCCTGGACGTCACTGGGGACCTGACTAAGAGCCACGACGTCACCGGGGACCTGACTAAGAGCCAGGACGTCACTGGGGACCTGACTAAGAGCCTGAACGTCACTGAGGACCTGACTAAGAGCCAGGACGTCACTAGGGACCTGACTAAGAGCCTGGACGTCACTGAGGACCTGACTAAGAGCCAGGACGTCACTGGGGACCTGACTAAGAGCCACGACGTCACTGAGGACCTGACTAAGAGCCAGGACGTCACTGGGGACCTGACTAAGAGCCAGAACGTCACTGGGGACCTGACTAAGAGCCGGGACGTGACTAAGAGCCGGGACGTCACTGGGGACGTGACTAAGAGCCACGACGTCACTGAGTACCTGACTAAGAGCCAGGACGTCACTGGGGACCTGACTAAGAGCCACGACGTCACTGGGGAAGTGACTAAGAGCCACAACGTCGCTAAGGACCTGACTAAGAGCCACGACGTCGCTAAGGACATGACTAAGAGCCACGACGTCGCTAAGGACCTGACTAAGAGCCACGACGTCACTGGGGACCTGACTAAGAGCCTGGACGTCACTGTGGACCTGACTAAGAGCCAAGACGTCACTGGGGACGTGACTAAGAGCCAAGACGTCACTGGGGACCTGACTAAGAGCCAGGACGTCACTGGGGACCTGACTAAGAGCCAGGACGTCACTGGGGACCAGACTAAGAGCCAGGACGTCACTGGGGACTTGACTAAGAGCCAGGACGTCACTGGGGACCTGACTAAGAGCCGGGACGTCACTGGGGACCTGACTAAGAGCCAAGACGTCACTGGGGACCTGACTAAGAGCCAGGACGTCACTGGTGACCTGACTAAGAGCCGGGACGTCACTGGGGACCTGACTAAAGCCTGGACGTCACTGGGGACCTGACTAAGAGCCAGGACGTCACTGGGGACCTGACTAAGAGCCAAGACGTCACTGGGGACCTGACTAAGAGCCAGGACGTCACTGGGGACGTGACTAAGAGCGACGACGTCACTGAGGACCTGACTAAGAGCCAAGACGTCACCGGGGACCTGACTAAGAGCCAGGACGTTACTGTGGACCTGACTAAGAGCCAAGACGTCACTGAGGACCTGACTTAGAGCCAAGACGTCACTGGCGAAGTGACTAAGAGCCAAGACGTCACCAGGGACCTGACTAAGAGCCACGACGTCACTGAGGACCTGACTAAGAGCCAAGACGTCACCGGGGACCTGACTAAGAGCCACGACGTCACTGAGGACCTGACTAAGAGCCAAGACGTCACCGGGGACCTGACTAAGAGCCAGGACGTTACTGTGGACCTGACTAAGAGCCAAGACATCACTGGGGACCTGACTAAGAGCCAAGACGTCACTGGGGACCTGACTAAGAGCCAAGATGTCACTGGGGACCTGACTAAGAGCCAAGACGTCACTGGGGACCTGACTAAGAGCCAAGACGTCACTGGCGATGTGACTAAGATCCAAGACGTCACTGGGGACCTGATTAAGAACCAGGACGTCACTGGGGACCTGAGTAAGTGCCGGGACGTCACTGGGGACCTGACTAAGAGCCATGACGTCACTGGGGACCTGACTAAGAGCCGGGACGTCACTGGGACCTGACTAAGAGCCATGACGTCACTGGGGACCTGACTAAGAACCAGGACGTCACTGGGGACCTGACTAAGAGCCAAGATGTCACTGAGGACCTGACTAAGAGCCAAGACGTCACTGGCGACGTGACTAAGAGCCAAGACGTCATTGGGGACCTGACTAAGAGCCAAGACGTCACTGAGGACCTGACTAAGAGCCAAGACGTCACTGGGGACCTGACTAAGACCCAAGACGTCACTGAGGACCTGACTAAGACCCACGACGTTACTGTGGACCTGACTAGGAACCAAGACGTCACTGGGGACCTGACTAAGAGCCATGACGTCACTGTGCACCTGACTAAGAGCCAAGACGTCACCGGGGACCTGACTAAGAGCCAAGACGTCACTGGGGACCTGACTAAGAGCCAAGGCGTCACTGGGGACCTGACTAAGAGCCAAGACGTCACTGGCGACCTGACTAAGGGCCAAGACGTTACTGTGCACCTGACTAAGAGCCAAGACGTCACTGGGACCTGACTAAGAGCCAAGGCGTCACTGGGGACCTGACTAAGAGCCAAGACGTCACTGGCGACCTGACTATGAGCCAAGACGTCACTGGGGACCTGACTAAGAGCCAATACGTCACTGAGGACCTGACTAAGAGCCAAGATGTCACTGAGGACCTGACTAAGAGCCAAGACGTCACTGGCGACCTGACTAAGAGCCAATACGTCACTGAGGACCTGACTAAGAGCCAAGGCGTCACTGGGGACCTGACTAAGAGCCAAGACGTCACTGGCGACCTGACTAAGAGCCAATACGTCACTGGGGACCTGACTAAGAGCCAAGATGTCACTGAGGACCTGACTAAGAGCCAAGACGTCACTGGGGACCTGACTAAGAGCCAAGACGTCACTGGGGACCTGACTAAGAGCCAAGACGTCACTGGCGACATGACTAAGAGCCAATACGTCACTGAGGACCTGACTAAGAGCCAAGACATCACTGGGGTGCTGACTAAGAGCCAAGACGTCACTGGGGACGTAACTAAGGGCCAAAACGTCACTGGGGACCTGACTAAGAGCCAAGACGTCACTGGCGACCTGACTAAGAGCTAATACGTCACTGAGGACCTGACTAAGAGCCAAGACGTCACTGGGGACCTGACTAAGAGCCAAGATGTCACTGGGGACCTGACTAAGAGCCAAGACGTCACTGGGGACCTGACTAAGAGCCAAGACGTCACTGGGGACCTGACTAAGAGCCAAGACGTCACTGGGGACCTGACTAAGAGCCAAGACGTCACTGGAGACCTGACTAAGAGCCAAGACGTCACTGGGGACGTGACTAAGAGCCAAGACGTCACTGGAGACCTGACTAAGAGCCAAGACGTCACTGGGGACCTGACTAAGAGCCAAGACGTCACTGGGGACCTGACTAAGAGCCATGACGTCACTGGGGACCTGATTAAGAACCAGGACGTCACTGGGGACCTGACTAAGAGCCGGGACGTCACTGGGGACCTGACTAAGAACCAGGACGTCACTGGGGACCTGACTAAGAGCCAAGACGTCACTGGGGACCTGACTAAGAGCCAAGACGTCACTGGGGACCTGACTAAGAGCCAAGACGTCACTGGGGACCTGACTAAGAGCCAAGACGTCACTGGGGACCTGACTAAGAGCCAAGACGTCACTGGGGACGTGACTAAGAGCCAAGACGTCACTGAGGACCTGACTAAGAGCCAAGACGTCACTGGGGACCTTGGTAAGCGGAATGAAGACACTTGTACCAGAATACTAAGAAATGCTGTGGCTCTCGTCTCCAGTCTGCTGGTATATGCTGGCAGACTCCTGGCAGCCAGGCGGTACCCAGGAGCTGGAGGCGGCCACGTGATCTATAACACTATGGGGCTTGAGGGAAGACATTGTCTTACACCTGAACGGACAGTGTCAGTTGTGGTGACGGGTGAAGACCACCTCTCTCAGGTGATGAGTGACAGCAACAGCGGCTGCCAGAGCAGCTGTGTCTCTGAAGACGAGGACCTAGATTCAGGAAGCTCTGTGTATTTCTTCGTTAGTGGGTTTGCTACGAAGGTTCCTAAGTGCGCCCTAAGAAGATGCTTAGGTGCGATTCAATAAGGTCCACTTAGGAAGAAAATTGTTGGTTCACCTGCGTGCCGATAGAGGTCACTACTGTGTTTCGTTTGGCCAATCAGAGAGCAGCAACATTCTTCATATTGAAGATTTAGCGCTGGCTTATCGGAGCTCTACTGCCTCCTATTTACGTCGAATTTTCTTATAAAATTAGTATATTTCGAAGTAAAACAATGTTTTTATCAACTTCTACAGCCAGCACCGACATTGTAGTAAACAAATATGTTACATTTGTTGTTTACCTACGTAATTCTAAGAGATACTGTGTAGCTGTCCTTGTTGCTCGGAAGATGCGCTGACAATTATTGTATATATTTACTGAATTTACCCAAGGGCCACTAACTATCTAGTGACCTCGAAGAGGACAGAAAGCCGGCGGCTTGTTAAAGGGCCCGCCAATTGTCTTAATGATATTTTTTAGCTGGAATTTGGCATTTTCGGCTTCAGCGGGTAGGCGGTTCCATGGGTTTATAGCCCTCTTGGTGGAAAAAAACATCTGTTTTCAGTCCTACTTGAGAGAACATACTCTCCAACACTATATCTGTGATTGTCCTGTTATCAGTGACTTCATACCAAATGGTATGAGGTATTTTGAGCACTGTAATTACTTCATACACTCAGGAATATTGGAAGATATTCTTGTGCTGCACCCAGATTTTGCCAGTGGAGGCTAATAGATCAGCATTAAGTATTTTGTTCTCTCCTAATTCCATGTATGACTGGCCATCCTGTGAGGTGAGGATGTTGGATGAGCTTGTAGCTGGTTTTTGATCTACACTATGTGGTCCTTTATACAGAATAGGGAAGCAGCACATTGCTGTGTATACCTAAACCTGTTTAAAAATACATTGTTTGAGAGGAGTCTTGTAGAAACTGGTAAGAGTAATTATAATATAATGTTTCCATGATTCAGTGCTTACCTCTTGTGAAAATTGCTTAGAGTTGTTTAGTCAGAGTTGATTTGTTTCTTGTATTGAGGCTGGTATTTTCTAAATTGATTCCATGTACAGTATGTCTAACCATCCTGTGAGATGGGAGTATTAGATAAGCTTATAGCTAGTTTTTTATCTACACTGTGTAATATTCCATATAGAATAGGGTAGCAGTACATTGCTGTGTATACCTAATCTTCTTAATAAAAAAAATCAGTAATATAGATTTTAAATTATAATTTGTATTATTACAAATTCTGTACTGTATTATCCTTATTAAATCATGTTGACCATGGATCATTAAGATCTCATGTTGATATGTATTAGTCATATTTCTTTTGAACTGCTAATCCATGCTAATCATTCATTAAATTGTGCATTATGTCTCAATTTTTCACTTCCTTGGATATACTGTACAGTACAAAAAGATAAGATAAAAATAAACCAGTAATATTTCTTTCATTATACATTTCATTTAAATAACTGCATCAATATTTTTACAGCTGACAGGATTTGTTTTACCACACAGGTGCATTATTTGTTAAAAAAAAAATTGGTTTATTGTTACACACAATGGTGCTACATAGCCTTCCCAGCTTGGTGCCTTCTTTTAATACTTGCTGATTAAAACATAAATAATAAATACATTTTATTCAGGAAAAGTACATACAGTTGATTTACAAACATAATGTTGGATTTATAGACAGAGCTAGTACATACAATACCTAAAGCCACTAATACTCATAGCATTTCGGGCAAGGTGTGGGGGGAAAAACACAGACTAAAACTTAATAGTAATCGGGATTAGGTATAAATTGTGTTAAAAGAAGGAATAAAAAATACAAAAAGGGGGGTTAACATAGCATAACTCAGCAATTGCACATGTTGGTGAACAGCGTTGTTTAAAAAATAGCAAGATATGGGTTGACATTTAGGAGGTAAGTTAGGTTACATGGAGTTAATTAGGCAGTACTTGGTTTAACTCTTAAACTGGTTGAGAGAGGTACAGCCTTTGACATGATTCGGGAGGTCATTCCACATTCTGGGTCCCTTGATTTGTAGAGCACTTCTAGTTTGGTTACACACAGCCAAATTGAGTAACAGGAAGAGGTCTTGGACACAAATTTGTTCCATGCTAAATGTACAGGAATCAGCTGAGTACTCCTCAAATAAAATAATTTGCCTCAGCTTATAAGGTAAATAAAATAAGCATTTCTCAAATAAGTAGCTGCCTCATCTCACTGCCTTACTGCTACATAGCCTTCCCGGCATGGTGCCTTCTTTTGATAATTACTTGTTCCACACCCAAATTGTATAACAGGAAGAGGTCTTGGACCCCTACTTCCCTCTCTCTTTTTTAATAATCTATATAGTCATAATTATAGCTTTAAGTATTCAATGAATAAAGTTTTTGACATTTTTACCCTTCTCCTTACCTAACATCATTTGTGCAGCATATTTTTATTTTATGTCTCACCCAGATTTAATTTCAAAATAAAACCAAACTAAATAAATTAGAAATGGGTATGTATAGCTAAGGTACACCCTTACTACTAGGTGAACAGGGGCATTTGGTGATAGTAAATGATCCCATCAGGCAGGGCTCATCACCTTCTCTCATATTTCATGTTCACCAGTGTTTATTTACTTAATAACTACTGGTATAATATCTTGCTATTATAAAACTAATTCTACTATCATCAAACACATATTTACTTCAAGTTTCAAGCAGAGAATGCATATATAACTAACACGAAGGACTCCTCTTCACTAGATTCACCAGCTATAATATTTTGGTCATGTTCCAATATCATAAATCGATCTCAGTGTTATGTAGTAGAGAAAAAATGACTTATATCCAGTTTACGTAAAGCTACGAGTGGTCGAAACCACACTTAAATCCCGGAATGAACTTACGAAGGTTTTTCCACTTAGTGTAGCTACTTGAATACGGACGTAGCCGCCACGAAGGCGCTAAGAGGGAAAACGTTCTTAGCTAAGAGGAAAAACCTGCGTAAGTATCTTCCTGAATCCGGCCCGAAGTCTCCATGCCTGGGTGCTATGATCCAGGTGGGGGTTCACCTGAGACTTATACAACTGAACGTCTATTTTCTTTTCCTTGAAAGTAAAAGTACGCTTGATTATTCTCAGGATTTGGTTAGCTTTTCTGTGGAGAACCAGTCACCAAATGACTGAACTTTGTGACTGTTTAACAGGCACCGTCGGTGGGGATGGTGAGTTCTTCTGATAGAGGAATGGCCTAGAATTTGTCTCAGCTATGTATGATACTGTGCTGATGTGTGAAGACAGCAAGAGGTGATTGACAGGGCCATCGACAAGGAATCTCAAAGTGAGTCGGACGCTGAATAATACGATTATCAAGCTTGATAAGCAGGATGGATAAGGCCTAAGTCATTCGTTAACGTAAGGCAATTTGAACATTTATTTTAGTAAACAGATTTTGTTTGAGTTAAACTGTTACACTAATAAAGGTGAAATAGTTTTATTACCCAGAGACTATCCAGATGACTGAGTCATTTAAGAGTTCATAGCTTGCTTACTGGCCAGAAAACACTTCTGCTTCTCTAAAACTGCCGATGAGTGAACCTTATGAACAGTAATTGCAGGCAAGTGAACACATTTCTCCAATGGTGATGGTTTGTTACTCTATAACTTCAGTTACGTTAACATAACAATATTGTTGCATAGGTAACAAATGTTGCACTCTGACTCAACCTTTGAGGGCATGCCAGACTGTGTGTCGTGTGGGTCGAGGCTCTCACGGTACTCCTCGTGACACCAAGGAGACCACAAACGCCAAACTAAAACATAAACAAAACTGAACTTCCAAACATAGACCATAATTTAAAACTTTATAAAAAATCCGAATATAAAAGCAACCATTAATGTTCTGGTGCAAAACACTATTGTAGTGTTTGTAGAGGTAAAGCTTATTGGTACTACCAATATTGTACTGGTGAGTGTTGGTACTCGCTGTCTCTCTCTCTCTCTCTCTCTCTCTCACTCTCTCTCTCTCTCTCTCTCTCTCTCTCTCTCTCTCTCTCTCTCTCTCTCTCTCTCTCTCTCTCTCTCTCTCTCTCTCTCTCTCTCTCTCTCTCTCTCTCTCTCTCTCTCTCTCTCTCTCTCTCTCCCTCTCTCCCTCTCTCCCTCTCTCCCTCTCTCCCTCTCTCTCTCTCTCTCTCTCTCTCTCTCTCTCTCTCTCTCTCTCTCTCTCTCTCTCTCTCTCTCTCTCTCTCTCTCTCTCTCTCTCTCTCTCTCTCTCTCTCTCTCTCTCTCTCTCTCTCTCTCTCTCTCTCTCTCTCTCTCTCTCTCTCTCTCTCTCTCTCTCTCTCTCTCTCTCTCTCTCTCTCTCTCTCTCTCTCTCTCTCTCCCTCTCCCTCTCTCTCTCTCTCTCTCTCTCTCTCTCTCTCTCTCTCTCTCTCTCTCTCTCTCTCTCTCTCTCTCTCTCTCTCTCTCTCTCTCTCTCTCTCTCTCTCTCTCTCTCTCTCTCTCTCTCTCTCTCTCTCTCCCTCTCTCTCTCTCTCTCTCTCACCAGAACACTGTACCTTGAGTGACAAGTTACCACTGAGCCGCCATCATAAACACACATTCACGCCACACCTTGGAGCTACTTGGATCGCCCTAGGGTGCCTTGTAGCGCCCCCGGAGCGCTCTGTAGCGCCCCTGGAGCGCCCTGTAGCGCCCCTGGAGCGCCCTGTAGCGACCTAGGTCATACGGCCGGCAACTCTGCCTCCTACAACATTGACAGTTGCCAGGCCGGCTTATCTCTAACTGTCCGGCTTCCAGCTGAGTGCTGCCGGGTTAAAGGTGCCTAGATGCCTTGCTTGTTGAACCTTCACCCAGGATACTGTATATTTATACCCATGAGCGAGAGTGACGGCCAGTCTGGTTCTCTGTATGTCTGAAGATGGAGACCAGATACGAGGGAATGGCTTGAGCTAATTGGCACAGGTACTCGCTGTCTCTGACCTTGGGTCGGGGATGAACATGGTCGGTGTCGACACAACTCGAAATGGAACATCATGCCTGAAATTCATTCAGACCCTCACCACCATTTTTGGCACTGTTCACGGGCTACACTGCAACCATTTTTGTTTATGGTAATATACATCATTATTCACTGCTGTCGAGAATATTAAAAAAAATATCCAGCTATTCATAAATTGCCCGTACTCCCATAAAACACACCCCCCGCCACGACATAAAAGTCAAACCATTTATCTCTCTCAGAGTATATGAGGTAACTATTCTCTTTTTTGGTATTTCACACTACTAAGCTTCTCTCAACGGCGACCACCCACACACCTATGTCGTTCTAAACGTGTCGTTCCAAACGTGTCGTTCCAAACATGTCGTTCCAACCGTGTCGTTCCAAACGTGTCGTCCAAACCCTGTTTACACTCCCACCAAATCTGTCGTGTTCAATGATCCAGGATGATTCCGGACCAACCGGGCTGTGGTGGGTGTGTGGGCCTGCGGGCCGCTCCAAGCAACAGCCTGGTGGACCAAACTCTCACAAGTCAAGCCTGGCCTCGGGCCGGGCTTGGGGAGTAGAAGAACTCCCAGAACCCCATCAACCAGGTATCAACCAGGTATCAACCAGGTATCAACCAGGTATCAACCAGGTATCAACCAGGTTTCACAACATTGACAGTTAAACTTTTTATAAGAGAACCAGTAGATGGGGTGGATAGATGGATAGATAAATAGTCAGGTGGATAGATGAGTAAATGATACATAGATAGTTCGATAGAAATATAGATGAATAGATGGAGGCATTGATAGGTAGATGAGTAGATGCATGGACGAATATATGGACAGATAGAAAAATAAGTAGATGGAAAACCTGATGGAAGGATGAATATGTTATTATATAGATGGAAAGGTAGATAAACAGAGTGATGGATAGTAGATAGTACGTGTATGCATAAATTGATGGATAAATGAATATATAGATTGAGGGATAGATTAATGGATATATGGATAAATGGATGGATAGACAGATGTATAAATTAGTGGAATGATGTAGAGATGGATAGACAGATCCATGTATTGATGGATAGATAGATGAATATATGATGGATATATATAATATATATTATATATATTACCCACCAGGTGTGACGTGTAGGTCTGGCTCACAACACCCACCAGGTGTGACGTGTAGGTCTGACTCACAACACCCACCAGGTGTGACGTGTAGGTCTGGCTCACAACACCCACCAGGTGTGACGTGTAGGTCTGGCTCACAACACTCACCAGGTGTGACGTGTAGGTCTGGCTCACAACACCCACCAGGTGTGACGTGTAGGTCTGACTCACAACACCCACCAGGTGTGACGTGTAGGTCTGGCTCACAACACCCACCAGGTGTGACGTGTAGGTCTGGCTCACAACACTCACCAGGTGTGACGTGTAGGTCTGGCTCACAACACCCACCAGGTGTGACGTGTAGGTCTGGCTCACAACACCCACCAGGTGTGACGTGTAGGTCTGGCTCACAACACCCACCAGGTGTGACGTGTAGGTCTGGCTCACAACACTCACCAGGTGTGACGTGTAGGTCTGACTCACAACACTCACCAGGTGTGACGTGTAGGTCTGACTCACAACACCCACCAGGTGTGACGTGTAGGTCTGACTCACAACACTCACCAGGTGTGATGTGTAGGTCTGACTCACAACACCCACCAGGTGTGACGTGTAGGTCTGGCTCACAACACCCACCAGGTGTGACGTGTAGGTCTGACTCACAACACCCACCAGGTGTGACGTGTAGGTCTGACTCACAACACTCACCAGGTGTGACGTGTAGGTCTGACTCACAACACTCACCAGGTGTGACGTGTAGGTCTGCCTCACAACACCCACCAGGTGTGACGTGTAGGTCTGACTCACAACACTCACCAGGTGTGACGTGTAGGTCTGACTCACAACACCCACCAGGTGTGACGTGTAGGTCTGACTCACAACACTCACCAGGTGTGACGTGTAGGTCTGACTCACAACACTCACCAGGTGTGACGTGTAGGTCTGCCTCACAACACCCACCAGGTGTGACGTGTAGGTCTGACTCACAACACTCACCAGGTGAGTGTTGGGGAGCCGGTCCCCAACAGGTGGGGTGGGGGGCTGGTCGGCCGAGCGGACAGCACGCTGGACTTGTGATCCTGTGGTCCTGGGTTCGATCCCAGGCCCCGGCGAGAAACAATGGGCAGAGTTTCTTTCACCCTATGCCCCTGTTACCTAGCAGTAAAATAGGTACCTGGGTGTTAGTCAGCTGTCACGGGCTGCTTCCTGGGGGTGGAGGCCTGGTCGAGGACCGGGCCGCGGGGACACTAAAAAAGCCCCGAAATCATCTCAAGATAACCTCAAGATAAGGTGTGACGTGTAGGTCTGACTCACAACACTCACCAGGTGTGACGTGTAGGTCTGACTCACAACACCCACCAGGTGTGACGTGTAGGTCTGACTCACAACACTCACCATCACGACACCAATAGAGTCACATATATCACATAAATCTACAGCTCAATCACTGTTCTTGTCCGGTATTCTGGAGTATCAGTCACCATCACAACAATACCAGTCACCATCACAACAATACCAGTCACCATCACAACAATACCAGTCACCATCACAACAATACCAGTCACCATCACAACAATACCAGTCACCATCACAACAATACCAGTCACCATCACAACACTACCAGTCACCTTCACAACAATACCAGTCACTTTCACAACAGTACCAGTCACCATCACAACAATACCAGTCACCATCACAACACTACCAGTCACCTTCACAACAATACCAGTCACTTTCACAACAGTACCAGTCACCATCACAACAATACCAGTCACCTTCACAACAATACCAGTCACCTTCACAACAATACCAGTCACTTTCACAACAGTACCAGTCACCATCACAACAATACCAGTCACCTTCACAACAATACCAGTCACTTTCACAACAATACCAGTCACCATCACAACAATACCAGTCACCATCACAACAATATCAGTCACCTTCACAACAGTACCAGTCACCATCACAACAATACCAGTCACCTTCACAACAGTACCAGTCACCATCACAACAATACCAGTCACCTTCACAACAATACCAGTCACCATCACAACAATACCAGTCACCATCACAACAGTACCAGTCACCTTCACAACAATACCAGTCACCATCACAACAATACCAGTCACCTTCACAACAGTACCAGTCACCATCACAACAATACCAGTCACCTTCACAACAGTACCAGTCACCTTCACAACAATACCAGTCACCATCACAACAATACCAGTCACCTTCACAACAATACCAGTCACCATCACAACAGTACCAGTCACCTTCACAGTCAGTGTAGAGGAGTCAAGAACAACAAACAGGTAAGCCAGTTAAAGATGTATTCGCCAGTCTTGCCTGAACGTCCACTAGGCTGCTCTGAGTAACATGTATTTGTAATCATTTGGTCCTTGTCAATGCGTCATTGTGAAAATAAAGTTATTTTCTTATTTGTTCTATTATTTGCGGATTTCCGGTAAATCTGTTGCACAATCATAGAAGGTTATTTGTGACTTTATTTAGACTAGTTCCTAGAATTCAATTAGTTGTAACTATTTAGCTAATTGTCGATTAAGGAATAATTTTGAGAAGAAAATACATTATAGTTACAAGAAACTTAAATTGACAGTAATATGTATATCAATTGTTATTTGCTTCTAAAGTGTCTCCTCTCTGCAGGTGTGCTAGCCAAGTGTGTGTGTTGCGAGGGCTTCAGGAGTGTGTCAGGAGAGACAACAATAACACACTGAGACTATGGCCGCTGAGCAAGGCTTAGAGGGGCTCAGCCTCACCCTTAAGAGGAGTAACTAGCCAAGGTCTGCCAGAGAGAGGAGTGGCCATAGGACAACAGGGTTTGGTCAACATGCTGAGAGATCTAGCTGACCTTCCCCTAGCTTGCTAGCTAGTTAGCGGAAGACTCTAGGGGAGGGGATCGAGTACTCGGGTGATCTTCTTGAGGTTATCTTGAGTTGATTTCGGGGCTTTAGTGTCCCCGCGGCCCGGTCCTTGACCAGGCCTCCACCCCCAGGAAGCAGCCCGTGACAGCTGACTAACACCCAGGTACCTATTTACTGCTAGGTAACAGGGGCATTCAGGGTGAAAGAAACTTTGTCCATTTGTTTGTGCCTCGTGCGGGAATCGAACCCGCGCCACAGAATTACGAGTCCTGCGCGCTATCCACCAGGCTACGAGGCCCCCCAAAATTGATTGGTTAAAAGAATTATACGGAGCGTGGTCAACGTTGCTAGCAGCCTTGCCTGTTGCATATAACCCAGGACAACATTTTTCAACTTTTGTACCCCTGAAATAATTCAGAGTCGTACTTTAGATAAACACACATGGATCTCATTATCAAGTGAAAGACGATTTGACTTTGTTCTTGATACGAGATAAATGGGAAAAATTAAAGTAAAAAGTGACTCATATACATTTGAATATAATTAGAATTTGTCTATCACTTTGCCCAGTCATTTTACATTTCAAGTTTTGCATTTTCGACTCAAAAATCACAGAATGCTGGAAACTGATAATCCTTTCATTATATGAGAACTTAAACAACAAGTTTCCCGCCTCGGGAGACTGAGATTCTGTCGCCATCTTGAAACAAGTTTCGTCCAATATCTTGTTCTCTGTTGGTTTTAGATAAATAGGCAACAAATACATCTTGAAAGACAATTTAATTGCCTACAAAATTGCTTATCATTATGTTCTATGTGTTGTTAACAGTTTTGGAGAACAAGAGCCTGGAGAGTGGAGAGTCAGGAGGAACTTAATCTAAGTTGGGAAGTTTGCCCAACACATGACAGCAGTGTTGCCAGGTGTGGGAATGTGTACATAACTGTTCAAGTTGGTTGGATAAATAAACGGACTGCATACGATAATGTCTCACTATCCCCATTGTCGGGAATATTTGATTGCACGCATGAGTCCCAGTGGTGCAGTATTTATTATTTAATTTATTTGGTTGAAAATATTAAGTATGTTACTCCAGGTTTATTTCTTATTGATGAATTCATTTATATTATTTACTGCACCGTCTGAATTAGTAAAACAGAGAAGCTGTATGAAGGCTTGAGGACTTTATAGAGCATTTTAAACATCACGCAGTGTACCCCTTAGAACAGAGCAGCCCCTCGTGTTCAATATGGCTGCCTCTCGTCCCACTGTGTGTGCTTACCACAACTTTCCTGTCCATAATTTACATTATTAAATTAAATCAGAAAATCGATGAGGCTCGAACCCGCGCCCGAGAGAATCCCAGATGCTGATGCTGACCACTGTACCACCCGGACGTAATAAAATTCATAGAACCAGAATGCTATTGAATTCACACTAGGTCCTCCTGAAGCCAGTCCATGTTTTAAGTATGAACAACCCCCCAGCACCCGGGACTTGACAGTGGTGTTCATCCACTGTGATGCTTCCCCATCCTCTGGTCTTCTTCCTGCCCCAAGCAGGCCCAGGCAAGATCCAAGCCCTCTATCCCCGACCCTACCCCCCCCCCCCTCCAAACCACTGGAAGCTACCCCACAGGAGGAAGAGCCTACCCAAGTATCAATACCTATGGAACAACATCCTACATCCGTGGGGAGGGTGTGTTAAAATGCTTATAGGAAAGTGAGCTTCAAGGTAATGAACTGAAGCATCGACGAGATTACTTATAAAGCAAGTGAACTAGTGGAAAGGGTGCAGGAAGAAAATCCAGATGTAATAGGACTCATAGAAACAAAATTGTCAGGCATCATAACAAACACAGTATTTTCACAAGACTACTATATTGTAAGGAGGGAAGAGGGAAGAGAGAGGAGGAGGAGGAGGAGGAGGAGGAGTGGCCCTGCTAATAAGGAAGGACTGGAGCTTTGAAGAGATTGAAATTCTGAGCTGTGAAGGATTCAGAGACTACATAACAAGAACTATGACAATGGGTGGTCCTAAGATATTAGTGGCAGTCATTTACAACCCTCCACTAAATGACAGAATACCCAGACAGGAGTTTGATAGGAATAACATGGCAACCATTAATATAGCAGAGAGAGCAGCTTCAGTTGCCTGCAGGAATGGCTCCAGACTCTTAATCATGGACGATTTCAACCATTGAAAGATTGAATGGGAGAATGGGGAACCACATGGTGGTGCAGATAAATGGAGAGCTAAACTCTTGGAAGTGGCAACAAGGAACTTTCTGATCCAACAAGTCAAGGGATCCACAAGAATGAAAGGAATGACGAACCAGCTAGACACGACCTGATATTCACCTTGAATGAGTCAGAAATAAAGGAAGTCAAATTTGAAGCCCCATTGGAATGACCACAGCGTTTTGACATTTGAGTATCTAGTGGAGGTAGAGATAACCTATCCAAGGAAAGGATTGGAAGGGAAAATGCAAAATTACCGAAGAGGAAAATATGACGAGATGTGGAACTTCCTAATGGAAATTCCATGGGAAACAGAACTCAGAGAGAAGAATGTACAGGATATGATGGACTACGTCACCCAGAAGGGCCAGGAAGTGGCAGACAGGTTTATCCCGGCCCAAAAGTGGATAAACGAAAAGCAGCAGAAGAATCCATGGTTCAACCAGGAATGTAAGGTAGCGTAGCAATTTAGTACAAGAACATGGAGAAACTACAGGAATAACAGAACACCAGAGAGCAGGGAGAGATACCAGAGGGCCAGGAATGAGTACCTCAGAGTGAGGAGAGAAGCAGAGAGACAGTATGAAAATGACATCGCGAGTAAAGATAAGACCCAATAAAAACTGCTCTACAGCCACATCAGGAGGAAAACAACAGTGAAGGAACAAGTGATGAAACTGAGAAAAGGGGATAACAGATACACAGAGAATGACAAGGTGTGTGATGAACTCAACAAGCGATTCCAGGAGGTCTTCACAATAGAATAAGGAGAAGTCCCTGCACTAAATGGCGGCAGACCAAGCAACCTTGGAGAAATTTGAGGTCGAAAAGAATCTGGTGGAGCTGAATGTGACAAAAGCTGTTGGATACAATCTTTCAATGGATACAAAAAGAGGGTGCAGAAGCACTAAGTGTGCCACTCTCTATGGTGTATAACAGGTCACTGGAAACAGGAGACCTACCGGATAGCTGGAAGACAGCTAATGTAGTCCCAATATACAAAAAGGATGACAGGCAAGAGGCACTAAACTATAGGCCAGTTTCCCTAACTTGCATACCATGCAAGGTGATGGAGAAGATCGTGAGGAAAAGGCTCGTAGAGCATCTGGAGGGAAATAGCTTTGTAACACACCACCGGCATGGGTTCAGAGATGGGAAATCGTGCTTCATTGCCTTAATAGAATTCTATGATCAATCAGCAAAAACTAGGCAAGAAACAGAAGGCTGGGTAAAAGGCATTTTCTTGGAATGTCTGAAAGTCTTTGACACAGTACCTCACAAAACGCTGTTTCAAAAGTTGGAGCAACAGGCAGGAGAAAAAGATAAGGTGCTCCAGTGGGTAAGGGAGTATCTAAGCAACAGGAAACAGTGAGTAACGGTGAGGGGGGAGATATCAGAGTTGCGAGATGTCACCAGCAGAGTCCCACAGGACTCGTGGAACACCACCGGCCCCTCCTGTGGGAGGAACTGAACGGACAGCACGCTGGACGCGTGATCCTGTGGTGCCGGGTTCGATTCCGGGCGCCGTCGAAAAACAATGGGCAGAGTTTCTTTCACCCTAATGGCCCTGTTTCCTAGCAGTAAATAGGTACCTGGGAGTTAGTCATCGGTCACAGGCTGCTTCCTGAGGTATGTGTGGTGTGGTGGAGGGGGGGGGCAATAGTAGTTAGTAACAGTTGAGAGACGGGCCGAAAGAGAAGAACTCAACCCCTGCAAGCACAACTAGGTGAATACAGGGCTCTGTACTTGGACCCATCCTATTTCTAATATATGTAAATGATCTTCCAGAGGATATAGACTCATTCCTCTCAATGTTTGCTGATGATGCACAAATTATGAGAAGAATCAATTATGAGAAGCGTGTACTCACCTATTTGTGGTTTTGTACTCCCCTATTTGTGCTTGCAAGATCGAGCATCAGCTCTTGGATCCCGCCCTTCTAGCCATCAGTTGTTTACAGTAATGACTCCTGTCCTATTTCCCTATCATATCTAGTTTAAAACTATGAATAAAGTTTGCTTCCACAACCTTCTCCTTAAGTGCATTTAATTTTTCCACTACTCTCACGCTAAAAGAAAACGTCCTAACATCTCTGAAACTCATCTGAGTTTCCAGCTTCCACCCATGTCCCTTCGTTCTGTTACTATTACGTGTGAACATTTCATCTATTTCCACTTTGTCAATTCCCCCTGAGTATTTTATACGTTCCTATCATATCCCCCAATCTCCCTTCTTTTTTCTAGTGTCATAAGGTTCAGTTACTTCAGGCGCTCTTCATATCCCATCCTTCGTTACTCTGGGACAAGCCTCGTCACAAACTTCTGAACCTTTTCCTGTTTCCTCATGTGTTCCTTCAGGTGGGGACACCATGATGGCAAGGCATACTCTAAGACTGGCCTCACGTAGGCAGTGTAAAGTGCCCTAAAAGCCTCCTTACTTAGGTTTCTGAATGATGTTCTAAATTTTGACAGTGTAGAGTACACTGCTGTCGTTATCCTATATATATGTGCCTCAGGAGTTAGATTTTGTGTTACATCCACTCCCAGGTCTCTTTCTCGAGTCGTCACAGTAGGCAGTTCCCCTTCATTGTGTCCTGTCCCTTTGGTCGTCTATCACCTGATCCCATTTCCATAAATTAACATTTGCTCATGTTGAACTCCAGTAACCATTTCTCTGACCATCTCTGCAACCTGTCCAGGTCCTCTTGGAGGATCCTACAATCCTCATCTGTCACAACTCTTCTCATTAATTTTGCATCATCCGTGAACATCGACATATAGGACTCTACTCCTGTAAACATATCACTTACGTAAATTAGAAATAGAATTGGTCCCAGCACCAATCCTTGAGGTACAGCACTCGTTACTCTTCACCAGTCCGACTTCTCGCCCCTTACCATTACTCTCTGGCTCCTTCCTGTTAGGTATTTCCTAACCCATGCTTTGGCCTTTCCGCTTACTTCTGCCTGCCTCTCAATTTTAAATAGCAGTCTCATGTGCGGTACTGTATCAAAGGCCTTTAGGCAGTCTAGAAATACATAGTCTGCCCAACCTTCTCTGTCCTGCCTTATCCTTGTTATTTTATCATAGAATTCCAAAAGGTTTGTTCGGCATGATTTCCCTGTTCAGAACCCATGTTGGTGCTTGTTTACAAACCTAATACTCTCCAGGTGCTCAACAAGTCTTAGCCTAATTATTCTTTCAAGTATTTTGCAGGGGATGCTTGTCAGTGATACGGGTCTGTAGTTAAGTGACTCCTCCCTATCTCCTTTCTTAAAAATCGGTACGACATTTGCCTCCTTCCAGCAACTGGTCAATTCTCCCGACCTAAGTGACTCATTAAAGATCATTGCCAGAGGCACGCTGAGGGCCTGCGCTGCCTCTTTTAGTATCCACGGTGATATTTTGTCTGGTCCAACAGCTTTAGTTGCATTCAGTGTTGTCAACTGTTTCATTACCTCCTCTGCTGTCACCTCTATATCTGATAGTCTTCTGTCTAGAGTAATCTCTTCTAACAATGGGAGTTGCTCAGGCTCGGTTGTGAACACTCCATGGAAACTTGCATTCAGTACCTCACAGATTTCCTTGTCTCTTTCTGTATATGCCCCTTCTGTTTTCCTCAGTCTTGTCACTTGGTCATTTACCGACATCTTCCTTCTTATATGGCTATGTAGTAATTTAGGTTGCTTTTTCCCTTTGATTGCAATATCATTCTCATAATTTCTTTCCGATACTCGTCTTATGTTAATGTAATCGTTCCTAGCTCTGTTACATCTAATCCTGTTGTCCTCTGCCCTTTGTCTTCTGTACTTCCTCCACTCCCTCCTGCTTCTCACCTTTGCTTCCTGACACTGTCTATTAAACCATGAGTTATTATATTTCCTCCTGCTTTTTTCCATTACTGTTGGAATGCATCTCTCTTCAGCCTCCTTGCATTTCCCTATGACTTGATTCATCATATCTTGCACTGTTTTTCCTCTAATTTCTTCCTCCCTCTGCACTTCTCCCAGGTAGTTCCTTATCCTCCTGTAGTCCCCTTTCTTGTAATCAACTCTCCTTTCCCAGATCTCTTGTCCTTTGGTCACAACTTTGAGTTCCATCATGTAGTCCAAGACTAGGACACAATGGTCACTGACTCCTAGTGGTATTTCCTGTTCCAAATTCTCGATGTCTTCCACATTCTGGGTGAAAATCAGGTCTAATAGGCTGGGCGTATCCCCTCCTCTTTCCCTTGTGTCTTCCTTCACATGCTGTGTTAGGGAATTCCTGTCTATAACGTCTACTAACTTCGGTCCCCAAGTTTCCTCCCCCGCCATGGGCATTCCTTGTTTCCCAATTTATTTCTCCATGATTTAGGTCTCCCATGACCAGTAGCTTTGCTCTCATTCTACGAGCTATTGTTGCTGCCTTCTGCAGTTCATCTTTACACCTTGTTGTTGTCATCATACTCATGTCACCTTGTTGCTGTCATCATACTTGTGCCTGGGCCTTCTACTGTTTGGTGGGGGTTGTAGATTATCATGATAACAATCTTCTTCCCATCCGCTGTCAGGGTTCCGTGTATGGAGCTTGTGCTCTTATTGGTACTCCGATTTTCCAGGTCATTAAATTTCCCTTTCTGATTTATTAGGAGTGCCACTCCCCCTCCCTGTCTCTGTGTCCTTTCTTTTCTTATCACCTTTTACCCCCTTTGGAAAGACTGCATCCGAGATCATGTCATTTATTTTAATTTCTACTATTGCAACTCTGTCTGGGTCTGCCTCACTAACTTTTTCTTTTATCTCTTCTGCTTTATTGGATACCCGATCAGCATTGGTGTACCAAAGCTTGAGTCTCTTTTTGGAGACTCTGGTGCCAGAGTTCGCCCTTTCACTGGGATCTGGGGGTCTGGGGGGTGTCTGGGGGCAAAATAGGGGCTGGGTGGTGCCTGGGGGGAGTTCTGGGGGTGGGGGTGCCTGGGAGGCATATGGGGCCTGGGCATCTATGTGGGTAGAAAGGGCATAGTGGGTTTGAAAATCAGGGAGGGTCTGAATGGTATAGAGGGGGGGGGGTTGAGAAGTAGAGTGAGGCTGAGAGTCAGATAGAAGTTGAGAGGTTGGGGGGGAGAGGGATAGTGGGGGCAGAGGGCAGAGGAGTGAATGGAGCATGGGTGTTGGGAGTGGGAGAGGGGGGTGTATTAGTTAGGGGGGAATCAGGGGTAGGTGGCGGTTTTTGGGTAGAAGAGGGGAGGAGGGAGATGGGGGGGAGGCATTAGGGGGGGGGGTGACAAGGTGAGGGTGTTATATGGGAGATGGGTGTGCAGAGGAGGGGTGAGGGTTGGGTGGAGTTTGGGGGTGAGGGGAAGAGGGGTGCAGTTGGAGCTGGGATGGAGCAGGTGTAATTGATGGAAATGAGGGAGAAAGGACAAGGGAGTTGGAAGGGGTAGTAAGGGGAGGTGGGTTTGGTGAGGGTATGGCTTGGCCCGATAGGGTCATTAACGGGTGCGATGTGGCAGGTTGAACTGAGTGCAGTTGTGGAAGGGACATGGGAGTTGTTGGGGGTTAAAGCTGGGGGAGGTATAGGAGGGTAATTGGGGCGGGTGTGACTTGGAAGGTGTGGTGGGGAGGTGAGGCGAGGAGACCCCCGCAAGGTCTACGCGAGAGGCTAGGGTTCTCAGTAAACACATTGTAATGAGCTTCGCTGCCTCTGAGTAATGCTTGTTCTTCATTATGTACTCCACTGCCTCTTCATTATAGAATTGCATCAGAACAGATCTATTCTTGGTACAATCGTAAGGACGAACCCGGCGGCTGGGTCCACCTTGTTTCCTGCCATCTTGGCCCTAACACATCTCAATATCTTATGTAATTCATATTTTACTGTCTCTATCATTTTTTGTCTTGGTGATGCCCTGGATTCGAATAATCCTTGTAGTATAATTGATTATAATTAATCCATCCCCCACTAATCTACTGTCTCTAGTCATGCTGTTAATCCTTTCTAATTCATTTGTGATCCGTGCACATTCCTTCTCCCATTCTTCCCTGCCCTTTCTAATCTCTTCCTGAATATATAGCATAAGTTCTTGTTTCTGTCTCTCAACCTCTTCCTGTATTTGCCGAGATATCTCGCTCTTAATCCCTTGGATTAGATCCTCCATCCAAACCTCCTTCTCTCTACAAATTTTCCTATTAACTTGTCTACAAATCTGTCCTCCTCTTCCTGGCTGGTGGGTGATCGTGAGGCTGTCCCTGATTTTGTCATTGCAGTAAACAACGTAGCCAACAGGCGCACCAAGATACCTTGCACGAACTGCTACACAAAATGCGAGCAAGTACTTAAGTAACGCGGTGCATCTGATAAGATGGCAGCCATGTGAGGACCCGGTCGGTCACAGATGGAATATGGTGAGGGCACGTCCCCCACAGGTCTGCTCCACTATTCCACAATGCCACAATGTGTTCTCACTTATTATCAATGGTGTTATTGCTACTTTCTTTCTTCGCTTTCTTGTGGTTTGAGTCAGCTTACTAGTTAGTCAATCACTCATATACACTTTTTTCACTTCCATGTAACCTGATTATCCCTTCCAAATTCACTGGTATTCCAAGATCTTCCAGACTCACTTCTGCCCACCACGGCTGACTGACTGACTGTGTACTCACCTAATTGTATTCACCTAATTGTGCTTGCGGGGGTTGAGCTCTGGCTTTTTGGTCCCACCTCTCAACTGTCAATCAACTGATGTACAGATTCCTGAGCCTACTGGGCTGTGTGTGTGTGTGTGTGTGTGTGTGTGTGTGTACTCACCTATTTGCACCTATTTGTACTCACCTATTTGTGCTTGCGGGGGTTGAGCTTTGGCTCTTTGGTCCTGCCTCTCAACTGTCAATCAACTGGTGTACAGATGTGTGTGTGTGTGTGTGTGTGTGTGTGTTTGTGTGTGTGTGTACTCACCTAGTTGTACTCACCTAGTTGTGCTTGCGGGGGTTGAGCTCTGGCTCTTTGGTCCCGCCTCTCAACTGTCAATCAACAGGTGTACAGGTTCCTGAGCCTATTGGGCTCTATCATATCTACACTTGAAACTGTGTATGGAGTCAGCCTCCACCACATCACTTCCTAATGCATTCCATTTGTCAACCACTCTGACACTAAAAAGTTCTTTCTAATATCTCTGTGGCTCATTTGGGCACTCAGTTTCCACCTGTGTCCCCTAGTGCGTGTGCCTCTTGTGTTAAACAGCCTGTCTTTATCAACCCTGTCAATTCCCTTGAGGATCTTGAATGTGGTGATCATGTCCCCCCTAACTCTTCTGTCTTCCAACGAAGTGAGGTTTAATTCCCGTAGTCTCTCCTCGTAGCTCATACCTCTCAGCTCGGGTACTAGTCTGGTGGCAACCTTTGAACCTTTTCCATTTTAGTCTTATGCTTGACTAGATATGGACTCCATGCTGGTGCCGCATACTCCAGGATTGGTCTGACATATGTGGTATATAATGTTCTGAAAGATTCCTTACACAAGTTTCTAAAGGCCGTTCTTATGTTAGCCAACCTGGCATATGCTGCTGCTGTTATCCTCTTGATATGAGCATCAGGGGACAGGTCTGGCGTGATATCAACCCCCAGGTCTTTCTCTCTCTCGGACTCTTGAAGTATTTCATCTCCCAAGTGACACCTTGTATCTGGTCTCCTGCTTCCTACCCCTATCTTCATTACATTACATTTGCTTGGATTAAACTCTAACAACCATTTGTTCGACCATTCCTGCAGCTTGTCCAGGTCTTCTTGAAGCCTCAAGCTGTCCTCCTCTGTCTTAATCCTTCTCATAATTTTGGCGTCGTCAGCAAACATTGAGAGGAATGAGTCTATACCCTCTGGGAGATCATTTACGTATATTAGAAACAGGATGGGTCCAAGTACAGAGCCCTGTGGGACTCCACTGGTGACTTCACACCAGTCTGAGGTCTCACCCCTCACTATAACTCTCTGCTTCCTATTGTTTAGGTACTCCCTTATCCACTGGAGCGCCCTACCAGTTACTCCTGCCTGTTTCTCCAGCTTATGCATCAACCTTTTATGGGGTACTGTGTCAAAGGCTTACCGACAGTCCAAAAAAATGCAGTCCGCCCAGCCTTCTCTTTCTTGTTTAATCTTTGTCACCTGATCGTAGAATTCTATCAAGCCTGTAAGGCAAGAATTACCCTCCCTGAACCCATGTTGATGGGTTGTCACGAAGTCTCTTCTCTCCAGATGTGTTACTAGGTTTTTTCTCACAATCTTCTCCATCACCTTGCATGGTATACCGTCACCTTGCATGTGTGTGTGTGTCTGTGTGTGTGTGTGTGTGTGTGTGTGTGTGTGTGTACTCACCTAGTTGTACTCACCTAGTTGTGTTTGCGGGGGTTGAGCTCTGGCTCTTTGGTCCCGCCTCTCAACCGTCAATCAACAGGTGTACAGATTCCTGAGCCTATCGGGCTCTGTCATATCTACACTTGAAACTGTGTATGGAGTCAGCCTCCACCACATCACCCCCTAATGCATTCCATTTGTCAACCACTCTGACACTAAAAAAGTTCTTTCTAATATCTCTGTGGCTCATTTGGGCACTCAGTTTCCACCTGTGTCCCCTTGTGCGTGTTCCCCTTGTGTTAAATAGACTGTCTTTATCTACCCTATCAATCCCCTTCAGAATCTTGAATGTGGTGATCATGTCCCCCCTAACTCTTCTGTCTTCCAGCGAAGTGAGGTTTAATTCCCGTAGTCTCTCCTCGTAGCTCATACCTCTCAGCTCGGGTACTAGTCTGGTGGCAAACCTTTGAACCTTTTCCAGTTTAGTCTTATCCTTGACTAGATATGGACTCCATGCTGGGGCTGCATACTCCAGGATTGGCCTGACATATGTGGTATACAAAGTTCTGAATGATTCTTTACACAAGTTTCTGAATGCCGTTCGTATGTTGGCCAGCCTGGCATATGCCGCTGATGTTATCCGCTTGATATGTGCTGCAGGAGACAGGTCTGGCGTGATATCAACCCCCAAGTCTTTTTCCTTCTCTGACTCCTGAAGAATTTCCTCTCCCAGATGATACCTTGTATCTGGCCTCCTGCTCCCTACACCTATCTTCATTACATTACATTTGGTTGGGTTAAACTCTAACAACCATTTGTTCGACCATTCCTTCAGCTTGTCTAGGTCTTCTTGAAGCCTCAAACAGTCCTCTTCTGTTTTAATCCTTCTCATAATTTTAGCATCGTCCGCAAACATTGAGAGAAATGAATCGATACCCTCCGGGAGATCATTTACATATATCAGAAACAAGATAGGACCGAGTACAGAGCCCTGTGGGACTCCACTGTGTGTGTGTGTGTGTGTGTGTGTGTGTGTGTGTGTGTGTGTGTGTGTGTGTGTGTGTGTGTGTGTGTGTGTGTGTGTGTGTGTGTGTGTGTGTGCGTGTGTGTGTGTGTGCATTCACCTAGTTGTATTCACCTAATTGTACTTGCGGGGGTTGAGCTCTGTTCTTTCGGCCCACCTCTCAACTGTCAATCAACTGGTGTACAGATTCCTGAGCCTACTGGGCTCTATCATATCTACATTTAAAACTGTGTATGGAGTCAGCCTCCACAACATCACTGCCTAATACATTCTATCCGTTAACTACTCTGACAGTGAAAAAGTTCCTTCTAACGTCCCTGTGGCTCATGTGGGTACTCAGTTTCCACCTGTGTCCTCTTGTTCGCGTCCCACCAGTGTTGAATAATTTATCCTTGTTTACCCGGTCGATTCCCCTGAGGATTTTGTAGGTTGTGATCATGTCTCCCCTTACTCTTCTGTCTTCCAGTGTCGTAAGGTGCGTTTCCTGCAGCCTTTCCTCGTAACTCATGCCTCTTAGTTCTGGGACTAGTCTAGTGGCATACCTTTGGACTTTTTCCAGCTTCGCCTTGTGCTTGACAAGGTACGGGCTCCATACTGGGGCCGCATACTCCAGGATTGGTCTTACATATGTGGTGTACAAGATTCTGAATGACTCTTTACACAGGTTCCTGAACGCTGTTCTGATGTTAGCCAGCCTCGCATATGCCGCAGACGTTATTCTTTTTATGTGGGCATCAGGAGACAGGTTTGGTGTGATATCAACTCCTAGATCTTTCTCTCTGACCGTTTCATTAAGCACTTCATCTCCTATTCTGAATCCTGTGTCTGGCCTCCTGTTTCCATTGCCTAGTTTCATTACTTTGCATTTACTCGGGTTGAACTTCAACAGCCATTTGTTGGACCATTCACTCAGTCGGTCTAGGTCATCTTGTAGCCTCCTACTATCATCCTCTGTTTCAATCCTCCTCATAATTTTTGCATCATCGGCAAACATTGAGGGAAACGATTCTATACCCTCTGGGAGATCATTTACATATATCAGAAACAGTATAGGTCCAAGGACTGACCCCTGCGGGACTCCACTTGTAACATCTCGCCAATCTGAGACCTCACCCCTCACACTGACTCGTTGTCTCCTGTTGCTTAGGTACTTCTTTATCCAATGGAGTACCTTCCCTTTCACTCCAGCCTGCGTCTCCAGCTTTTTCACTAGCCTCTTGTGTGGTACTGTATCAAAGGCTTTCTGACAATCCAAAAATATGCAGTCAGACAATCCAAAAATATGTGTGTGTGAATGGGTTTGTGTGATGGAAATTCAAGTTTAATCCCAGGCAAGCAAGCACAACTAGGTGAGTACAAATAGGGAAGTACAACAAGCAACTAGGTGAGTACAACTAGGGGAGTACAACTAGGTGAGTACAACTAGGTGAGTACAACTAGGTGAGAACAACTAGGTGAGAACAACTAGGTGAGTACAACTAGGGGAGTACAACTAGGTGAGTACAACTAGGTGAGAACAACTAGGTGAGTACAACTAGGGGAGTACAACTAGGTGAGCACCCGGGCCATGTCCCCCCCCCCCTCCCAATAACACAATGTGATATCGGAAAGTCGATAGCGATGACATCTTGTGAGTGTGAGGCGCTGAGCACGACACATGAGGTGTATGGTGAGTATAGTGTCCTTAGTGGCAAGGTGAGGCTGGCTCTGACGCACATGAAGCAAGGTGGGGCGGGCTGTGGCGCACATGAAGCAAGGTGAAGCTGGTTATAACGCACATGAAGCAAGGTGAGGCGGGCTGTGACGCACATGAAGCAAGGTGGGGCTGGCTGTGACGCACATGAAGCAAGGTGGGGCTGGCTGTGACGCACATGAAGCAAGGTGAGGCGGGCTGTGACGCACATGAAGCAAGGTGGGGCTGGCTGTGAAGCACATGAAGCAAGGTGAATCTGGCTATGACGCACATAAAGCAAGGTCAAGCTGGTTATAACGCACATGAAGCAAGGTGGGGCTGGCTGTGACGCACATGAAGCAAGGTGAGGCTGGCTGTGACGCACATGAAGCAAGGTGAGGCTGGCTGTGACGCACATGAAGCAAGGTGGGGCTGGCTGTGACGCACATGAAGCAAGGTGAGGCGGGCTGTGACGTACATGAAGCAAGGTGAGGCGGGCTGTGACGTACATGAAGCAAGGAGGGGCTGGCTGTGACGCACATGAAGCAAGGTGGGGCTGGCTGTGACGCACATGAAGCAAGGTGAGGCGGGCTGTGACGCACTTGAAGCAAGGTGGGGCTGGCTGTGACGCACATGAAGCAAGGTGACATAGTTCCCCAGGCTCCCACGTGTGAATAATGGCGCTGGTTGCTAATGACTGTTACGTAATAAGACGTTGTTCTGATTATTGCTCAGTAATTAGTATTTTTACAATATGTTAAATTTTTGACATCTAAAAATACGTTAATTATCTAAAATATAAAACCAGAGGTTATACTTTACTCTCTCAAGTGAAGTGTTGAAATGTGTAGTTTACCTGCGTGTGTCTTGTGAACACAAGTTCCTAATGAGGCCAATTAGGCAATTAAACTTAATATATGTTCGTTAAGTAAGGCGTAAGTTACAAATTGTTTGCGATAGTTGTATTCGACGTGACAATCTCTCTCTCTCTCTCTCTCTCTCTCTCTCTCTCTCTCTCTCTCTCTCTCTCTCTCTCTCTCTCTCTCTCTCTCTCTCTCTCTCTCTCTCTCTCTCTCTCTCTCTCTCTCTCTGTCTCTCTGTCTCTCTCTTTCTCTCTCTCTCTCTCTCTGTGTTTACCTGTGTTGAATAGAGCTGAGGGGACATCCAAAACTCTATTGCTACTGGCCAATTTCCTCTGTTGTTCTTGGTCTCAGAGTCTCCTGCACTCTGGGGACTTCTTCACGGCTGAACTCTCACAACATTCTCCTCCATGTTATTGGTTACAGTAACATGGAGGAGAATGTTGTACTTCCAGGTTCCAGAGTGACAGTTTCCGTCCATTGACATTGTGCTGATGACAGTTGGCACCAAAGTGTGGGTGTCTGGCATTAAGGTCACCGACCAGCAGGGTTGGTTCTGGGTTAGTAAATTCAGGCAGTGTGTCAAGGTCAAGTTTACTCTGTGACACATATAGGTTGATTATATGTAAGGCATTATTGTTTAAGTGAAGGGTTAAAGTGACTCATACTCATCCCCCATGTGGTGGTCATCAATAATCTGTGTAGTTATGTTGTTACATAAGTAATGAGCCCCCCGTTTTCTTTACCCAGCTGGAAGGGAGAATTTTCTATAACCGCTGAATCTTGGGTTGCAGTCATCACCCACCATCATCGCCTCGAAGTCATCGCATATGATGTTCTAGTACAAGCTCCACCTTGGGGAACCACCAACTCACAGGAACATGTAAAAGTCGACTCAGGGCACTGAAAGTGATGACCTGGGGCATCTATTGCCGTGCTGAAAATGATGTTCACAGCCTATGAGCGCTCCGTCATAGACTATGCTGCACCAGTTTTATGCACCTACTCCCAAAGCGATATAAAAAACTTGAAAGCATGCAAAATGAAGCCATGACAATCATTCTTGGAGTCCCAAGAACTGCAAAAATATATAATCTACGAGAGTTGTCCCTCCACAGTGTTAAAGCAGAATTTAGGAACTGAATGCTAAGCTTGCAAATTAGGATAGCCAGATATCCATATTACAATGATATTGCCAAGAAAAAACTGAGTTCTGTGTTACTTACAGGAGGAAACAGCAGAAGCAAAAAATGGCATCACAGATCAGTCTGCTACCTGGAAGAACTTCACCTGCTTGAGCAAGCCCGTGAGCTCCTGCCTGTAGAGAGGTTACCTCCCTGGGAGGATGACTCATGCAGGATTATCATTAATGACATGATAACGAAAATGTCCAACATAACACAAGAAATGAGGCACAAGTATATTGAGGAAATTTATAAAGAAACCGGAAATGAATTAGACCAAATTTACATTGATGTGTCATCTAATCGTGTCAATGGCAGGGCTGGTGCAGCAGCGTTGTAATTAGGAATTACAACGACTACAAATTATATTTACAACAAATTATAATTACAATTATTATATAATTAAAAAAATTTCGGGAGGTAGTGGGAGGAATTTTTCTTCTTTTCAATGCAGACAGGAAGAATAAGCGCGTATTGTGAACTATGCCTCTTCAATGCAAGCAGAGCTAACTGCCATTGTTATGCTTTAAGATTCCTTGAAAGAAACACGAATGGTGCAGTGATCTGCACTGATGCTAAAGCAGCGCTATAAAACCTTAGTAAAAACTGGGCAGAAAATCTAGCGATAGTGTCTGAAATTAAGAGAATTAAGAGGGTACTAAGCAATCAGGGAAGAGTCTTCAAATTTCTGTGGATCCCCTCCCATGTTGGAATCTTTGAAAATGAACGGGTAGATGCCCTGGCTGCTTAAGTCACTGAAGGAGACCATGTTGAATACTTCATAATCAAAACTCTTTTACATATTAGAGGTATTATCAGGCAACATCACCGTGACAAGGTAACTGAGGAAAGAACGATAGAAGAACAAATTCTGTGAATCTGTGTGCTGGTACAACATGGTTGCAGCTGGCAATCCCAATCATTATGGACGAAGAGGAGGAGGCCATGGGAGAGAATCAGTAATAGCGAGAATCCGTCTTGGATGCAAATATCCTCGGAGATTCGGAATGGAAACAACAGTTGAGCAGAGGAGTTGTAGAATCTTTGTTGAGTGACGGACACCGCCTTAACCACTATCTACGAGAATATGAACACCTATTATTCTACACATTAGAAATATGTGTAGAATAATAAACCCCACATTGAGTTTGAAAAATACTATTTGTTAAATATAGATACTGCTCTTAAAAGATTCACCCATTTTGCACCCATAAGATAACGTAAGATTTGAAGGGCTGATAAATGTTAATCTTCTTGTTTGATAAGCTGTTCACTAGAGACAGTGTTACGGAGCTCCCTCCTATTTCTCCCCAATACCAGCATTAGGAGTCATATCCACTTACCCTGCAGATTCCCTGAGATGCAGGGAGTCTTTTGGTACACGAGGACGACAAGATTAGTCCCCTAATTAGGGAGAAATTTGTATTTATAAGTTTGTAGGTAAGGTGGGAGGGGGTCGCGCCCCTGGTACATACAAAATGACGACACCTGCCTGCAAATCCACTATTTTGTGGACGATGCCAGCCGTTTGGGGATTGGCTGACCGAGGTCACATGACGCAGCTGACCAATCAGGGTTTGCCGTGACGTCACCAGGAGACCTGGCTCGGCGCTGGCAGAGGACAGCGCGCAGAACTGACCTGACTTTGGATACGAGCGGACGTGCGTCGGAGAGCTCTCGAAGTTGGAGGCTCTGGGAACCTCGCTCAGTCGATTATAAGCAGCCATCGCAGTCTACCATTATCGCTGAAGAAACTGTTCCTGGGGAGCACAAAGAAGCCAAGTTTAGTGGGCAAAGAAGTGCCAAGAACTTGAGGATATTGGTCGGCTACACGGGAGGGCATGCCTGGCACCTATGAGTCTGGCTTGGTGCGACGAGCAGTGCTGCAGTGACTGAGTCACACCTGCTGAGACGTTGGAGGGAAGGCACCGTTTCCAGATCCAGGAGAAAACATCTCTTTGATGGAATGTGTGTTTACAGTGACAGGCTCAGTTACCACTGGTTGGACCAGTACTGGAATATCTGATCTTGAGGAAGTGGTACGGAGAGGGAGCGATTTCTTCACGACATGTGAGGCCTTGCAACACGCTACTGGATCGTTGAGTAGCGACCTGGGACCCGTGGGAACCTCACACCTTTCGAGGACAGGCGTCGTGGACAGGAGTGATTAATGTAGATCATATTTCCCTCCCATTACCCCTTGCTGATTAGGCTAATTATTGCATTAGTATTAGGATAGGCTGCAGGGCAGCCAGCATTTATTACTGACGAAGACAGTGTGTGGACGAAGTGGCAGTGGTGAGGGGGGCGGTCGACCAAATCAATCAAGTGGGTCGGTCGATCAAGTGGGGGGCCACTTGAAGAAGTGGCCCCCCACGAGAGGGAGTGGGACCCCCAATTTCAATCTGCCTAGCTGACGGAGTTGCCGGAGGTCGTGAGAGGAGAGGTCGTCGATCTCCAGAACATTTAATTATATATATTCATTCATGTAATTTTCTATATATGTATATAATATAATTTTATAATAATTATAATTTATAATTACTATATATACTTTTATATATTATAATAATTGATATATAATTAATATATAATAAAAAAATATTTTAATTTTTATTTATAATTTTCTATATATATGTGTTCATGTAGTTTTTTCGTTAGTAAATTCCATATAATTTTACTGACGTGTTTGAGTGCGCCTCCATACATCTCTACGAGCCTACACGAATGATATTATAACACCCTTATCTGAACAATAAGATTTTATATGAAAATATCCTAGTGGCTGGCAGAGTTAGAGCAACACAGTTATTTATGGAAATGTACCCTAGGCTGGTAATCCTGTTGTAAGTCAGTAGGAGTAGCAACACGTATGCTATCAAGCAACATAGTGCATAACCACTGAGCTGCATTGCTGGGGTGCAGAGATATTAACCCAGCTGGCGACACTGAGCTGCATTGCTGGGGTGCAGAGATATTAACCCAGCTGGTGACCTTATGATAGTAGAGAAACACAGGTGAGGAATAGGGACCTGTGACCCCTTTTGTTACGGCAGGCAAGACTCAGAGGAAGTGCTGATGAAGGTAAATCTGAGTCTTCCTTCACTTCTCCGTGGGGCAAGGCTGGGGTTGCTGCTAGCAGTTCCCCCCATGGTTGATTGAAGGGCTCCCAGGGCGATTAGTGGCACCCAGGTGGTGGGAGCATAGACCTGTGGT
The DNA here is from genome assembly GCF_040958095.1 of Procambarus clarkii. Taxonomy (NCBI): domain Eukaryota; kingdom Metazoa; phylum Arthropoda; class Malacostraca; order Decapoda; family Cambaridae; genus Procambarus; species Procambarus clarkii. The sequence goes on along the minus strand of NC_091164.1, from coordinate 23,472,790 downwards.
GGTGGGTGTGAGGTGGTGCTCACCTTTGGGACCAATAGACTCTAGTATGTCACGTGAGTCAGACAGACTGACTATTCTTTTCCCTGAACCATTAGCAGCCCCCTTAGCAAAACCCCCACTGTAACAACAGTTTAGCAAGTCCCAGCTGAGTCTGGGTACAAGTGACAGGATGAACAACCCAGCGGGTTTTCTTCTTATTGGGGAGTGTTGTACATGCTGCTATGGCGGTGTGTCCACTCGCAGGATGAGTGACGCTGCCCAATACTGTCACTATGGCGGTGTGTCCATTCACTGGACGAGTGGCGCTGCCCAATACTGTCACTATGGCGGTGTGTCCATTCACTGGACGAGTGGCGCTGCCCAATACTGTCACTATGGCGGTGTGTTCACTCACAGGATGAGTGACACTGCCCAATACTGACACTATGGCGGTGTGTTCACTCACAGGATGAGTGGTGCTGCCCAATACTGTCACTATAGCGGTGTGTCCACTCACAGGATGAGTGGCGCTGCCCAATACTGTCACTATGGTTGTGTGTTCACTCACAGGATGTGTGACGCTGCCCAATACTGTCACTATGGCGGTGTGTCCACTCACAGGATGAGTGGCGCTGCCCAATACTGTCACTATGGCTGTGTGTCCACTTACAGGATGAGTGGTGCTGCCCAATACTGTCACTATAGCGGTGTGTCCACTCACAGGATGAGTGGCGCTGCCCAATACTGTCACTATGGTTGTGTGTTCACTCACAGGATGTGTGACGCTGCCCAATACTGTCACTATGGCGGTGTGTCCACTCACAGGATGAGTGGCGCTGCCCAATACTGTCACTATGGCGGTGTGTCCACTCACAAGATGAGTGACGCTGCCCAATACTGTCACTATGGCGGTGTGTTCACTCACAGGATGAGTGACGCTGCCCAATACTGTCACTATGGCGGTGTGTCCACTCACAGGATGAGTGGCGCTGCCCAATACTGTCACTATGGCGGTGTGTCCACTCACAGGATGTGTGACGCTGCCCAATACTGTCACTATGGCGGTGTGTCCACTCACAGGATGAGTGGCGCTGCCCAATACTGTCACTATAGCGGTGTGTCCACTCACAGGATGAGTGACGCTGCCCAATACTGTCACTATGGCGGTGTGTCCACTCACAGGATGAGTGACGCTGCCCAATAAACTCGCCCCTCGGGGCAAAATTAAAAAAAAAATCTTTTAATGCTAGATAAAGTTCAACCTTCAGCTTTTCAGATGACAGATGATGATCTAGGTGTAGGATGGTGCAATACACGAGGTTGTCCGTCACCTCTGACACGATCCTCCATAGCTTGGAGGGTCGTGACAGAGGCCATGACACGCAACATTTGCAACATTCACTCATAGTCTCTACTGATGCACAGTTAAACCCCCACACTTCTCAGCACACAGGTGGCGTGCCTCCACACTTCTCAACACACAGGTGGCGTGCCCCCACACTACTCAGCACACAGGTGGCAGACCCCCACACCTACCTTCCCGTTTTTTTTTTGTGTGGCGCAGCGGTACACACCGCCACACACACACACACACACACACACACCACACATATAATAGAGAGAGCAGCTTCAGTTGCCTGCAGGAATGGCTCCAGACTCTTAATCATGGGTGATTTCAACCATGGAAAGATAGACTGGGAGAATGGGGACCCACAAGGAGGTGAAGATACATGGAGAGCTAAACTCTTGGAAGTGGCAACAAGGAACTTTCTGAGCCAACATGTCAAGGAACCAACAAGAATGAGAGAAATGACGAACCAGCTAGACTCGACCTGATATTCACCTTGAATGAGTCAGAAATAAGAGAATTCAAATTTGAAGCCCCCATAAGAATGAGTGACCACAGTGTATTGACATTTGAGTATCTGGTGGAGGTAGGGATAACCTATCCATGGATCGGATTGGAAGGGAAAAGACTAAATTACAAAAGAGGAAAATATGACTAGATGAGGAACCTCCTAATGGGAATTCCATTGGAAACAGAACTCAGAGAGAAGACTGTGCAGGATATGATGAATTATGTCACCCAGAAGTGCCAGGAACCTGCAACAGATTTATCCCTGCCCAAGAGAAAAATTAAAAGCAACATAAAAATCCATGGTTCAATCAGGAATGTGCGGCAGCGAAGCAATTGAGTAAAAGAACATGGAGAAACTACAGGAATAACAGAACACCAGAGAGCAGGGAGAGATACCAGAGGGCCAGAAATGAGTACCTCAGAGTGAGGAGGGAAGCAGAGAGACAGTATGAACATGACATCGCGAGTAAAGTCAAGACCCAACCAAAGCTGCTCCACAGCCATATCAGGAGGAAAACAGCAGTGAAGGAACAAGTGATGAAACTGAGTAAAAATGGGATAACAAATACACAGAAAATGACACGGAGGTGAGTGTGTGATGAACTCAACAAAAGATTCCAGGAGGTCTTCACAATAGAACAAGGAGAACTTCCTGCACTAAATGAGGAGGCAAACCAAGCAACCCTGGAAGAATTTAACCTCAGCTCCAGCCTGGAGTCCATACCTAATTAAAGACAAGACAAAGTTAGAAAATATTCAGAGGTATACCACCAGACAAGTCCCGGAACTGAGAGGTATGAGCTACAAGAAAATGCTAAGGGAGCTGAACCTCACATCCCTGGAAAACAGAAGAGTAAGGGGGGACATGATAACCACCTTTAAAATTCTCAGGGAAATTGACAGGGTGGACAAAGACAAACTGTTTAGCACGGATGGAACACGAACAAGGGTACACAGGTGGAAACGTACCCAAATGAACCACAGAGACATTAGAAAGAGTTTTTACTGTGTCAGAATAGTTGATAAATGGAATGCATTAGGAAGTGATGTGGAGGAGGCTGACTCCATACACAGTTTGAAATGTAGATATGATAGAGCCCAGTAGGCTCAGGAACCTGTACACCAGTTGATTGACAGTTGAGAGGCGGGGACCAAAGAGCCAGAGCTCAACCCCCGCAAGCACAATCAGGTGAGTACCGTTTCCCGTGTGGCGCAGCGGTACACAGCCTCGACCGAGGGAAATATTTCACACCTTCTCCCTTCCCGTTATGGAGAAAATTGTTCGTTATCGCCTCTGAGATTTTAACACTTCTTGGATATTTCACACTTGATTGTCCCTACAGATGTTGGGTCATCACTTCCTCTTCAGACTCAATCATGACACTCAGTTTTTCAACTGAATCAGTTACACGCGATTTCACCTCTCTTTCTCTGCTTCCTATGAAAGCACACGTGCAGACACTTCACACTGACCTTGTCTACACTACACGTGCAGACACTTCACACTGCTCCACCTTGTCTACACCACACGTGGTCTCGGCTCTTCCGTGACCGTCGTTTCGTCGTTATTAATGATCTTGCTGATGTAGATAAAATCCTCTTGACACCTGTAATTACCCAGTGATTCGGTTCTGGTGTAACTACCGGTGTTAGGGTATACTAATATTCTGGAACAATTTAGACGATCTAAATGGGGTTTTGAAATCGTCAAAAGATTGGCAGATGCAGTTTAATACTGACAATTGTAAGGTTTTGAAGCTATGTAATGATGATAGAGTTACAAGATATGACCTAGATGGTGTTGAAATTGCAAAGTCGGATTGCTAAAGGGATCTGGGAGTTATGACTAATAAGAAGTTTAGAACCAAAAAATCAATGCGTAAATGTTTGTAATAAGGCAAATAAGACACTGGGATTTATTAATTGAAGCGTTAGTAACAAGACACCTGGTGTTGTTCTTCAGCTATATCTTGCTCTGGTTAGGCCCCATTTAGATTATGCAGTTCAGTTTTGGTCGCCGTACTATAGAATGGATATAAATTCACTTGAACGGGTCCAGCGTAGGATGGCAAAGTTAATTCCCCAAATTAGAAACCTGTCTTATGACAAAAGATTGACAAAACTTAAATTATATTCTTTAGAAAGGCGAAGAATTAGGGATGATATGATAGAGGTTTATAAATGGATGAATGGAAATAACAAAGGGGGATATTAATAGGGTGTTAAAAGCATCAATACAAGATAGAAAAGAGAACAATAGGTATAAATTAGATACGTTTAGATTTAGGGGTGACCTGGGTAAATACTGGTTCGGTAACAGGGTTGGTTTGTGGAACCAATTACCGCGTAACGTGGTGGAGGTGGGGTCCCTCCATTGTTTCAAACGTGGGGATGGACATGTATACAAGTGGGATTGGGTGGTTATAAATAGGAGGTGCCTCGTAATTTGAGTGTTGCGACTCCATAGCACGACATCCAGACGACTGAGTCCACAACCGTTGACCTGTTTGGACTTCTCTCAAAGAGACGAGTCCATTGACATACAAGGTGTCACACTCTGGACATCAACTAACGAAATTAGTTCTTGCAAGCACACATACAAGCAATAAATTAGTTCACTGAGAAATCCATCTCTCACACGAAGGCTGAAACGCAACGAACCCGACCAGCCAGTGTCTCCCTGCCCCGGACAGTCCAGGGCTCTAACTACTCAGCCAGCCACGGTAATGACAGGAATGTTGGCTTCCCAACACTACTATCAGACGCTTTCTAGCTCACCGGGTTCAAATCCTTCAGGAGTCAAGAGTTTTCTGATGCATGTTGGCTTGGGGACCATTTAAGCTTGACTCATACACACACACATACACACACACACACACGTTCCTGTTGATTGACAGTTGAGAGGCGGGACCAAAGAGCCAAACCTCAACCCCCGCAAGCACAATTAGGTGAGTACACACACACACACACACACACACACACACACACACACACACACACACACACACACACACACACACACACACACACACACACACACACGGTAGGAGACGGTAGGAGAGACACACGATTAACGAGGTCCGCGGAAATTCGTCAATTTCTCGGGACATTGAAGGAGTATAGAGGCTAGATCATAGTATTTGGCCTCTTGCAGTGTGTAGCTAGCAGGGTGCAACATAGCATAGTCATATCGCTAGCGATAGTGCGAAGATTTGGCGAAGAAACCAAAGTGGAGCTAGGGCATCACCGGTGCATGTAAGTGTGTGACCTGACCGGGTGGGACGCCCGCCGTGGAACTACCTGATTGTGCTGTTGAGTGGTGACTGTGATCAGTGGTACAGTGAATTAGTGAACTGTCACATAGCGATACAGTGACTGTCTCCAGAGCTTTGTGTAGACAGAGAAAAACCGACCTCATCAATCTACCAGCACTTAGTGAATCACCTAGTGGGAGACAACGACGGATAACCATCGTCATCATACATCGTCCTTACTCATCTGGTTGTGTGAGCGGGAGGAGACTGGTATGTACCCCCTCTCTGGTCAATTAATCAGGTGTACAGATTGAGGTAAAATATTATCAAATTCTTGTTCAGGATATCATATATAGTTAAAAATCTTAGAGTGGCTCATTTAGGCAGAGGTAACGCATAAGGGATATCTTGACACATACAAGCACGCCCGCCCACGTAAGTATACACGCACACAAGTGTGCACACGCTAAAACAGACACACACACACACACACGTGCACACACACACACACACACACACACACACACACACACACACACACACACACACACACACAAACACACACACACACACACACAATTGTTCAGTCAGGGGAAAAGGCATTAACACTTTGGGATCAGGACCATACTATCCCCCCCCCTCTTGACCCCACCATCTGACCTGACCTGACCTAGTCGCCATCTCCGCCCCCCCCCCACCCCCAGTCCCCCACATCGCCCATACACACACTCTTCCCCTCCCCACTCTCCCTCTCTCCCACTCCCTCTCTCCCACTCCCACTATCTCTCTCCTGCTCTCTCTCTCTCTCTCTCTCTCTCTCTCTCTCTCTCTCTCTCTCTCTCTCTCTCTCTCTCTCTCTCTCTCTCTCTCCCTCTTTCCTTCCCCCTCCCTCTCTGCCCACACACACACACACACACACACACACACACACACACACCTCCCCCCCCTCTCTCCCTTGCCCGCTCTCTCCCTCACCCACTCTCTCCCTCTCCATCTCTCTCCCTCTCCTCTCTCTCCCTCTCTCCCTCCCACCTCTCTCTCCATCTCCTCCCTCCCCCCCTCCCCTTCTACTTTCTTCTCACTTCAGTGGAAGGGTCGGATCCCCCCCACCCACCCATTTATCTCTCCCTTTATCACTCCCTTTCTCTCTCTCTCTTTCTCTCTCTCTTCCTCTCTCTCTCTCTCCCCCCCCCATCCCAACAGGGTCAAGCATGGCAGCCAGAGGTACCAGGGGAACAGGAAAGAGCCAAGGTGACGAGATGAAGGAAATGTTCGCCCAGTTTCTGGAGGACATCAAGAGTGAGATGCAAGAAATGATGCAGGAAATGAAGAACGAAATAAACAACCTGAAAAGAGAGCTGACAGCAGCAAAGGAGGAGATTAGAGCCCTCAAAGAGAATGATATCGAGGCTGAGAATCAGAAAACCATCCAGGGAGAAGGTGGTAATAGTTTTTTGGATGAGAATGCCACAATAAATGCAACATTTGCGGAAATACTAAAAAAAAATAACTCTGAAGTAATGACTGCAGTGATGGAGGTGGCCATGAAAGCAGCTACCTCACAGGAGGCGGCACGCTCCACTAGCCAACTGCTGGAAAGGAACAGATCAGTGGTTGCTGTGGGTATTAAAGAGCAGGAAGGATCTAATAGCACAGAGTGGAATGGCAAGGACAAAGCAGCAGTGAATGAAGTACTAAAGGCACTAGACATGGAAGGGGCTGAGCATAGCATTGAGAAGGTTTTCAGGCTAGGCTGGTACAACAAAGACTGAGACCGAATGATAAAGATAGTGTTTGCAAACGAGAACACAAAGGAGAAGATCCTATCAAGGAAGAGCTCCCTGAAAAACGTGGGAAAATTAAAAAATGTATTCCTCCAGAGAGACATGACAAGGGAGGAGAGAGCCGTGGCGGCAGAAGCAAGGAAGAGGCGCAGGGCGAGAGGGGAAAACCAGGAAGTCACAGCTCCCAACACAACACCCCCAGAGGCGAGGGGGGAACCCACAACCAGCTACCCAGTAACACCAGAAGGGAGGACAACCCCGCCTCCCTCCTCTGCATAGAAAACCCCCCTACCCCAAACCCTCCCTGCCCCCACTCAAATGTTCAGCCAAATCTCCCTCCTCCCACACCCAATCCCCACCCTTCTACCCCTCCCCTCCTCCCGAGTCCTCCCTCCCCTCCTTTCCATCCCGTCCTCCCTCCCCTTTCACCCCATACCCTCCCTGTCCCTCCCCCTTCACTGGATCCCCCGCCCCTCATCCCAGTATCCTCTGAGACCCTGTTATCCACCTCACAGGTCCTCACACCCATGGAACAGCCTCCCCCACCAGCAGAATACTCACCAAGGAGGCGATTTGAGAAGGGACAGAAGAAAGTGAGCCTCAAAGCGATGTACACTAACATAGATGGAATTACAAATAAAGCAAATGAGCTTGGAGAACTGGTACTAGAGGAAAACCCAGACATAATAGCTCTCACAGAAACAAAGATCACGAAAACCATAACAAATGCAGTGTTCCCACAGGACTATTATGTTATGAGGAAAGAGAGGGAAGGAAGAGGTGGGGGTGGTGTAGCTCTGCTGGTAAGAAAAGGCTGGGATTTTGAGGAGATAGATATTCAGGGATGTGAAGGTTGCAGTGACTACATAGCAGGTACTGTAACAAATGGAAGGAAAAAAATTATAGTCGTAGTCATATATAATCCACCACCAAATGACAGAAGACCTAGACAGGAATATGATAGAAACAACATGGCCACCATTAACATAATAGAAAGAGCAGTTTCTGTTGCTAGCAGGAATGGATCTGGACTACTAATTATGGGAGACTTCAACCATGGGAAGATAGATTGGAAGAACAGAGACCCGCATGGAGGACCAGAAACATGGAGAGCTAAGCTGCTGGACGTGGCAACAAGAAACTTTCTAAGCCAGCACACCAAAGAACCAACAAGAATGAGAGGAGAAGATGAACCAGCAATGCTTGATTTGATATTTACCCTAAATGAATGGGATATAAGGGAAGTTAAGATGGAAGCGCCCTTGGGAATGAGTGACCACAGTGTATTGAACTTTGAGTACCTGGTAGAGCTAGGACTTATCTCCCCCCAAAAAGAACTAGGAATCAAAAGGCTGGCATACCGAAAGGGGAATTATGAACAGATGAGAAGTTTCCTAAGTGAAATACCTTGGGACACAGACCTCAGAGACAAGTCTGTACAGGGTATGATGGACTATGTTACCCAAAAGTGTCAGAAGGCAGAAAACAGGTTCATCCCGGCCCAAAGGGAAAAATCCGAGAAGCAACAGAAGAATCCATGGTATAATAGGGCATGTATGGAAGCGAAGAAACTGAACAAAAGGGCGTGGAGGAACTTCCGGAATAACAGAACACCAGAAAGCAGAGAGAGATACCAGAGAACCAGGAATGAGTACGTCAGGGTGAGAAGAGAAGCAGAGAAAAATTTTGAAAATGATATAGCAAACAAAGCCAAGACCGAACCAAAGCTACTCCACAGTCACATCAGAAGGAAAACAACAGTGAAAGAACAGGTATTGAAACTTCGAACAGGCGAGGACAAGTATACAGAGAATGACAGAGAGGTGTGTGAGGAACTCAACAAGAGGTTCCAGGAGGTCTTCACAATAAAACAGGGTGAGGTCACTGTGCTAGGATAAAGGGAGGTAAACCAGGCGGCCTTGGAGGAGTTCGAAATTACAAGAGAGGAGGTCAAGAGACACATGCTGGATCTGGATGTTAGAAAGGCTGTTGGTCCAGATGGGATCTCACCATGGGTACTGAAAGAGTGTGCAGAGGCACTTTGCTTGCCACTCTCCATAGTGTATAGTAAGTCACTAGAGACGGGAGACCTACCAGAAATATGGAAGACTGCTAATGTAGTACCAATATTTAAAAAGGGTGACAGACAAGAGGCACGGAACCACAGGCCAGTTTCCTTGACTTGTATACCATGCAAGGTGATGGAGAAGATCGTGAGAAAAAACCTGGTAACACATCTGGAGAGAAGGGACTTCGTGACAAATCGCAAACATGGGTTCAGGGAGGGTAAATCTTGCCTTACAGGCTTGATAGAATTCTACGATCAGGTGACACAGATTAAGCAAGAAAGAGACGGCTGGGCGGACTGCATTTTCTTGGATTGTCGGAAAGCCTTTGACACAGTACCGCATAAGAGGCTGGTACATAAGCTGGAGAGACAGGCAGGTGTAGCTGGTAAGGTGCTCCAGTGGATAAGGGAGTATCTAAGCAATAGGAAGCAGAGAGTTACGGTGAAGGGTGAGACCTCCGATTGGCGTGAAGTCACCAGTGGAGTCCCACAGGGCTCTGTACTCGGTCCTATCTTGTTTCTGATATATGTAAATGATCTCCCGGAGGGTATCGATTCATTTCTTTCTCTCAATGTTTGCGGACGATGCTAAAATTATGAGAAGGATTAAAACAGAAGAGGACTGTTTGAGGCTTCAAGAAGACCTAGACAAGCTGAAGGAATGGTCGAACAAATGGTTGTTAGAGTTTAACCCAACCAAATGTAATGTAATGAAGATAGGTGTAGGGAGCAGGAGGCCAGATACAAGGTATCATCTGGGAGAGGAAATTCTTCAGGAGTCAGAGAAGGAAAAAGACTTGGGGGTTGATATCACGCCAGACCTGTCTCCTGCAGCACATATCAAGCGGATAACATCAGCGGCATATGCCAGGCTGGCCAACATATGAACGGCATTCAGAAACTTGTGTAAAGAATCATTCAGAACTTTGTATACCACATATGTCAGGCCAATACTGGAGTATGCAGCCCCAGCATGGAGTCCATATCTAGTCAAGGATAAGACTAAACTGGAAAAGGTTCAAAGGTTTGCCACCAGACTAGTACCCGAGCTGAGAGGTATGAGCTACAAGGAGAGACTACGGGAATTAAACCTCACTTCGCTGGAAGACAGAAGAGTTAGGGGGGACATGATCACCACATTCAAGATTCTGAAGGGAATTGATAGGGTAGATAAAGACAGTCTATTTAACACAAGGGGAACACGCACAAGGGGACACAGGTGGAAACTGAGTGCCCAAATGAGCCACAGAGATATTAGAAAGAACTTTTTTAGTGTTAGAGTGGTTGACAAATGGAATGCATTAGGGGGTGATGTGGTGGAGGCTGACTCCATACACAGTTTCAAATGTAGATATGACAGAGCCCGATAGGCTCAGGAATCTGTACACCTGTTGATTGACGGTTGAGAGGTGGGACCAAAGAGCTAGAGCTCAACCCCCACAAACACAACTAGGTGAGTACAACTAGGTGAGTACACACACACACACACACACACACACACACACACACACACATATATATATATACACACACAATGCATTAGGCAGTGATGTGGTGAAGGCAGACTCCATACACAGTTTCAAATGTAGGCATGATAGAGCCAAGTAGGCTCAGGAACCTGTACACCAGTTGATTGACAGTTGAGAGGCAGGACCAAAGGGCCAGAGCTCACCCCCGCCAGCACAACTAGGCGAGTACAACTAGGTGAGTACACACACACACATACACTCACACACTGTGGCCCGGGTTCGATTCCCGGACCAAGCAGAAAGAAATGAGCAAAGTTTCTTTCACCCTGATGCCTCTGTTACCTAGCAGTAAATAGTTAATTTTGGGAGTTAATCAGCTATTACGGGGAGCTTCCTCTGTGTGTGTGTGTGTGTGTGTGTGTGTGTGTGTGTGTGTGTGTGTGTAACAAGAAAAATAGTTAGTAGTTAGTAACAGTTGATTAAGAGTTGAGAGGCAGGCCGGAAGAGCAAAGCTCAACCTCCCAAGCACAACTTGGTGAATACACACACACACACAAATGTGTGTGACACAGACTAGCAAAGGAACCGAAGTTCAAGAAAGTATTCCTGCAGAGGGATATGACAAGAGACGAGAGAATGAGGGCAGCAGACGCGAGGAGGGAGCGCAGGGAGAAAGAAAGGAATCAGGAAACTGCAACCCCGAACCCTACAATCCCAGTTGGGAATGGAAAACCCTCCACAAGCAGTTCAACAGCCACAGGGAGAGGAGCACTACCCCACCTTCCACCTAATAGACATCCTAACTGCTCCAACCCCTGCCAGGCCCCCCACCTAAGTGTCCACCTAGGGCATCCTCCCCCACTCACCCTTCTCCCCAGGACCTCCCTTCTCCCCCACCCCCACAAGCCCTTCCTTCTCCAGCATGCCCTCCCATCTCCCTCACCCATAAGCCCTCAATTTCCCCCCACTCCCCTAAGCCCTCCCTTCTTCCTCACCCCCCCCCCCAGCCCTGCCTTCCACCCCAAGCCCCCTCCTCCCCCATCCCCCCCCCCAAGCCCTCCCCATTGTACCCACCAAGTCTTCCCCTCTCCCACACCCCTACAGCCTCACCCTCCCCCCCTAAGCCCTTTCTTATCCCCCCCCACCAAGTCCTCCCGCCTCCACCACCATCCCGGTACAGGAGCCTTCCAGACCCTGCACACCCCAGATCTCCCAGGTCCCCCTTCATAGACCCTGCACACCCCAGATCTCCCAGGTCCCCCTTCATAGACCCTCCCATCCAAGAGCCTCCCTGTTTCCCTGCTTCAGGGAAATTAACAGAAACTGAGCACGGACAGAAGAGTCAGTTTCAGGGTGATGTACTCGAACATAGATGGGATTACAAGCAAGGCAAGTGAACTAAGAGAGAGTACAAGAAGTGAACCCATATGTAATCGGACTCACAGAAACAAAACTCACAGGAATCATAATGAATGCGGATTTACCCAAGGACTACTACAGGAGTTTTAAGGAAAGAGAGGGAAGGAAGGAGAGGAGGCGAAGTGGCCCTACGAATAAGAAAGGAATGGAGTTTCAAGGAGATTGTCATCCCGGGCTGTAATGGATTCAGAGACTACATAACAGGTACCATGACAATGGGAGGACCAAGAGTAGTAGTAGCAGTAATATACAACCCCTCCACCAAATGTCAGAAGACCCAGGCAAGAGTATGACAACAACAACATCATGGCAGTTAACACTATAATTGAGAGGGCAGCCTCTGCTGCTTGTAGAAATAGATCCCACCTGCTCATCGTGGGCGACTTCAATCACGGAAGGATAGACTGGGAGAACAAGGAACCAGCATGGAGGTGAGGATACATGGAGAGCTAAACTACTGAAGGTGGCGATAAGAAACTTCTTAAGCCAGCATGTCAGAGAGCCCACATGGATGAGAGGAAACGACGAACCAGCGAGACTTGACCTAGTCTTCACTCTGAACGACTCCAACATAAAGGAAATCGTTTCGAGACCCCAGTAGGAATGAGCGACCACAGTACACTGGTGTTTGAGTATCTGGATAAAGAACTTGAGGAGGGGAACTGAAAACAAAAGGCTGGCATTCCGAAAGGGAAACTATGAGGAGATAAGGAAATTCTTAACAGATATAACATGGGAAACGGAGCTCAGGGGAAAGATGGCTAAGACATGATGGACTACATCATTCACAAGTGGAAGCAGGAAGCAGACAAGTTTGTCCTGATCCACAAGGAAAACAGCGAAATCCAGATGAGAAACCCATGGTTTAAACAGAGATACAAAATTCTCAGGGAAATTGACAGGGTCGACATATATGGATTATTTAACACGGGTGGTACGCGAACAAGGGGACAGAGGTGGGAGCTGATTACCCAAATGAGCCACAGAGACATTAGAAATAATTTTTTCAGTGTCCGAGTAGTTAAGAAGTGGAATACATTCGGAAGTGATGTGGTGGAGGCTGAGGCGATGAGGAATAGAGCCCAGTAAGCTCAGGAATCTGTACACCAGTTGATTGACAGTTGAGAGGCGGGACCAAGGAGCTAAAAAGCTCAACCCCCGCAAGCACAACCAGGTGAGTACAAGTAGGTGAGTATACACAGAGGTATATATCATATTGAAAGTATATACCAACATCTTCATTTTAAAACAAGCAGATATTGATATCTTTCAAATTATTATGAAACGCAGTTACCCACTAGTTAATTGTCACTAAGTGTTCATTGCCATTATTCTTGGCACTATACGTGGCATTAAGTGCCCACACCATTAGGAAAAATAATAATGGTCTCTGGTTGTTATTATCCCATTAGATGATAGCATCAACGGTGTCCTAAATGTTCAAGAGAGAACATTTAGGCATCTCTGACCACTGTCTTCACCACCAGGCCACAACTGTGCCCTCACGGGACACCAGTAAGGTAGCTTCACCTTGCCAACCATCTGCCAAGCTTGGCAGGTGGTAGTGTGGTGGTCTCAGCACCCAGCAGCTGGTGGTAGTGTGGTAGTCTCAGCACCCAGCAGCTGGTGGTAGTGTGGTGGTCTCAGCACCCAGCAGCTGGTGGTAGTGTGGTGGTCTCAGGACCCAGCAGCAGGTGGTAGTGTGGTAGTCTCAGCACCCAGCAGCTGGTGGTAGTGTGGTGGTCTCAGCACCCAGCAGCTGGTGGTAGTGTGGTGGTCTCAGCACCCAGCAGCAGGTGGTAGTGTGGTGGTCTCAGCACCCAGCAGCAGGTGGTAGTGTGTTGGTCTCAGCACCCAGCAGCTGGTGGTAGTGTGGTGGTCTCAGCACCCAGCAGCAGGTGGTAGTGTGGTGGTTTTAGCACCCAGCAGCAGGTGGTAGTGTGGTGGTCTCAGCACCCAGCAGCAGGTGGTAGTGTGGTGGTCTTAGCACCCAGCAGCTGGTGGTAGTGTGGTGGTCTCAGCACCCAGCAGCAGGTGGTAGTGTGGTGGTCTCAGCACCCAGCAGCTGGTGGTAGTGTGGTGGTCTCAGCACCCAGCAGCTGGTGGTAGTGTGGTGGTCTCAGCACCCAGCAGCTGGTGGTAGTGTGGTGGTTTCAGCACCCAGCAGCAGGTGGTAGTGTGGTGGTCTCAGCACCCAGCAGTAGGTGGTAGTGTGGTGGTCTCAGCACCCAGCAGCTGGTGGTAGTGTGGTGGTCTCAGCACCCAGCAGCTGGTGGTAGTGTGGTGGTCTCAGCACCCAGCAGCTGGTGGTAGTGTGGTGGTCTCAGCACCCAGCAGCAGGTGGTAGTGTGGTGGTCTCAGCACCCAGCAGCTGGTGGTAGTGTGGTGGTCTCAGCACCCAACAGCTGGTGGTAGTGTGGTGGTCTCAGCACCCAGCAGCTGGTGGTAGTGTGGTGGTCTCAGCACCCAGCAGCTGGTAGTAGTGTGGTGGTCTCAGCACCCAGCAGCTGGTGGTAGTGTGGTGGTCTCAGCACCCAGCAGCAGGTGGTAGTGTGGTGGTCTCAGCACCCAGCAGCTGGTGGTAGTGTGGTGGTCTCAGCACCCAGCAGCTGGTGGTAGTGTGGTGGTCTCAGCACCCAGCAGCTGGTGGTAGTGTGGTGGTCTCAGCACCCAGCAGCTGGTAGTAGTGTGGTGGTCTCAGCACCCAGCAGCAGGTGGTAGTGTGGTGGTCTCAGCACCCAGCAGCTGGTGGTAGTGTGGTGGTCTCAGCACCCAGCAGCTGGTGGTAGTGTGGTGGTCTTAGCACCCAGCAGCAGGTGGTAGTGTGGTGGTCTCAGCACCCAGCAGCTGGTGGTAGTGTGGTGGTCTCAGCACCCAGCAGCAGGTGGTAGTGTGGTGGTCTCAGCACCCAGCAGCTGGTGGTAGTGTGGTGGTCTCAGCACCCAGCAGCAGGTGGTAGTGTGGTGGTCTTAGCACCTAGCTCCAGGTACCCAGCATAGCCCATCCCTCTGTTTAGGAAGTACTTATAGTAACGAAGAGGACCATAGGATATATACCGACGTACAACGAAATTAGAAAGAAGTAATCTGACCTCTTGAGTTGGACCAACCGGAGAACAGTTTCTTATTTGTGTTAGACAAACTAACCATACTTAGCCTAACCTCCCTAGGCCTAATACACTATATCTGAGGCGTAGTATAGTACATATGTGTACTATACTTGGCCTAGGAATATTTAAGTTCGTTTTTTAGCTCCATTAATTTTAAAAGAATTGCTTATTCTTCAGTGTAATATTATCAGTACGTACGAATTAGTGAATATTGAAGATGGTCACAATAGGTCTGAACAGGAGGATGGGTTGCCCAGAAGGTGAGACACTCATGGTTGAATTGGTGGTCCCAGCATCAGGGCCCCCAGCACGAGTGGTGGTCCCAGCAGCAGGGCCCCCAGCAAGAGTGGTGGTCCCAGCAGCAGGGCCCCCAGCACGAGTGGTGGTCCCAGCATCAGGGCCCCCAGCACGAGTGGTGGTCCCAGCAGCAGGGCCCCCAGCACGAGTGGTGGTCCCAGCAGCAGGGCCCCCAGCACGAGTGGTGGTCCCAGCATCAGGGCCCCCAGCACGAGTGGTGGTCCCAGCACGAGTGGTGGTCCCAGCATCAGGGCCCCCAGCACGAGTGGTGGTCCCAGCAGCAGGGCCCCCAGCACGAGTGGTGGTCTCAGCAGCAGGGCCCCCAGCACGAGTGGTGGTCCCAGCAGCAGGGCCCCCAGAACGAGTGGTGGTCCCAGCATCAGGGCCCCCTGCACGAGTGGTGGTCCCAGCAGCAGGGCCCCCAGCACGAGTGGTGGTCCCAGCAGCAGGGCCCCCAGCACGAGTGGTGGTCCCAGCAGCAGGGCCCCCAGCACGAGTGGTGGTCCCAGCAGCAGGGCCCCCAGCACGAGTGGTGGTCCCAGCAGCAGGGGCCCCCAGCACGAGTGGTGGTCCCAGCAGCAGGGCCCCCTGCACGAGTGGTGGTCCCAGCAGCAGGGCCCCCAGCACGAGTCTTAGTCCCAGCATCAGGGGCCCCCAGCATGAGTGGTGGTCCCAGCAGCAGGGGCCCCCAGCACGAGTGGTGGTCCCAGCAGCAGGGCCCCCACCACGAGTGGTGGTCCCAGCAGCAGGGCCCCCTGCACGAGTGGTGGTCCCAGCAGCAGGGCCCCCAGCACGAGTGGTGGTCCCAGCAGCAGGGCCCCCTGCACGAGTGGTGGTCCCAGCAGCAGGGCCCCCTGCACGAGTGGTGGTCCCAGCAGCAGGGCCCCCACCACGAGTGGTGGTCCCAGCATCAGGGCCCCCTGCACGAGTGGTGGTCCCAGCAGCAGGGCCCCCAGCACGCGTGGTGGTCCCAGCAGCAGGGCCCCCAGCCCGAGTGGTGGTCCCAGCACCAGGGCCCCCAGCCCGAGTGGTGGTCCCAGCAGCAGGGCCCCCAGCACCAGGGCTCCCAGCACAAGTGGTGGTCCCAGCACCAGGGCCCCCAGCACCAGGACCCGCAGCACGAGGGGTGGTCCCAGCAGCAGGGCCCCCAGCACAAGTGGTGGTCCCAGCAGCAGGGCCCCCAGCACCAGGACCCCCAGCACGAGTGGTGGTCCCAGCAGCAGGGCCCCCAGCACCAGGGCTCCCAGCACAAGTGGTGGTCCCAGCACCAGGGCCCCCAGCACCAGGACCCCCAGCACGAGGGGTGGTCCCAGCAGCACCAGGGCTCCCAGCACAAGTGGTGGTCCCAGCAGCAGGGCCCCCTGCATCAGGGCTCCCAGCCCAAGTGGTGGTCCCAGCAGCAGGGCCCCCAGCATGAGTGGTGGTCCCAGCACCAGGACCCGCAGCACCAGCGGCCCCCAGCACCAGGACCCCCAGCACCAGGACCCGCAGCACCAGCGGCCCCCAGCACCAGGACCCGCAGCACCAGGACCCCCAGCACCAGGACCCGCAGCACCAGCGGCCCCCAGCACGTAAGCCGGTCACAGCCGACGCCGCCACACACCATTTGACCACAAAGTTCTCATAAGGACCAGCGGCTGATGTAAGTCTATTTGCGCCATTAATTCCCGGAAAGTTATTGTACCATTACCTGTAATGGAGTTATTTTTCTTTCTCTTCCTGATGATAAGTCGTGAGGCTGGTCCAGGGTCCACTGCCACCTATTTATAAAAGGGTTTTTGAGAACAAATTCCCGCTTGGAGAACCCTCGTATAGGAACATATCTCTGTAGATAATATACGTTATCTACTGTTGAATTGTTGTTATTGAATTGAGTTATTGCTGAACGTAAACAGTCAACAAACCTGCTTTTCTTTGCTTTAAACTAAGGATAATAATTCTGAGAATCAATGTCCATGTCGACCAACGTAGCCTAAACAATGTTTTATCGTGGGCGTTAGAAACGTATTCACTATTGATGACCTAAACTAACGCTAGATATTAGGTCAAATATAATTTTAAAAATTAATGACCGAAAAATTGTTAAATGAGAAAATATTTATAGTTATATACAAATTAATAAAAAAAATTTTTAAAGTGTTGGTTTATATTATGTTAATGTTATGTTATTGTGGTTTATTTATAAGAATCAATACCCAAATTATGTGATACAATATTTTTCGCTGATGATGTTACACATTGTAATTATCAACTACTTTAAATTGATCATTAAAGTTTAATTTCTATTATTTCAAGCGTTTGACAGGAGACGCGCCTCTCCAATTTCAGGTCAGGTATTAGCTCTTGTAGTGGTGAATATTTGACCATAGTTGTACAGGACCAGTACAAGGTGACACACTCACCCCTCATACTGCTAAATATTTTACCACTACAAGGCGTGTCGGAAATTCCGACATCATATTACTAATCCCTGATATACCTAGTTAAAATGGTTATGTCAGCTTTTTGCTAATAATACTAACATTACTAAATTTATGGAGAATGTACCTAGTGATTCCGAGGAAATACTGGGAAACTGTTGCGTCAACCAAGCCGCCGAGGAACTTAATGTTTCTCCCAATGAATATAATATTTCCAGTCTAAGAGTTAAAATACGAAGGAAGATATTTATCAAGACTGGATATAACAATAAATTATGAATAAATTGGCCTCCTCCGATAACTGATAATTAAATCTGATCAAACTGAACACGTCCAGGACGTATTCAGGAAGGCAGGGGCGGGCGCAAGCGACGCCACGCAGTAGGCACATGACAGGCGAGGCGTGAGGATGTACTTGCTCTCGCCACAAAGTGACGCCATACTTGTGCACAGAGTAGCCCACAGAAGCGCAAATATAGTAGTGTTTAACATAATCAACACGAACATCTTTCCTGAGCCTCACAACTCAGGAACAGCAAGATTCCGCCCAACTGTCGAGCTCTACATTAAAGTATCGTATCTGAGCAATTGTTGTATAGGTGTGTGGTGGCCTGGTTGAGGCCTGGTCGACGACCGGGCCGCGGGGACGCTAAGCCCCGGAAGCACCTCAAGGTAAGGTGGCCATTTACATATACATGTTTAACATTGCCCGGTTATGATGCAGCGCTCTCACCAAAATGTGTAAGCTGAATTATTAATGCTTACTCCTTTAATGTGAATATACTTAACTTGTAGATACAACGTGCTACTTACCACTTATTCGGCAGGTAATGTACCAGAGAAGGACGCCAGATCACCGGTAGTGTCATCAGGTTACTCCAGATGCCATTATCTTGTCTGCCAACGAGTTTCCTTATCCACGATTGAGGGTGATATAAGGCTTCTTATCAAGCCATTACTACGTTGGAGCTAAGCATTCAAATTTTACTTACTAACTTGTAGTTAACTAATATTTGTAGTCTTGTTATCCACCTCTGGTGCTATAGATTACGAAAGTCATCCCCCCAAATTGTGTGAAGTAAGTAACACCTGGCAGGAATTTAACTTAAACTACAGTCCACTTAAAATCATTTAAATTTACATTCCCTTTATTAATATTTAATTATTTAATTAAATAAATATATAAATTAACAATGATAAAACATCCTACAAGGAAATTCCGCCACATAATTTATGGTCTACTTCGAACAGGATCAACCCGTTCATCAAATTTAAGTACACACCAGTTCTCGCCATTTAAATTTATAGTTCTCTGGACCCAATTAATGGTCCTACGAACCAGGATCATGTTTATGATCCAATATATAACCAGTGCAACCAGTACAGTGTATATATTAATATGAATTATAGGGTATTTAATAATATATATTATATATATATATATATATATGTTTCATTGAATATGACCGCATATTCTGTATTTATTATTTTCTGGTTTAGGGCTTCTATCCCTCTAACTATTTTCTTAGCATCAGGGCATAATTGAAATAGGAGTTCTCCAAAACTCATTTTCGTACTTTTAAGGTGAAGAAAAGAAGTGATTTACTATAGAGTGTATTACACTTATTTGTATAATTT
>NC_091164.1:23408495-23448495 GCF_040958095.1 Procambarus clarkii | reverse complement strand
AGAGGTGTCACTAGTTTAGTTTAGAGTCACTTATCACTTGCCCTTAGCACCAAAGTATATGTGCAGGCTTCCAAATGGTCACTAAAACTGTTCATCCACAGGAAACTTCCTCACGATGTTTTAGCAGAAATCTGCTCCCACTATAAAACTGGCATCTTATGCCTTGATGAAATTTTTGAGGGATTGAGAATAACTGTCAATTGGCCGAAAGCTCATGACAGAATAAAATCTGACACTAACAGGTCTGCCACTGATAAATCAGTGATACCAAAGAGTACAATAAACAAAACTAATATATCTTAAACATTTTCATCCACTCCAAGGTGGAAAAACAGCAGTGTAGGTACGTACACAGAGAGTCATTCCGAACCTACAGTTACTGTGTCACTCAAGACGGGGACTCCTAAAACACTATAGGATGGACTGTTCTGTCAAAGGGAACATTTGTCAAGCCAAAACTACCCTGATCGTACTTCCAGAATAAAGTGTCTTAAAGAGTTGCATAAATGCACCAGATGCTTAAAATCACATGACCCCAGTACCTGTGCAACACAACAACGCACTTGCAACAGGTGCCATAAGAATCAACACTATAACGTACTGTGTGGGAACACTAGACCTAAGTCGCCCAAACGCCAGGTGGAAGAAGAAACTTCTGCAATAGTACAGTGCGGTAAAGTACCACAGAATGTAAACGTATTAACTACAAAATCTGACAATAACTCTACTTTACCCACTGCTCAATTACACCTAACAAATAAAAGATCCAAGATCACCACTCGTGGTTTATTTGATCAAGGATCTCAAAAGACGTTTGTCACAAAGAAGATGGCCGATGCATTAAAACTCAAACTAATACATCAAGTAAAATTGAACATCTCAAGGTTCCTGACCAACACGGGACCCCAAGACTATAAGATAGTACGACCACTAGTACACCTTGGCAGCTATGCTCGACCAGTACAGGCTATAGTGGTAAACCAAATCCAATCTGACTTATATGTTCAAGATCTAGGGAACACAGCTAAGCTCCTTCTATGAAAGGAATCAAGTTGGCTGAAAACAAAATTACGTCTAATCACAACACTGATATCAGTATCCTTGTTGGTGCGGACTACTATTATAAGTTCATCATTGCAAGTACTAAATAGCAGGGAAAGTACCTATTGTCTGCAGGAGGCAAATTGCTCACTGGCGCAGTATTGAGTCAAAGGCAACCCCAACCGGGGGACAGCAAACAAATGAACCCCATGATGGTTGCATGACTAGGCGGGGAGCGGTCACCACTTAAATTCACACATGTCTGTGGATGAGCTTGATCCCTCATGCACATAAATTATGGGATCTAGCCATCTTAGGCATAGTCCCTGAACAACCAGGGCCAAACGATACATGGACGTATAAACAACACCTAGACTCGGTCATTTACAACGAAAATCAATACTGTGTCAGACTACCATGGAAGTTGAACTATCAACAACTTCCAGTGAATCACTTCATGGCACTAAACCAATTATAATCCCAGGTGTTGGGATTAAATAGACAACCTGACAACCTAAAATTGTACTATGAAATAATCCAGCAACACCTCGATAATAAATTCATCAATGTTGTAACAAATGATAACCTTAATGAGGGACACTATTTGCCACATTATACCTTACTAAAGATTCAGTTACCACAGCTGTAAGGATCATGTCTTTATTTGTAGTGCTAAAGCAAAACAAAAAAGTGTTTTGTTGAATGACTGCCTTCAGACAGGTCCCATCCTAACACATTAAGGTTTCTTATAGGGACTTATGCATACATGGCCGACATCAGCAAGGCATTCCTTAGGGTAAGTCTTGAAGAAAAAGACCGTAATTACTCAAAGTTCCTCTGGATCAAGGATCCATACAGTGAAATAATCACATACAGGTTTGTGTCAGTTTTGTTTGGTGCTACGTCTTCACTGCTTCCTCTTCAAGCAACCTCAGATATGTATTTGAAGAAGTCCAATAGTCCAAATAAAACTGAAATTGTCAGTAACATGTATGTGGATAATTTCCAGGGAACCATCAACAGTGAAGAAAAACTGCTACATATATATCATGAGGCTAATCGAGAGTTGTTGGGAGCAAACCTGTCTCCAGTTGTGGGCTTCCAATAACCCTAAATTAAATCAATTAATTGAAGCCAAATTTCCCGACTACAAAGTACCTCAGATGTTAAGATACTAGGAGTCAAATGGGATACAACTTCGGATGAGTTGACTATTAAATCAGTAGAATCAAGTACCGCCACATTAACAGTAAACCGTTTGACCCCTTAGGACTAGTAAGTCCCCATATTAATAAAGGGTAAACTACTTATGCAGGATTGCTGGCAGAATAAAATAGGTTGGGATGATCCACTGCTAAATACTTTTAACAAGAAAAATGTCAACCAGTTAACGGATCTAAGTATCCTCAACAACCTGAAGTTTCCTCGTTATACTGTAAAAACTGATCAACCTATAAAGCTGCATGTGTTCTGTGATGCCCCCGGAGAAGCATATGGCACTGTAGCCTATTTTGTAACAATGAGCAGGCAACCTTGCTCACATCCAAGGCTAGGATGGCACCATTAAAGAAACGATCATTGCCACAATTAGAATTAACCACCCTACTGGTAGGAGCTAGAATGTCTCATTACCTGACCAAAACTTTAAATTATCTCTACAGAAACTGTGGTATGATCGGATAATGAGCCAGTCTTACATTGGGTGAGAAATGATAATAACAAAACTCCCTACATAAGTAATTGCGTTAGGGAAATACGAGAATTGTCAGCAGGGTACAAACTATGATATGTATCCACCAAAGAAAATCCAGCTGACTACCTTTCCAGAGGACAGATGGTAAGGCAATTAGCCAGAACCGAGATGTGGTTCAATGTTCCTCAGTGGAGGGTCAGTGACCATTGGCCTATACAAAACCCACCGTGACGAACGTCACGGTTTCCACTAAGACACCAGAACCACCTCGGAGCTATAATAAAATCCTCTGTAATCTTTCAGAGGTATGACGTTTAGGTGTATCCTTATTTAGGACCTCCACCACTCCCTAAGGAACGAGTGATCCACCTTTTGAGACCACTAGGGTAGACTACACAGGATCATTAACCCTCTCAGGCACTAAGGACAAAGTTCTGGTGAATGCATACATTTGCCTCTTCACCTGTGCAACAACAAGGAGCGTACACCTAGAAGTGACTCCGGACATGAGTGCTGAGTCATTCATTCATGCTTTCTGCAGGGTTGTGACCAGTCGATCCTGCCCCAAGTTGTAGATTTCAGACAATGGATCCAATATGGTGGCAGTGGAAGCATATCTTTGAGAAATTTGGAATAGCCCAGCTGTACAAACTGTCCTAAATCATAGACAGTGCCACTGTAAATTTATACCCCCAGAGCACCATGGCACGGAGGCTTCTATGAGGGTGTGGTGGGCACAGTGAAACGCTGTTTAAGGACTCTTCCCCGTCCCTTCCTCCCTCACCTGGGACGCCTCTCCCTCCCTCACCTGGGACGCCCCTCCCTCTCTCCCTCATCTGGGACGCCCCTCCCTCTCCCTCACCTGGGACGCCCCTCCCTCTCTCCCTCACCTGGGACGCCCCTCCCCTCCTCCCTCACCTGGGACGCCCCTCCCCTCCTCCCTCACCTGGGACGCCCCTCCCTCTCCCTCACCTGGGACGTCCCCTCCCTCTCTCCCTCACCTGGGACGCCCCCTCCCTCTCCCACACCTGGGACGCCCCTCCCTCTCCCTCACCTGGGACGCCCCTCCCTCTCCCTCACCTGGGACGCCCCTCCCTCTCTCCCTCACCTGGGACGCCCCTAACTCTCTTCCTCACCTGGGACGCCACTCCCTCTCTCCCTCACCTGGGACGCCCCTCCCTCTCCCTCACCTGGGACGCCCCTCCCTCTCCCTCACCTGGGACGCCCCTCCCTCTCTCCCTCACCTGGGACGCCCCTCCCTCTCCCTCACCTGGGACGCCCCTCCCTCACCTGGGACGCCTCTCCCTCCCTCACCTGGGACGCCTCTCCCTCCCTCACCTGGGACGCCCCTCCCTCACCTGGGACGCCTCTCCCTCCCTCACCTGGGACGCCTCTCCCTCCCTCACCTGGGACGCCTCTCCCTCCCTCACCTGGGACGCCTCTCCCTCCCTCACCTGGGACGCCTCTCCCTCCCTCACCTGGGACGCCCCTCCCTCTCCCTCACCTGGGACGCCCCTCCCTCTCCCTCACCTGGGACGCCCCTCCCTCTCCCTCACCTGGGACGCCCCTCCCTCACCTGGGACGCCTCTCCCTCCCTCCCTCACCTGGGACGCCCCTCCCTCTCTCCCTCACCTGGGACGCCCCCTCCCTCACCTGGGACGCCTCTCCCTCCCTCACCTGGGACGCCTCTCCCTCCCTCACCTGGGACGCCCCTCCCTCTCCCTCACCTGGGACGCCCCTCCCTCACCTGGGACGCCACTCCCTCTCTCCCTCACCTGGGACGCCTCTCCCTCCCTCACCTGGGACGCCTCTCCCTCCCTCACCTGGGACGCCTCTCCCTCCCTTACCTGGGACGCCTCTCCCTCCCTCACCTGGGACGCCTCTCCCTCCCTCACCTGGGACGCCTCTCCCTCCCTCACCTGGGACGCCTCTCCCTCCCTCACCTGGGACGCCCCTCCCTCTCCCTCACCTGGGACGCCCCTCCCTCACCTGGGACGCCTCTCCCTCCCTCCCTCACCTGGGACGCCCCTCCCTCTCTCCCTCACCTGGGACGCCCCCTCCCTCACCTGGGACGCCTCTCCCTCCCTCACCTGGGACGCCTCTCCCTCCCTCACCTGGGACGCCCCTCCCTCCCTCACCTGGGACGCCCCTCCCTCACCTGGGACGCCACTCCCTCTCTCCCTCACCTGGGACGCCTCTCCCTCCCTCACCTGGGACGCCTCTCCCTCCCTCACCTGGGACGCCTCTCCCTCCCTTACCTGGGACGCCTCTCCCTCCCTCACCTGGGACGCCTCTCCCTCCCTCACCTGGGACGCCTCTCCCTCCCTCACCTGGGACGCCTCTCCCTCCCTCACCTGGGACGCCCCTCCCTCTCCCTCACCTGGGACGCCCCTCCCTCACCTGGGACGCCTCTCCCTCCCTCACCTGGGACGCCTCTCCCTCCCTCACCTGGGACGCCCCTCCCTCTCCCTCACCTGGGACGCCCCTCCCTCACCTGGGACGCCTCTCCCTCCCTCACCTGGGACGCCTCTCCCTCCCTCACCTGGGACGCCCCTCCCTCTCCCTCACCTGGGACGCCCCTCCCTCACCTGGGACGCCTCTCCCTCCCTCACATGGGACGCCTCTCCCTCCCTCACCTGGGACGCCTCTCCCTCCCTCACCTGGGACGCCCCTCCCTCCCTCACCTGGGACGCCCCTCCCTCACCTGGGACGCCACTCCCTCTCTCCCTCACCTGGGACGCCTCTCCCTCCCTCACCTGGGACGCCTCTCCCTCCCTCACCTGGGACGCCTCTCCCTCCCTCACCTGGGACGCCCCTCCCTCTCCCTCACCTGGGACGCCCCTCCCTCACCTGGGACGCCTCTCCCTCCCTCACCTGGGACGCCTCTCCCTCCCTCACCTGGGACGCCTCTCCCTCCCTCACCTGGGACGCCCCTCCCTCCCTCACCTGGGACGCCCCTCCCTCACCTGGGACGCCACTCCCTCTCTCCCTCACCTGGGACGCCTCTCCCTCCCTCACCTGGGACGCCTCTCCCTCCCTCACCTGGGACGCCTCTCCCTCCCTTACCTGGGACGCCTCTCCCTCCCTCACCTGGGACGCGTCTCCCTCCCTCACCTGGGACGCCCCTCCCTCCCTCACCTGGGACGCCCCTCCCTCACCTGGGACGCCACTCCCTCTCTCCCTCACCTGGGACGCCTCTCCCTCCCTCACCTGGGACGCCTCTCCCTCCCTCACCTGGGACGCCTCTCCTTCCCTTACCTGGGACGCCTCTCCCTCCCTCACCTGGGACGCCTCTCCCTCCCTCACCTGGGACGCCTCTCCCTCCCTCACCTGGGACGCCCCTCCCTCTCCCTCACCTGGGACGCCCCTCCCTCACCTGGGACGCCTCTCCCTCCCTCACCTGGGACGCCTCTCCCTCCCTCACCTGGGACGCCTCTCCCTCCCTCACCTGGGACGCCTCTCCCTCCCTCACCTGGGACGCCCCTCCCTCTCCCTCACCTGGGACGCCCCTCCCTCACCTGGGACGCCTCTCCCTCCCTCACCTGGGACGCCTCTCCCTCCCTCACCTGGGACGCCTCTCCCTCCCTCACCTGGGACGCCTCTCCCTCCCTCACCTGGGACGCCCCTCCCTCTCCCTCACCTGGGACGCCCCTCCCTCACCTGGGACGCCTCTCCCTCCCTCACCTGGGACGCCTCTCCCTCCCTCACCTGGGACGCCTCTCCCTCCCTCACCTGGGACGCCCCTCCCTCCCTCACCTGGGACGCCCCTCCCTCACCTGGGACGCCACTCCCTCTCTCCCTCACCTGGGACGCCTCTCCCTCCCTCACCTGGGACGCCTCTCCCTCCCTCACCTGGGACGCCTCTCCCTCCCTCACCTGGGACGCCCCTCCCTCTCCCTCACCTGGGACGCCCCTCCCTCACCTGGGACGCCTCTCCCTCCCTCACCTGGGACGCCTCTCCCTCCCTCACCTGGGACGCCTCTCCCTCCCTCACCTGGGACGCCCCTCCCTCCCTCACCTGGGACGCCCCTCCCTCACCTGGGACGCCACTCCCTCTCTCCCTCACCTGGGACGCCTCTCCCTCCCTCACCTGGGACGCCTCTCCCTCCCTCACCTGGGACGCCTCTCCCTCCCTTACCTGGGACGCCTCTCCCTCCCTCACCTGGGACGCCCCTCCCTCTCCCTCACCTGGGACGCCCCTCCCTCTGTCCCTCACCTGGGACGCCTCCCCTTACTACGCTTCTCAGTAATAACTTGACGGAAGAGTTTATTATAATTCATTTGATAACTGATAATTCAGTTTAATTTATTATAGAGTATTTTATTGGATTCATCCATGAGACTTAGATTGAATATTTATTTGGTATTATTATATGAGTGAAATTAATTTCTGCATCATGTTGATATAATCACGTTTTCTGGAGATAATTGGCGCCATACTCACCCATTGATGAGTAACTGAAGTATTTTAATTTATATTTATTTAATACAAATCAGCACTGATATTATTTACCCATATTGTATTAAAGAACTCATAATGGATGTGGGAAATTTCCCACAGCTTTATGTTAGAGGCTTGCTTCACCCAGAGTGGCAGAGGGGTACTGTATGTCTGGGGTACTGTATGTCTGGGGTACTGTATGTTTGGGTACTGTATGTTTGGGTACTGTATGTTTGGGTACTGTATGTCTGGGGTACTGTATGTTTGGGTACTGTATGTCTGGGGGTACTGTATGTCTGGGGTACTGTATGTCTGGGGTACTGTATGTCTGGGGTACTGTATGTCTGGGGTACTGTATGTCTGAGGTACTGTATGTCTGGGGTACTGTATGTCTGGGGGTACTGTATGTCTGGGGTACTGTATGTCTGGGGTACTGTATGTCTGGGGGTACTGTATGTCTGGTGTACTGTATGTCTGGGGGACTGTATGTCTGGGGTACTGAATGTTTGGGTATTGTATGTCTGGGGGAACTGTATGTCTGGTGTACTGTATGTCTGGGGGTACTGTATGTCTGGGGGTACTGTATGTCTGGGGTACTGTATGTCTGGGGTACTGTATGTCTGGGGTACTGCATGTCTGGGGTACTGTATGTCTGGGGTACTGTATGTCTGGGGGTACTGTATGTCTGGGGGTACTGTATGTCTGGGGGACTGTATGTCTGGGGGACTGTATGTCTGGGGTACTGTATGTCTGGGGTACTGTATGTCTGGGGTACTGTATGTCTGGGGGTACTGTATGTCTGGGGGTACTGTATGTCTGGGGGGACTGTATGTCTGGGGGTACTGTATGTCTGGGGGTACTGTATGTCTGGGGTACTGTATGTCTGGGGTACTGTATGGCTGGGGGTACTGTATGTCTGGGGGTACTGTATGTCTGGGGTACTGTATGTCTGGGGTACTGTATGTCTGGGGTACTGTATGTCTGGGGTACTGTATGTCTGGGGGTACTGTATGTCTGGGGGTACTGTATGTCTGGGGGACTGTATGTCTGGGGGTACTGTATGTCTGGGGGACTGTATGTCTGGGGTACTGTATGTCTGGGGTACTGTATGTCTGGGGTACTGTATGTCTGGGGTACTGTATGTCTGGGGTACTGTATGTCTGAGGTACTGTATGTCTGGGGGTACTGTATGTCTGGGGGTACTGTATGTCTGGGGGTACTGTATGTCTGGGGGACTGTATGTCTGGGGTACTGTATGCCTGGGGTACTGTATGTCTGGGGTACTGTATGTCTGGGGTACTGTATGTCTGGGGTACTCTATGTCTGAGGTACTGTATGTCTGGGGTACTGTATGTCTGGGGTACTGTATGTCTGGGGTACTGTATATCTGGGGTACTGTATGTCTCAGGTACTGTATGTCTGGGGGTACTGTATGTCTGGGATACTGCATGTCTGGGGTACTGCATGTCTGGGGTACTGTATGTCTGGGGTACTGCATATCTGGGGTACTGTATGTCTGGGGTACTGCATGTCTGGGGTTCTGTATGTCTGGGGTACTGTATGCCTGGGGTACTGTATGTCTGGGGTTCTGTATGTCTGGGGTACTGTATGTCTGGGGTTCTGTATGTCTGGGGTACTGTATGTCTGGGGTTCTGTATGTCTGGGGTACTGTATGTCTGGGGTACTGTATGTCTGGGGTACTGTATGTCTGGGGTACTGTATGTCTGGGGTACTGTATGTCTGGGGTACTGTATGTCTGGGGTACTGTATGTCTGAGGTACTGTATGTGGGGTACTGTATGTCTGGGGTACTGTATGTCTGGGGTACTGTATATCTGGGGTACTGTATGTCTCAGGTACTGTATGTCTGGGGGTACTGTATGTCTGGGATACTGCATGTCTGGGGTACTGCATGTCTGGGGTACTGTATGTCTGGGGTACTGCATATCTGGGGTACTGTATGTCTGGGGTACTGCATGTCTGGGGTTCTGTATGTCTGGGGTACTGTATGCCTGGGGTACTGTATGTCTGGGGTTCTGTATGTCTGGGGTACTGTATGTCTGGGGTTCTGTATGTCTGGGGTACTGTATGTCTGGGGTTCTGTATGTCTGGGGTACTGTATGTCTTGGGTACTGTATGTCGGGGGTTCTGTATGTCTGGGGTACTGTATGTCTGGGGTTCTGTATGTCTGGGGTACTGCATGTCTGGGGTATTGTATGTCTGGGGTACTGCATGTCTGGGGTACTGTATGTCTCAGGAACTGTATGTCTCAGGAACTGTATGTCTCAGGTACTGTTTGTCTGGGGGTACTGTATGTCTCAGGTACTGTATGTCTGGGGTACTGTATGTCTGGTGTACTGTATGTCTGGGGTACTGTATGTCTGGGGTACTGTATGTCTGGTGTACTGTATGTCTGGGGTACTGTATGTCTGGGGTACTGTATGTCTGGGGTACTGTATGTCTGGGGTACTGTATGTCTGGGGTACTGTATGTCTGGGGTACTGTATGTCTGGGGTACTGTATGTCTGGGGTACTGTATGTCTGGGGTACTGCATGTCTGGGGTACTGTATGTCTGGGGTACTGTATGTCTGGGGTACTGTATGTCTGGGGGTACTGTATGTCTGGTGTACTGTATGTCTGGGGGACTGTATGTCTGGGGGACTGTATGTCTGGGGTACTGTATGTCTGGGGTACTCTATGTCTGAGGTACTGTATGTCTGGGGGACTGTATGTCTGGGGTACTGTATGTCTGGGGTACTGTATATCTGGGGTACTGTATGTCTCAGGTACTGTATGTCTGGGGGTACTGTATGTCTGGGATACTGCATGTCTGGGGTACTGCATGTCTGGGGTACTGTATGTCTGGGGTACTGCATATCTGGGGTACTGTATGTCTGGGGTACTGTATGTCTGGGGGTACTGTATGTCTGGGGGTACTGTATGTCTGGGGGTACTGTATGTCTGGGGGACTGTATGTCTGGGGTACTGTATGTCTGGGGTTCTGTATGTCTGGGGTACTGTATGTCTGGGGTTCTGTATGTCTGGGGTACTATATGTCTGGGGTACTGTATGTCTGGGGTACTGTATGTCTGGGGTACTGTATGTCTGGGGTACTGTATGTCTGGGGTACTGTATGTCTGGGGTACTGTATGTCTGAGGTACTGTATGTCTGGGGTACTGTATGTCTGGGGTACTGTATGTCTGGGGTACTGTATATCTGGGGTACTGTATGTCTCAGGTACTGTATGTCTGGGGGTACTGTATGTCTGGGATACTGCATGTCTGGGGTACTGCATGTCTGGGGTACTGTATGTCTGGGGTACTGCATATCTGGGGTACTGTATGTCTGGGGTACTGCATGTCTGGGGTTCTGTATGTCTGGGGTACTGTATGCCTGGGGTACTGTATGTCTGGGGTTCTGTATGTCTGGGGTACTGTATGTCTGGGGTTCTGTATGTCTGGGGTACTGTATGTCTGGGGTTCTGTATGTCTGGGGTACTGTATGTCTTGGGTACTGTATGTCGGGGGTTCTGTATG
Organism: Procambarus clarkii; assembly: GCF_040958095.1. Lineage (NCBI taxonomy): Eukaryota > Metazoa > Arthropoda > Malacostraca > Decapoda > Cambaridae > Procambarus > Procambarus clarkii. The sequence continues at coordinate 23,437,783 of NC_091164.1, read as the reverse complement.
TCTGGGGTACTGTATGTCTGGGGTTCTGTATGTCTGGGGTACTGCATGTCTGGGGTATTGTATGTCTGGGGTACTGCATGTCTGGGGTACTGCATGTCTGGGGTACTGTATGTCTCAGGAACTGTATGTCTCAGGAACTGTATGTCTCAGGTACTGTTTGTCTGGGGGTACTGTATGTCTCAGGTACTGTATGTCTGGGGTACTGTATGTCTGGTGTACTGTATGTCTGGGGTACTGTATGTCTGGGGTACTGTATGTCTGGGGTACTGTATGTCTGGGGTACTGTATGTCTGGGGTACTGTATGTCTGGGGTACTGTATGTCTGGGGTACTGTATGTCTGGGGTACTGTATGTCTGGGGTACTGCATGTCTGGGGTACTGTATGTCTGGGGTACTGTATGTCTGGGGTACTGTATGTCTGAGGGTACTGTATGTCTGGTGTACTGTATGTCTGGGGGACTGTATGTCTGGGGTTCTGTATGTCTGGGGTACTGTATGTCTGGGGTACTGTATGTCTGGGGTACTGTATGTCTGGGGGTACTGTATGTCTGGGGGACTGTATGTCTGGGGGTACTGTATGTCTGGGGGTACTGTATGTCTGGGGTACTGTATGTCTGGGGTACTGTATGTCTCAGGTACTGTATGTCTGGGGGTACTGTATGTCTGGGGTACTGTATGTCTGGGGTACTGTATGTCTGGGGTACTGTATGTCTGGGGGTACTGTATGTCTGGGGGTACTGTATGTCTGGGGGACTGTATGTCTGGGGGTACTGTATGTCTGGGGGACTGTATGTCTGGGGTACTGTATGTCTGGGGTACTGTATGTCTGGGGTACTGTATGTCTGGGGTACTGTATGTCTGGGGTACTGTATGTCTGAGGTACTGTATGTCTGGGGGTACTGTATGTCTGGGGGTACTGTATGTCTGGGGGTACTGTATGTCTGGGGGACTGTATGTCTGGGGTACTGTATGTCTGGGGTACTGTATGTCTGGGGTACTGTATGTCTGGGGTACTCTATGTCTGAGGTACTGTATGTCTGGGGGACTGTATGTCTGGGGTACTGTATGTCTGGGGTACTGTATATCTGGGGTACTGTATATCTGGGGTACTGTATGTCTCAGGTACTGTATGTCTGGGGGTACTGTATGTCTGGGATACTGCATGTCTGGGGTACTGCATGTCTGGGGTACTGTATGTCTGGGGTACTGCATATCTGGGGTACTGTATGTCTGGGGTACTGCATGTCTGGGGTTCTGTATGTCTGGGGTACTGTATGCCTGGGGTACTGTATGTCTGGGGTTCTGTATGTCTGGGGTACTGTATGTCTGGGGTTCTGTATGTCTGGGGTACTGTATGTCTGGGGTTCTGTATGTCTGGGGAACTGTATGTCTGGGGTACTGTATGTCTGGGGTACTGTATGTCTAGGGTACTGTATGTCTGGGGTACTGTATGTCTGGGGTACTGTATGTCTGGGGTACTGTATGTCTGGGGTACTGAATGTCTGAGGTACTGTATGTCTGGGGTACTGTATGTCTGGGGTACTGTATGTCTGGGGTACTGTATATCTGGGGTACTGTATGTCTCAGGTACTGTATGTCTGGGGGTACTGTATGTCTGGGATACTGCATGTCTGGGGTACTGCATGTCTGGGGTACTGTATGTCTGGGGTACTGCATATCTGGGGTACTGTATGTCTGGGGTACTGCATGTCTGGGGTTCTGTATGTCTGGGGTACTGTATGCCTGGGGTACTGTATGTCTGGGGTTCTGTATGTCTGGGGTACTGTATGTCTGGGGTTCTGTATGTCTGGGGTACTGTATGTCTGGGGTTCTGTATGTCTGGGGTACTGTATGTCTTGGGTACTGTATGTCGGGGGTTCTGTATGTCTGGGGTACTGTATGTCTGGGGTTCTGTATGTCTGGGGTACTGCATGTCTGGGGTATTGTATGTCTGGGGTACTGCATGTCTGGGGTACTGCATGTCTGGGGTACTGTATGTCTGGGGTACTGTATGTCTCAGGAACTTTATGTCTCAGGTACTGTTTGTCTGGGGGTACTGTATGTCTCAGGTACTGTATGTCTGGGGTACTGTATGTCTGGTGTACTGTATGTCTGGGGTACTGTATGTCTGGTGTACTGTATGTCTGGGGTACTGCATATCTGGGGTACTGTATGTCTGGGGTACTGCATGTCTGGGGTACTGTATGTCTGGGGTACTGTATGTCTGGGGTACTGCATGTCTGGGGTACTGTATGTCTGGGGTACTGTATGTCTGGGGTACTGTATGTCTGGGGTACTGTATGTCTGGGGTTCTGTATGTCTGGGGTACTGCATGTCTGGGGTACTGTATGTCTGGGGTACTGCATGTCTGGGGTACTGTATGTCTGGGGTACTGTATGTCTGGGGTACTGTATGTCTGGGGTTCTGTATGTCTGGGGTACTGTATGTCTGGGGTACTGAATGTCTGGGGTACTGTATGTCTGGGGTTCTGTATGTCTGGGGTACTGTATGTCTGGGGTACTGTATGTCTGGGGTACTGTATGTCTGGGGTACTGTATGTCTGGGGTACTGTATGTCTGGGGTTCTGTATGTCTGGGGTACTGTATGTCTGGGGTTCTGTATGTCTGGGGTACTGTATGCCTGGGGTACTGTATGTCTGGGGTACTGTATGTCTGGGGTACTGTATGTCTGGGGTACTGCATGTCTGGGGTACTGTATGTCTGGGGTTCTGTATGTCTGGGGTACTGTATGTCTGGGGTACTGCATGTCTGGGGTACTGTATGTCTGGGGTTCTGTATGTCTGGGGTACTGTATGTCTGGGGTTCTGTATGTCTGGGGTACTGTATGTCTGGGGTACTGTATGTCTGGGGTACTGCATGTCTGGGGTACTGTATGTCTGGGGTTCTGTATGTCTGGGGTACTGTATGTCTGGGGTACTGCATGTCTGGGGTACTGTATGTCTGGGGTTCTGTATGTCTGGGGTACTGTATGTCTGGGGTACTGTATGTCTGGGGTACTGTATGTCTCAGATACTGTTTGTCTGGGGTACTGTATGTGTAGGGTACTGTATGTCTGAGGTATTGAATGTCTGGGGTGCTGTATGTCTGGGGTACTGTATGTTTAGGGTACTGTATGTCTGAGGTATTGTATGTCTGGGGTACTGTATGTCTGGGGTACTGTATGTTTAGGGTACTGTATGTCTGGGGTACTGTATGTCTGGGGTACTGTATGTCTGGGGTACTGTATGTCTGGGGTACTGTATGTTTAGGGTACTGTATGTCTGGGGTACTGTATGTCTGGGGTACTGTATGTCTGGGGTACTGTATGTCTGGGGTACTGCATGTCTGGGGTACTGTATGCCTGGGGTACTGTATGTCTGGGGTACTGTATGTCTGGGGTACTGCATGTCTGGGGTATTGTATGTCTGGGGTGCTGTATGTCTGGGGTACTGTATGTCTGGGGTATTGTATGTCTGGGGTACTGCATATCTGGGGTATTGTATGTCTGGGGTACTGTATGTCTGGGGTACTGTATGTCTGGGGTATTGTATGTCTGGGATACTGTATGTCTGGGGTACTGTATGTCTCAGGTACTGTATGTCTGGGGTACTATATGTCTGGGGTACTGTATATCTGGGGTACTGTATGTCTGGGGTACTGTATGTCTGGGGTACTGTATGTCTGGGGTACTGTATGTCTGGGGTATTGCATGTCTGGGGTATTGTATGTCTGGGGTACTGTATGTCTCAGGTACTGTATGTCTGGGGTACTGTATGTCTAGGGTACTGTATGTCTCAGGTACTGTATGTCTGGGGTACTGTATGTCTGGGGTACTGTATGTCTGGGGTACTGTATGTTTAGGGTACTGTATGTCTGGGGTACTGTATGTCTGGGGTACTGTATGTCTGGGGTATTGTATGTCTGGGGTACTGTATGTCTGGGGTACTGTATGTCTGGGGTACTGTATGTCTGGGGTACTGTATGTCTGGGGTACTGTATGTCTGGGGTACTGTATGTCTGGGGTACTGCATGTCTGGGGTACTGTATGTCTGGGGTACTGCATGTCTGGGGTACTGTATGTCTGGGGTACTGCATGTCTGGGGTACTGCATGTCTGGGATACTGCATGTCTGGGGTACTGTATGTCTGGGGTACTGCATGTCTGGGGTACTGTATGTCTGGGGTTCTGCATGTCTGGGGTATTGTATGTCTGGGGTACTGTATGTCTGGGGTATTGCATGTCTGGGGTATTGTATGTCTGGGGTACTGTATGTCTCAGGTACTGTATGTCTGGGGTACTGCATGTCTGGGGTACTGTATGTCTGGGGTACTGCATGTCTGGGGTACTGCATGTCTGGGATACTGCATGTCTGGGGTACTGTATGTCTGGGGTACTGCATGTCTGGGGTACTGTATGTCTGGGGTTCTGCATGTCTGGGGTATTGCATGTCTGGGGTACTGTATGTCTGGGGTACTGCATGTCTGGGATACTGCATGTCTGGGGTACTGTATGTCTCAGGTACTGTATGTCTGGGGTACTGCATGTCTGGGGTACTGCATGTCTGGGGTACTGTATGTATGGGGGTACTGCTTGTCTGGGGTACTGTATGTCTGGGGTACTGCATGTTTTGGGTATTGTATGTCTGGGGTACTGTATGTCTGGGGTACTGTATGTCTGATTACTGTATGTCTGGGGTACTGTATGTCTGGGGTACTGTATGTCTGGGGTACTGTATGTCTGGGGTACTGTATGTCTGATTACTGTATGTCTGGGGTACTGTATGTCTGGGGTACTGTATTTCTTGGGTACTGTTTGTCTGGGGTACTGTATGTCTGGGTACTGTATGTCTGGGGTACTGTATGTCTGGGGTACTGTATGTCTGGGGTACTGTATGTCTGGGGTACTGTATGTCGAACAGCTGTGACTACGAACAGCTGTGACTACGAACAACTGTGACTACGAACAACTGTGACTACGAACAACTGTGACTACGAACAACTGTGACTACGAACAACTGTGACTACGAACAACTGTGACTACGAACAACTGTGACTTTGTTGTGACAAAGACTGTGGTACCTGTCCTCAGGCTAGGCGCGTCCAGTAGGCCTACTGCTTATACAATATTTGTTTTCCTAAATATAAGGTATAATTATTTTATACTATAACGTGTTGAATAGTTAGGTATAAGGTTACGTGGTTAGGTTCTGGTGGCCATTATAGGCAGCTTCAGTTAGTGAAGGAAGTATTTATCGCAACCCGTCCTCGACTCAAGTCCATTCCATCCAGCGGTCGACCCCACAGACGCATTCATAAATTTGTACATGCTGTTCATTCAAAACGGAAATTTTCTCAATTATAAATTAATATTATAATATATTAGCATATTGTGCATATATAGGCAAAGGTTAGGTTAGGTGTTTAGGTGAGACAAACATTTGTGTCAACATGCTACTGGAGTAATTCTTTAGCAGCAGGACAAGTGATTTACTGGTGACAAGAGGAAGGTTGGGGTGGGAGGAAGGGTCAGGGAGCCGTCTGGGACCTGAGGACCAAGCTTTGTCCACTCCCTCGCCGGGGATTACCAACCCCTTGATTCAATTCAGGTCTTGATGGACCAATTTCTCTCGCATCATAAGGGACCGCGGCGAGATAAGTCGCTTAAGATATTGAAGAATGCCAGCAGTGTGGAGGTTATCCTTGTGGAGGTCCTGGAGTGGAGGTTATCCTTGTGGAGGTCCTGGAGTGGAGGTTATCCTTGTGGAGGTCCTGGAGTGGAGGTTATCCTTGTGGAGGTCCTGGAGTGGAGGTTATCCTTGTGGAGGTCCAGGGGTAGAGGTTATCCTTGTGGAGGTCCTGGAGTGGAGGTTATCCTTGTGGAGGTCCTGGAGTGGAGGTTATCCTTGTGGAGGTCTAGGAGTGGAGGTTATCCTTGTGGAAGTCCTTGAGTGGAGGTTATCCCTGTGGAGGTCCTGGACTGGAGGTTATCCCTGTGGAGGTCCTGGAGTGGAGGTTATCCTTGTGGAGGTCCTGGAGTGGAGGTTATCCTTGTGGAGGTCCTGGAGTGGAGGTTATCCTTGTGGAGGTCCTGGAGTGGAGGTTATCCTTGTGGAGGTTATCCTTGTGGAGGTTATCCTTTTGGAGGTCCTGGAGTGGAGGTTATCCTTGTGGAGGTCCTGGAATGGAGGTTATCCTTGTGAAGGTCCTGGAGTGGAGGTTATCCTTGTGGAGGTCCTGGAGTGGAGGTTATCCTTGTGGAGGTCCTGGAGTGGAGGTTATCCTTGTAGAGGTCCAGGAGTGGAGGTTATCCTTGTGGAGGTCCTGGAGTGGAGGTTATCCTTGTGGAGGTCCTGGAGTGGAGGTTATCCTTGTGGAGATCCTGGAGTGGAGGTTATCCTTGTGGAGGTTATCCTTTTGGAGGTCCTGGAGTGGAGGTTATCCTTGTAGAGGTCCAGGAGTGGAGGTTATCCTTGTGGAGGTCCAGGGGTGGAGGTTATCCTTGTGGAGGTCCTGGAGTGGAGGTTATCCTTGTGGAGGTCCTGGAGTGGAGGTTATCCTTGTGGAGGTCCTGGAGTGGAGGTTATCCTTGTGGAGGTCCTGGAGTGGAGGTTATCCTTGTGGAGGTTATCCTTGTGGAGGTTATCCTTGTGGAGGTTATCCTTGTGGAGGTCCTGGAGTGGAGGTTATCCTTTTGGAGGTCCAGGGGTGGAGGTTATCCTTGTGGAGGTCCTGGAGTGGAGGTTATCCTTGTGGAGGTCCTAGAGTGGAGGTTATCCTTTTGGAGGTCCTGGAGTGGAGGTTATCCTTGTGGAGGTTATCCTTGTGGAGGTTATCCTTGTGGAGGTCCTGGAGTGGAGGTTATCCTTGTGGAGGTCCTGGAGTGGAGGTTATCCTTGTGGAGGTTATCCTTGTGGAGGTTATCCATGTGGAGGTCCTAGAGTGGAGGTTATCCTAGTGGAGGTTATCCTTGTGGAGGTCCTAGAGTGGAGGTTATCCTTGTGGAGGTTATCCTTGTGGAGGTTATCCATGTGGAGGTAATCCTTGTGGAGGTTATCCTTGTGGAGGTAATCCTTGTGGAGGTTATCCTTGTGGAGGTCCTAGAGTGGAGGTTATCCTTGTGGAGGTTATCCTTGTGGAGGTCCTAGAGTGGAGGTTATCCTTGTGGAGGTTATCCTTGTGGAGGTCCTAGAGTGGAGGTTATCCTTGTGGAGGTCCTAGAGTGGAGGTTATCCTTGTGGAGGTCCTAGAGTGGAGGTTATCCTTGTGGAGGTCCAGGAGTGGAGGTTATCCTTGTGGAGGTCCTAGAGTGGAGGTTATCCTTGTGGAGGTTATCCTTGTGGAGGTCCTGGAGTGGAGGTTATCCTTGTGGAGGTCCTGGAGTGGAGGTTATCCTTGTGGAGGTTATCCTTGTGGAGGTCCTAGAGTGGAGGTTATCCTTGTGGAGGTTATCCTTATGGAGGTCCAGGAGTGGAGGTTATCCATGTGGAGGTTATCCTTGAGGTTATCCTTGTGGAGGTTATCCTTTTGGAGGTCCTGGAGTGGAGGTTATCCTTGTGGAAGTCCAGGAGTAAAGGTTATCCATGTGGAGGTCCAGGAGTGGAGGTTATCCTTGTGAAGGTCCTGGAGTGGAGGTCCTGGAGTGGAGGTTATCCTTGTGGAGGTCCTGGAGTGGAGGTTATCCTTGTAGAGGTCCAGGAGTGGAGGTTATCCTTGTGGAGGTCCTGGAGTGGAGGTTATCCTTGTGGAGGTCCTGGAGTGGAGGTTATCCTTGTGGAGGTTCTGGAGTGGAGGTTATCCTTGTGGAGGTCCTGGAGTGGAGGTTATCCTTGTGGAGGTCTTGGAGTGGAGGTTATCCTTGTGGAGGTCCTGGAGTGGAGGTTATCCTTGTGGAGGTCCAGGAGTGGAGGTTATCCTTGTAGAGGTCCAGGAGTGGAGGTTATCCTTGTGGAGGTCCAGGGGTGGAGGTTATCCTTGTGGAGGTCCTGGAGTGGAGGTTATCCTTGTAGAGGTCCAGGAGTGGAGGTTATCCTTGTGGAGGTCCAGGAGTGGAGGTTATCCTTGTGGAGGTCCAGGGGTGGAGGTTATCCTTGTGGAGGTTATCCTTTTGGAGGTCCTGGAGTGGAAGTTATCCTTGTGGAGGTCTTGGAGTGGAGGTTATCCTTGTGGAGGTCCTGGAGTGGAGGTTATCCTTGTGGAGGTTATCCATGTGGAGGTTATCCTTTTGGAGGTCCTGGAGTGGAGGTTATCCTTGTGGAGGTTATCCTTGTGGAGGTCCTAGAGTGGAGGTTATCCTTGTGGAGGTCCTGGAGTGGAGGTTATCCTTGTGGAGGTCCTAGAGTGGAGGTTATCCTTGTGGAGGTTATCCTTGTGGAAGTCCAGGAGTAAAAGTTATCCATGTGGAGGTTCAGGAGTGGAGGTTATCCTTGTGGAGGTTATCCTTGTGGAGGTCCTGGAGTGGAGGTTATCCTTGTGGAGGTCCTGGAGTGGAGGTTATCCTTGTGGAGGTTATCCATGTGGAGGTCCTAGAGTGGAGGTTATCCTTGTGGAAGTCCAGGAGTAAAGGTTATCCATGTGGAGGTTCAGGAGTGGAGGTTATCCTTGTGGAGGTTATCCTTGTGGAGGTCCTGGAGTGGAGGTTATCCTTGTGGAGGTCTTGGAGTGGAGGTTATCCTTGTGGAGGTCCTGGAGTGGAGGTTATCCTTGTGAAGGTCCTGGAGTGGAGGTTATCCTTGTGAAGGTCCTGGAGTGGAGGTTATCCATGTGGAGGTTCAGGAGTGGAGGTTATCCTTGTGGAGGTCCTGGAGTGGAGGTTATCCATGTGGAGGTTCAGGAGTGGAGGTTATCCTTGTGGAGGTCTTGCACAAGTTACCTGTGATGACCCCAGACCTGGTGCCAGGTGAGAGGAGCACAAGTTACCTGTGGTGACCCCAGACCTGGTGCCAGGTGAGAGCACCACAAGTTACCTGTGATGACCCCAGACATGCATGGCACCTTTCATGGCACCCCCAGACATGCATGGCACCTTTCATGGCACCCCCAGACATGCATGGCACCTTTCATGGCACCCCCAGACATGCATGGCACCTTTCATGGCACCCGGGACATACTAGAGTATGCGGGGGTAAGCGCTCCTCTCCGGGTAAAGTTGGTGGTGTGTTTTTATGTTGTGCAGCAGCCGCCGGGAGAAAAACAATGAGGAGAATACCTGGGCAGGAGTCGGCGAGGAGGTGAGCTAAGAGGCCATAATGACCAAAGCTGCCCGGACCACAGTACAGTGCTCCAGCCCTCCAGTGTGGGCGGGAGGTGAGGCAAGAGACCATAGTGACCAAAGCTGCCCGGACCACAGTACAGTGCTCCAGCCCTCCAGTGTGGGCGGGAGGTGAGGCAAGAGACCATAGTGACCAAAGCTGCCCGGACCACAGTACAGTGCTCCAGCCCTCCAGTGTGGGCGGGAGGTGAGGCAAGAGACCATAATGACCAAAGCTGCCCGGACCACAGTACAGTGCTCCAGCCCTCCAGTGTGGGCGGGAGGTGAGGCAAGAGACCATAATGACCAAAGCTGCCCGGACCACAGTACAGTGCTCCAGCCCTCCAGTGTGGGCGGGAGGTGAGGCAAGAGACCATAGTGACCAAAGCTGCCCGGACCACAGTACAGTGCTCCAGCCCTCCAGTGTGGGCGGGAGGTGAGGCAAGAGACCATAGTGACCAAAGCTGCCCGGACCACAGTACAGTGCTCCAGCCCTCCAGTGTGGGCGGGAGGTGAGGCAAGAGACCATAATGACCAAAGCTGCCCGGACCACAGTACAGGGTGCTCCAGCCCTCCAGTGTGGGCGGGAGGTGAGGCAAGAGACCATAGTGACCAAAGCTGCCCGGACCACAGTACAGGGTGCTCCAGCCCTCCAGTGTGGGCGGGAGGTGAGGCAAGAGACCATAATGACCAAAGCTGCCCGGACCACAGTACAGTGCTCCAGTCCTCCAGTGTGGGCGGGAGGTGAGCTAAGAGGCCATAATGACCAAAGCTGCCCGGACCACAGTACAGGGTGCTCCAGCCCTCCAGTGTGGGCGGGAGGTGAGGCAAGAGACCATAGTGACCAAAGCTGCCCGGACCACAGTACAGTGCTCCAGCCCTCCAGTGTGGGCGGGAGGTGAGGCAAGAGACCATAGTGACCAAAGCTGCCCGGACCACAGTACAGGGTTCCTGCTCCAGCCCTCCAGTGTGGGCGCCACAATACTCCAGTCTTAAACTTTACACTCGCCAGAAAATATAAACCCAGGTTTAGTTAGTGCTCTTGGAATACAGATGCTCACGATAAAGAAGTGGAGAAACAGGTTAAGGTTGGACATCAGAAAATTCTGGACAATGAAATGGACATCCATTTTCTCGGGTCAACGACGACTTAATAATGATCCGTCTCGGACCATTATCAGAACGGACAAAATTGTAAGATCTGTGTGTACTGATTTGTCTGTGATAATCATCCTGAGGTGTGAGCTATCACTGTGTGACGATGTCGACGCCGTCTGTGGAGCGCACCCGACCCCATATTCTGTTCCCCGGGTGCAAGACTGTGATCATAATTGACCCCTGTGTAGTTTCTGTATTACAAACCACTTTTTTACTCCACAGAAATGATGTGGGTGGTGATGTTCCCATCACTAAAAAATAAGGAAAGTTAAAAATTGAAAGGAAAAAAATAAAAATTAAAAAATAAACTATACTCACGAAATGAATGGTATGGTAAACAACACAGTTCAATTCCAATGCAATGTCACAAAATAATTAAATCAAAATGAAAATAAATCGAAATCTATGAAAATTCAATTTATCAATGTTATCAGAAACATTGAAATGAAATTGTAACCTATTTAGTATAGTGTGTGTTGCTCTTACAAGCAAAAGATGGCACTGAAAAAAAACGTGTTTTTACCTGTCACAGGTGTGGCATCAGTATAGTAGGTAAATGAAAACACACGTATTCGAATGGAACGTTGTGTCAAAATTTCAAAGCAATGTGTGAAGAACCTACGGAGATTAGCGATTTTGAACAAACGAACATATACATTTTTATTTATATAGACTAGCTTTACCCAGCCACGCGTTGCTGTGGCTCAGCAACGCGTGTGCCTTGCTGAGCCACAGCAACCTTCCCTTGTCCCCCAGTCCTCCCCACAATTTCCCCCTCCCCATCCCCTCGTCCTCCCAACCATTCCCCCAACCCCTTGTCCCCTCGTCCTTCAAACCATTCCTCACTCCTCCGTCCCCTCGTCCTCCCCACCATCTCCCTTCTTCCCCATCCCTTTGTCCTCCCCACCATCCTCTTGTCTTCCCACCATTCTCCATTCCCCTGTCCCCTCGTCACCACCATCCCAAATTTCCCCGTCCCCTCATCCTCCCCACTCTCTCGTCCGATACATTCCCAAATGATCTGATGTTCCCATCAGAAAATTGGGAACATCAAAGTGTCTGATGTTCCCATCACTGAAATATAAGAAAACTGTTAAAAAAACGAAATAAAAAAAATGAAAAAATAAATAAATAAATAAATTATACTCCCGAAATTAACGGTATGGTAAACAACACAGCTCAATTCCAATGCAATGTCACACAAAATAATTAAATAAAAATGAAATTAATTTGAAATATATGAAAATTCAATTTGTTAATGCAATTGGAAACATTGAAATGGAATTGTACCATATTTAGTATAGCATGTGTTACTCTTATGTGCAACAGATGGCGCTGTTTCTTAAAAGACGAATGGTTTTACCTGTCACATGTGTGGCATCTATACTTATACTTACGAAATGAACATATGGTAAACAACACAGCTCAATTTCAAATGCAATGTAACACGAAAATAACCAAATCAAAATCAAAATGAAGCGAAATGTATGAAAATTCAATTTATCAATGCAATCGGAAACATTGGAATTGAATCGTAACATTTAGTATAGCATGTGTTGCTATTACGTGCAACAGATGCCGCTGTTTTTTAAAAAGAGCATGTTCTTACCTGTCACAGGTTTGGCATCTATATAGTAGGTATATGAAAACACGTGTGTATTCGAATGGAACGTTGTGTCAAAATTTCAAAGCAATCGGTAAAGAACTTTTAGAGATTTCAGTGTGTGTTTGCTCTTACGGCAGACATATGGCACTGTTTGAAAAAAAACATATTTTTTCCTGTCATAGGTGAGGCATGTATATCATTGGTACTCTTTCCAAATAGAGTACCAATGATGCCCTTATTAGTTTGCTTGATATAATCTACACAGCCCTTGACAAAAATAAGTTCTCGGTTGGTCTCTTCCTTGACCTGAGAAAGGCATTGACAGTTGGAATGCAACATCTTGGGACTTCTATTCTATGCATCATCTATTCTGACCTCAACCCCCACACACTAAATAAAATTGTCAATATTGAATTAAAAAACAAAGTCCACTCATGAATGTCAACCAACAAACTCACACTAAACACAAAAAAGATTACTATATTTTATTTGGTTGTAAATCATCAAATAAAATTCAACTTCAGATAAACACTGTTATCATTAGCGATAAAAATAAGGGAAAGTTCCTTGGCCTATACATAGACAAGAGGCTTACCTTCACCGCCCACATACAACATATACCCAAAAAAGTCTCAAAAACGGTTGGTATACTTTCCAAAATCAGATATTATGTTCCCCACTCTTCTCTCCTCTCAGTATACTACTCACTAATCTATCCCTGTCTTACATACGGTATCTGTGCATGGAGTTCAACCACAGCAACTATCCCTGTCTTACATACGGTAACTGTGCATGGAGTTCAACCACAGCAACTATCCCTGTCTTACATACGGTATCTGTGCATGGAGTTCAACCACAGCAACTATCCCTGTCTTACATACGGTATCTGTGCATGGAGATCAACCACAGCAACTATCCCTGTCTTACATACGGTATCTGTGCATGGAGTTCAACCACAGCAACTATCCCTGTCTTACATACGGTATCTGTGCATGGAGTTCAACCACAGCAACTACCCCTGTCTTACATACGGTATCTGTGCATGGAGATCAACCACAGCAAATAACCTCAAGCCCATCATCATCACTCAGCAAAAATCTGCTCTCAGAACTATAACAAACTGTCTTCAGACAACAGAGATTGTTACAGTTCTGAAAGCGCAATCAGGCACTTAAACCCCTCTATTTAATTCCCTTAACAAGCTAAACCTACACTCACTCCACACATTATCGTGTGCTATTTACATACACAAAACCTTGTTCCTAAATGCTAATCTTGAAGTAAAACTTGTCCTTGATAGGTGTAACAGAACTCCAAAACCACATCATAAATTTATATATATTTTGATATCCCCAGAGTCAAACTAAATGTGTTCAAACACTCCATTCAAATAAATAGAGCCCAGTTCTTGGAACTCACTCCCCCGACGATTTAAAAAATTGTCCAACCCAGACCTTATTAAAAAATAAAACCAAAAAGTATCTATTTTCATCCTAATAGTTTCCTACCTTGTGCTTCGAACTCACACTGTAGCTTGTACTACCCACTTCCCCAATATTAGTACTGGAGACATATATCTTTACCAGTGTAATCACTTCTCTATATTTACATTGTAGTTATTTGTTGATATAAAACCTTGCTACAATGTACCTTTTCATCTTCCCTGATGTGTTAGGTTAAGGAACTGCCAGAAATGTTGTGTGTGTTAGTGGCTTTACAAGAATGTACAAATATCAGTCTTATGTAATCTCATTAACCCATTGTACCTTCTTGTGAATAAATTATTATTATTATTATTTTATTATTATTATTTAATTATTATTATTATTATTATTATTATTTTATTATTATTATTATGTGACTGAGTGACAGTGAGTAAAGTAACCGAGTGCTAATAAATTATCCTTGTCTTAGTGACATTGATTAACGTAAAATAAATGAAGTGTTAATTAAGGTGTTAATGTAATTATTGGTTGTTGTTTGTCTTAGTGACAGTGTTAATTGCATTATTAACGTGTATCAACTGTAGTGTTATTGTTGTTGTTGCTGTTTTGATATTGCAAGTGTCGAATGACGTCATTGCCAGTGTTCACTAAGTGTTAAGTTCACTATTGTTCATGACCAGTCCAGAGTGACGATGGTGTGATGTTATCACCTCTCAGAGTGTTGGCAACGGAGTTCCTGTTGCAAGAAGGTGTTGCAAGCTGTTGATGAGACACTACATTAATGTAACGTAGTGTATGGCATGGTGTATTAGTCAGTAATACACCAGTAGTCACAATAGACTTGAGAATAGTCCCGGACGGACCGAAACGTTGTCGTCCCTTCACTTTCTAGTGTGTGGTTTGGTCAACATATTTCAGCCACGTTATTGTGACTCCTCGTCTGTATTAGTCAATAGGTTTGTTGAATAAATTAATTTTGATATTGCAAAATATCAAACGTCATTCAATATCATTCAATGTCAATGTTATTCAAACGTCATTCAATATCTTTACGTCATTCTGAAGTACTGTCCCAATGTGATACTCGGGTCATTTGTATTTACTACTTAGGTTAATTAGGTTGACTAAGGGAATCAAGGGTCCAGGTTAATTAGGTTGACTAAGGGAATCAAGGGTCCAGGTTAATTAGGTTGACTAAGGGAATCAAGGGTCCAAGGCCTCAATCACTGAATATAAATTCGGTGTGAGGACCCATCAGTTATCATCTAGATTGTTTGTAAGCAGTTGAAGGTCTTGCGACCCAAGTCCGGGAGGTACCTGTATTACCCGTGGGAGTCGAGGGTTGTCCAGAGTCAAACATCTGGCGCCTCCACCCGGGGCCATTGCAGATGCAATCCCCCCCCCTGACACCTGACCTGCCTCTCCACCTTACAGCGGACCTCGGCGACTGCTTTCGCCCATGGGTTTGTGTGTTGGGATTTTCTTCAAAGTGACCTCAGGCAGTGTGACCACCACTGGCGTTGGTACTGTTACATGCAATTGAAGGTTGTTGTAGGTAGCAACAATAACAAAACACCCCCCCCTCCCAAAGACTCTTTCAGTCACTGATGCGTAGGGCCCGGAGGAAGAGAGAGACGAGGACACTTACTCATGGTAGGACCAGACTGGAGGTAAACACAGATAAATCAAACACGGAGCTGTGGACATGAACCTCTAGGAGAGAAAAGAAGGAATTAGATCACCATTTAACTTTGAAATGGACAGAAGGAGCCCGAGTGTTAAGAGAGGAGAGGAAAGGCAGGAGTCATGAGGCCAACCTCTATATTACACTAGAGCTTCGTCACCTAAAGGTTCACTACAGTTTACACCACAGTAACTGGCTCCAGTTATATTCCCATCAGTATAACCTACCAGATGATAACCTATCAGTATGAGCTACCAGTATGACCTACCAGATGATAACCTATCAGTAAGAGCTACCAGTATGACCTACCAGATGATAACCTATCAGTATGACCTACCAGATGATAACCTATCAGTATGAGCTACCAGTATGACCTACCAGATGATAACCTATCAGTATGAGCTACCAGTATGGCCTACCAGATGATAACCTATCAGTATGAGCTATCAGTATGACCTACCAGATGATAACCTATCAGTATGAGCTACCAGTATGACCTACCAGATGATAACCTATCAGTATGAGCTACCAGAGGATGACCTACCAGAGGATGACCTTGTTAAGCTGAACTGAGTATGAAAGGGAAGAGAACTATCAGGAGAAATCGCCAAGTCTTTACGACTATATAGCACTGGGAAGGGATCAGGATAACGTATAGGAATGTGACGGGGGGAAGGAATAGTGCCCAACCACTTGGATGGTCAGGGATTGAACGCCGACCTGCATGAGGCGAGACCGTCGCTCTACCGTCCAGCCAAAGTGGTTGGGCAACTGAATATGGAGGAAATGTCGTTGGGTGTCAACATTGGTGTCCATCCTTGCACACATTGCACTCTGCAACCTGCCCTGTTGTCCACATTCCCACTTTAAGAAATAGTTCACAAATGTGTAATATAATTTTGACTGAAAGGAATCATCCTTTCTGATTGAAAGGATGATTTTCCTTTCTGAGGAAAGGAAAAAGAAAGTTTTCAAGAAAAATTAAGTTAATTGTCAACTTAAGTTAATTTAACCAAATTCTTAACTTATTTCTTAACAAGTTAAGAATGAGGGATATATATTAAGGGGAGCAAGTGTGGAGGACAACATTAGCTGTGTGGTTGGGGCAGTATTGGTCCGTGATGGTCCCTGGTGGAGGTGTTGATGGTCCCTGGTGGAGGTGTTGATGGTCCCTGGTGAAGGTGTTGATGGTCCCTGGTGGAGGTGTTGATGGTCCCTGGTGGAGGTGTTGATGGTCCCTGGTGGAGGTGTTGATGGTCCCTGGTGGAGGTGTTGATGGTCCCTGGTGGAGGTGTGGAGGTGTTGATGGTCCCTGGTGGAGGTGTTGATGGTCCCTGGTGGAGGTGTGGAGGTGTGGTGAGGACGCAACCCGTTCTCGCAAATTCGTAAAGTCAATATTGACTTATTAACTACGTGCATAGGTGATATACTAAACATAATAGATACACTTAAAAAGATTCATAGAAAACACCGACCTTACCTAACCTTGTTAGTATCTTAAGATAAGCATCTTATTGCTTCGTAATTACAATTATTACTTAACCTATACCTACTATAGGTTAGGTAATAATTGTAATTACGAAGCAATAAGATGCTTATCTTAACATACTAAGTAGGTTAGGTAAGGTCGGTGTTTTCTATGAATCTTTTTAAGGGTATCTATTATGTTAAGTATGTCACCTATGCACATATTTAATAAGTCAATATTGACTTATTAAATTTGCGAGAACGGGTTGGAGGAGGACAGGTGATCTTACTGCACGGTGTCACTAGCTCACATTCCCCTCTACTTCTAAATGGTTATCTCGTCCTCCTAAGTTTGTAATGGTAATTATGTTACTGCCTGAGTTATCGCTCAAATGTTTCCCATCACACATACTCACACATACCCACACATACCCACACATACTCACACACACTCACACATACCCACACATACTCACACACACTCACACACACTCACACACACTCACACACACTCACACACACTCACACATACTCACACACACTCACACACACTCACACATAGTCACACACACTCACACATACTCACACACACTCACACACACTCACACATAGTCACACATAGTCACACATACTCACACATACCCACACATACTCACACATACCCACACATACTCACACACACTCACACACACTCACACACACTCACACATACTCACACACACTCACACACACTCACACATAGTCACACACACTCACACATACTCACACACACTCACACACACTCACACATAGTCACACATAGTCACACATAGTCACACATACTCACACATACCCACACATACTCACACATACCCACACATACTCACACACACTCACACACACTCACACACACTCACACATACTCACACACACTCACACACACTCACACACACTCACACATACCCACACATACCAACACATACTCACATATACCCACACATACTCACACATACTCACACATACTCACACATACCCACACATACTCACACATACCTACACATACTCACACATACTCACACATACCCACACATACTCACACATACTCACACATACCAACACATACTCACATATACCCACACATACTCACACATACTCACACATACCAACACATACCCACACATACTCACACATACTCACACATACCCACACATACTCACACATACTCACACATACCCACACATACTCACACATACTCACACATACTCACACATACCCACACATACTCACACATACTCACACATACTCACACATACCCACACATACTCACACATACCAACACATACCAACACATACTCACATATACCCACACATACTCACACATACTCACACATACCAACACATACTCACACATACCCACACATACTCACACATACCCACACATACTCACACATACTCACACATACCCACACATACTCACACATACTCACACATACCAACACCTACCAACACATACCCACACATACCCACACATACCCACACATACCAACACATACCAACACATACTCACACATACACATACTCACATATAACCACACATACCCACACATACTCACACATTCCCACATACTCACACATACCCACACATACTCACACATACTCACACATACTCACACATACCCACACCTACCCACACACACCTAGATGTTAGACACACACAGCCTACAAGATGACCTAAACAGACTGAATGAATTGTCCAACAAATGGCTGCTAAAGTTCAACCCGAGTAAATGCAAAGTAATGAAACTTTAGCGGTGAAAACAGGAGGCCAGAGACAAGATACAGAATAGGAGATGAAGTACTTAATGAAACGGACAGAGAGAAAGATCTAGGAGTTGATATCACACCAAACCTGTCTCCTGAAGCCCACATAAAAAGAATAACGTCTGCGGCATATGCGAGGCTGGCTAACATCAGAACAGCCTTCAGGAACCTGTGTAAGGAATCATTCAGAATCTTGTATACCACATATGTAAGACCAATCCTTGAGTATGCGGCCCCAGCATGGAGCCCGTACCTTGTCAAGCACAAGACGAAGCTGGAAAAAGTTCAGAGATATGCCACTTGACTAGTCCCAGAACTAAGAGGCATGAGTTACGAGGAGAGGCTGCGGGAAATGCACCTTACGACACTGGAAGACAGAAGAGTAAGGGGAGACATGATCACAACCTACAAAATCCTCAGGGGAATCGACCGGGTAAACAAGGATAAACTATTCAACATTGGTGGGAAGCGAACAAGGGGACACAGGTGGAAACTGAGTACCCACATGAGCCACAGGGACGTTAGAAAGAACTTTTTTTGTGTCAGAGTAGTTAACGGATGGAATGCATTAGGCAGTGATGTGGTGGAGGCTGACTCCATACACAGTTTTACATACAGATATGATAGAGCCCAGTAGGCTCAGGAATTTGTACACCAGTTGATTGACAGTTGAGAGGCGGGACCAAAGAGCCAAAACTCAACCCCCCACAAGCACAAATAGGTGAGTACATACCCACACATACTCTCACATACCAACACATACTCTTACATTCCTGCACATACTGTAATCCACATACTGTAATGCACATACTTGTAATCTTGATACTCTACAATCCCCCACCAAACAGTAGAAGGCCCAGGCAGGAGTACGAGGACGGCAACATCACATGTATAGATGAACTGCAGAGGGCAGCAACTTTAGCGCATAGAATGAGAGCGAAGCTGCTGGTCATGGGGGACCTAAATCACGGAGAGATAGATTGGGAAACGAGGAATCCCCATGGCGGGGAGGAGACCTGGGGAGCGAAGCTGGTAGACGTTATTGACAGGAATTTCCTAACACAGCATGTGAAAGAAGATACTAGGGAAAGAGGAGGGGATACGCCCAGCCTATTAGATCTCATTTTCACCCAGAATGCAGAAGACATCGAGCAGTTGGAACATGAAATACCACTAGGAGCTAGTGACCATTGTGTCCTAGTCTTTGACTACATGATGGAGCTTAAAATTGTGACCAAAGGACAAGAGGTCCGGGAAAGGAGACTTGATTACAGAAAAGGGGACTTCAGAAGGATAAGGGACTACCTGGGAGAAGTGCAGTGGGAGGAAGAACTTAGAGGAAAAACAGTGCAAGGTATGATGAACCAAGTCATATTGAAATGCAAGGAGGCTGAAGAGAGATTTATTCCAACAATAATGGAAAAAAGCAGGAGGGAATATAATAACCCATGGTTTAATAGACAGTGTCAGGAAGCAAAGGTGAGAAGCAGGAGGGAGTGGAGGAAGTACAGAAGACAAAGGACAGAGGACAACAGGATTAGATGTAACAGAGCTAGGAATGATTACATTAACATAAGACGAGTGTCGGAAAGAAATTATGAGAATGATATTGCAGTCAAAGCGAAAAAGCAACCAAAATTACTACATAGCCATATAAGAAGGAAGATGTCGGTAAATGACCAAGTGACAAGACTGAGGAAAACAGAAGGGGCATATACAGAAAGCGACAAGGAAATCTGCGAGGTACTGAATGCAAAATTCCATGGAGTGTTCACAACCGAGCCTGAGCAGCTCCCATTGTTAGAAGAGATTACCCAAGATGAAAGACTATCAGATATAGAGGTGACAGCAGAGGATGTAATGAAACAGTTGACAACACTGGATGCAAATAAAGCTGTTGGACCAGACAAAGTATCACCGTGGATACTTAAAGAGGCAGCGCAGGCCCTCAGCGTGCCTCTGGCAATGATCTTTAATGAGTCACTTATGTCGGGAGAATTGCCCAGTTGCTGGAAGGAGGCAAATGTCGTACCGATTTTCAAAAAAGGTAATAGGGAGGAGGCACTTAACTACAGACCCGTATCACTGACAAGCATCCCCTGCAAAATACTTGAAAGTATAATTAGGCTAAGACTTGTTGAGCACCTGGAGAGCATTGGGTTTGTAAACAAGCACCAACATGGGTTCTGGACAGGGAAATCATGCCTAACAAACCTTTTAGAATTCTATGATAAAGTAACAAGGATAAGGCAGGACAGAGAAGGCTGGGCAGACTGCATATTTCTTGACTGCCAAAAGGCCTTTGATACGGTACCGCACATGAGACTGCTATACAAACTTGAGAGGCAGGCAGGAGTAAGCGGAAAGGCCCTTGCATGGGTGAAGAACTACCTAACAGGAAGGAGCCAGAGGGTAATGGTAAAGGGCGAAAAGTCGGACTGGCGAACAGAAACAAGTGGAGTACCTCAAGGATCGGTGCTGGGACTAATCCTCTTTCTAATTTACGTAAATGATATGTTTACAGGAGTGGAATCATACATGTCAATGTTTGCGGATGACGCAAAATTAATGAGAAGAGTTGTGACAGACGAGGATTGTAGGATCCTCCAAGAGGACTTAAACAGGCTGCAGAGATGGTCAGGGAAATGGCTACTGGAGTTTAACACCAGTAAATGTAAAGTTATGGAAATGGGATCAGGTGACAGGAGACCAAAGGGACAGTACACAATGAAGGGGAACAGCCTACCTGTAACGATTCGAGAAAGAGACCTGGGAGTGGATGTGACACCTAATCTAACTCCTGAGGCACATATAAATAGGATAACGACAGCAGCGTACTCTACACTGGCGAAAATTAGAACTTCATTCAGAAACCTAAATGAGGAGGCTTTTAGGGCGCTTTACACTGCCTACGTGAGACCCGTCTTAGAGTATGCCGCGCCATCATGGAGCCCCCACCTGAAGAAACACAAAGAAACTGGAGAAGGTTCAGAGGTTTGCGACGAGGCTTGTCCCAGAGTTACGAGGGATGGGATATGAAGAGCGGCTGAAGGAACTGAACCTTACGACACTAGAGAAAAGAAGGGAGAGAGGAGATATGATAGGGACATATAAAATACTCAGGGGAATTGACAAAGTGGAAATAGATGAAATGTTCACACGTAATAATAACAGAACGAGGGGACATGGGTGGAAACTGGAAACTCAGATGAGCCACAGAGATGTTAGGAAGTTTTCTTTTAGCGTGAGAGTAGTGGAAAAATGGAATGCACTTGGGGAACAGGTTGTGGAAGCAAATACTATTCATACTTTTAAAACTAGGTATGATAGGGAAATGGGACAGGAGTCATTGCTGTAAACAACCGATAGCTAGAAAGGCGGGATCCAAGAGTCAATGCTCGATCCTGCAAGCACATATAGGTGAGTACATATAGGTGAGTACACATACCCACACATATCCACACACATACCCGCACATACCCACACATACCCACACACATACTCTCACATACCCGCATATACCCACACATACCCATGCATACTCTCACATACCCACACATACTCTCACATACCCACACATACCCACACACATACCCACACAAACTCTCACATACCCACACATACTCACACATACTCTCACATACTCACACATACCCACACACATTCCCACACATACTCTCACATACCCACACACATACCCACACATTCCCACACATACTTATACATATGTCATGAACCGACGTACAACTCCTGTCTCTTCCTCCATCTGTCCAACCACTTGGGCAGGAAGGTAGAGCGACGGCCTCGCTCAGCCGTCTGAACACTTGATGAACTGAACACGACAATGTTAGCAGCAAGGGTGACCCCTGGAGTGTGATCTCTGAGTCTGAGGGTGGAGACTATGTTAGCAGCAAGGGTGAGTCAGTCACTACTAGAGCAGGTAGTGAGTCAGTCACTACTGGTGCAGGTGGTGAGTCAGTGTCACTACTGGTGCAAGTGGTGAGTCAGTGTCACTACTGGTGCAGGTGGTGAGTCAGTGTCACTACTGGTGCAGGTGGTGAGTCAGTGTCACTACTGGTGCAGGTGGTGAGTCAGTGTCACTACTGGTGCAGGTGGTGAGTCAGTCACTACTGGTGCTGGTGGTGAGTCAGTGTCACTACTGGTGCAGGTGGTGAGTCAGTGTCACTACTGGTGCAGGTGGTGAGTCAGTGTCACTACTGGTGCAGGTGGTGAGTCAGTCACTACTGGTGCTGGTGGTGAGTCAGTCACTACTGGTGCAGGTGGTGAGTCAGTGTCACTACTGGTGCAGGTGGTGAGTCAGTCACTACTGGTGCTGGTGGTGAGTCAGTCACTACTGGTGCAGGTGGTGAGTCAGTCACTACTGGTGCAGGTGGTGAGTCAGTGTCACTACTGGTGCTGGTGGTGAGTCAGTCACTACTGGTGCAGGTGGTGAGTCAGTGTCACTACTGGTGCTGGTGGTGAGTCAGTCACTACCGGTGCAGGTGGTGAGTCAGTGTCACTACTGGTGCAGGTGGTGAGTCAGTCACTACTGGTGCAGGTGGTGAGTCAGTCACTACTGGTGCAGGTGGTGAGTCAGTGTCACTACTGGTGCAGGTGGTGAGTCAGTGTCACTACTGGTGCTGGTGGTGAGTCAGTCACTACTGGTGCAGGTGGTGAGTCAGTCACTACTGGTGCTGGTGGTGAGTCAGTCACTACTGGTGCTGGTGGTGAGTCAGTCACTACTGGTGCTGGTGGTGAGTTAGTCACTACTGGTGCAGGTGGTGAGTCAGTGTCACTACTGGTGCAGGTGGTGAGTCAGTCACTACTGGTGCAGGTGGTGAGTCAGTCACTACTGGTTCTGGTGGTGAGTCAGTCACTACTGGTGCAGGTGGTGAGTCAGTGTCACTACTGGTGCAGGTGGTGAGTCAGTGTCACTACTGGTGCAGGTAGTGAGTCAGTGTCACTACTGGTGCTGGTGGTGAGTCAGAGTCAGTAGTGCTTCAGGTAGTGAGTCAGCAGCGTTGCAAGGGCTGAGTCAGCGTCAATAGTGGTGCAACAGATAGTGGTAAAAGCATTTACAGAGAAACTTTGAAAGTGTTTCACAAAGTATTTAAACATAAAGGTTGACCATTTTCCTTGTAACTTCCTATGAGGTGTGTAAAGACACTTTGCCAATACTTGTCAAGAAAAGTGACCTCCGAGGAGCAGCCTCCTCCCACACAACCATCAGAATCGCCTTTAAGGCTCACTGGGAGTTACAGTTAATCATGAGAGTGTATTGGGTCATTCATGACAATGCGAGAAAATATTGTAGAAAAGGAACATTCGTGTTCCGGAAAATATTCTCTTTAGGACGTAAATTTCGCTGGAAAAGAAATAAATCGGGGAGTTTGACAGGGAGGTCTTGGGCCCCATAAAACTTCTCAACTCAGTTACAGACTTTGCAAGTTGCAATAAATTCAATCAGTTTAATGCATTTGAAGAGAGATGTAACGCCTTACTTTCCCTGAACACTTCATTAAAGTAGAAGAGGAATGAGTGATGCATATAATGGTGCAGCAGGTAAACAGGTTACAATTAAACTACTAGTGAGCAGAGAAAGCAGGGAGACTCCCAGCTGGATACTGCTGAAGGAAGAGAGGGTTTACTTGCAGGCTTGTGAGTCTTAAGGAAAGTGGGTCCATGTTGTGTGTACTGTGTTTGGGTTGACTGTGATCCGGAGAGCTCTGCAGTTTGCAAGAGAGTGCTGAGGTTGTGATCATTTTTTTGGGTATAATTTCACTACAAGATTAATTTATATCAGTCCTTTAAATTGTATTTTCATCGCCAGATATTCATGTTATTTTGTTGCTTTGACTTTATCTCAGGTCAATAATTCACTGTAAAGTTGTGTGAACTCATCTATAAGTGTACAAAACAGACATTTATGAAGAAACCTCCAATGGCCGTGATTAGGGTTCGAACCTACGCACGGGAAGTAGGTTCAAACCTACGAATAGGTTCGAATCCTCATCACGCCCTTGTGGATTTGCTCATTTGATATATCACGCTATTGAGATTTCTGTGTATATAGACATTTATGACTAAATTTATTGTTGTTTATATTACACGAAGTACCAAATGTGAGGTGTTACACTGGGAGTTACCTGGTCACAAGTGTGAGGTGTTACACTGGGAGTTACCTGGTCACAAATGTGAGGTGTTACACTGGGAGTTACCTGGTCACAAGTGTGAGGTGTTACACTGAGAGTTACCTGGTCACAAGTGTGTGGTGTTACACTGAGAGTTACCTGGTCACAAGTGTGTGGTGTTACACTGGGAGTTACCTGGTCACAAGTGTGTGGTGTTACACTGGGAGTTACCTGGTCACAAGTGTGTGGTGTTACACTGAGAGTTACCTGGTCACAAGTGTGTGGTGTTACACTGGGAGTTACCTGGTCACAAGTGTGTGGTGTTACACTGAGAGTTACCTGGTCACAAGTGTGTGGTGTTACACTGAGAGTTACCTGGTCACAAGTGTGAGGTGTTACACTGGGAGTTACCTGGTCACAAGTGTGAGGTGTTACACTGGGAGTTACCTGGTCACAAGTGTGAGGTGTTACACTGGGAGTTACCTGGTCACAAGTGTGAGGTGTTACACTGAGAGTTACCTGGTCACAAGTGTGAGGTGTTACACTGAGAGTTACCTGGTCACAAGTGTGAGGTGTTACACTGGGAGTTACCTGGTCACAAGTGTGAGGTGTTACACTGGGAGTTACCTGGTCACAAGTGTGAGGTGTTACACTGGGAGTTACCTGGTCACAAGTGTGAGGTGTTACACTGAGAGTTACCTGGTCACAAGTGTGTGGTGTTTCACTGGGAGTTACCTGGTCACAAGTGTGTGGTGTTACACTGGGAGTTACCTGGTCACAAGTGTGTGGTGTTACACTGGGAGTTACCTGGTCACAAGTGTGAGGTGTTACACTGGGAGTTACCTGGTCACAAGTGTGAGGTGTTACACTGGGAGTTACCTGGTCACAAGTGTGAGGTGTTACACTGGGAGTTACCTGGTCACAAGTGTGAGGTGTTACACTGAGAGTTACCTGGTCACAAGTGTGTGGTGTTACACTGGGAGTTACCTGGTCACAAGTGTGTGGTGTTACACTGGGAGTTACCTGGTCACAAGTGTGTGGTGTTACACTGAGAGTTACCTGGTCACAAGTGTGAGGTGTTACACTGGGAGTTACCTGGTCACAAGTGTGTGGTGTTACACTGAGAGTTACCTGGTCACAAGTGTGTGGTGTTACACTGAGAGTTACCTGGTCACAAGTGTGTGGTGTTACACTGGGAGTTACCTGGTCACAAGTGTGTGGTGTTACACAGGGAGTTACCTGGTCACAAGTGTGTGGTGTTACACTGAGAGTTACCTGGTCACAAGTGTGTGGTGTTACACTGGGAGTTACCTGGTCACAAGTGTGTGGTGTTACACTGAGAGTTACCTGGTCACAAGTGTGTGGTGTTACACTGGGAGTTACCTGGTCACAAGTGTGAGGTGTTACACTGGGAGTTACCTGGTCACAAGTGTGTGGTGTTACACAGGGAGTTACCTGGTCACAAGTGTGTGGTGTTACACTGAGAGTTACCTGGTCACAAGTGTGTGGTGTTACACTGGGAGTTACCTGGTCACAAGTGTGTGGTGTTACACTGAGAGTTACCTGGTCACAAGTGTGAGGTGTTACACTGAGAGTTACCTGGTCACAAGTGTGTGGTGTTACACTGGGAGTTACCTGGTCACAAGTGTGAGGTGTTACACTGAGAGTTACCTGGTCACAAGTGTGAGGTGTTACACTGAGAGTTACCTGGTCACAAGTGTGAGGTGTTACACTGGGAGTTACCTGGTCACAAGTTTGTGGTGTTACACTGAGAGTTACCTGATCACAAGTGTGAGGTGTTACACTGGGAGTTACCTGGTCACAAGTGTGTGGTGTTACACTGGGAGTTACCTGGTCACAAGTGTGAGGCGTTACACTGGGAGTTACCTGGTCACAAGTGTGTGGTGTTACACTGAGAGTTACCTGGTCACAAGTGTGAGGTGTTACACTGGGAGTTACCTGGTCACAAGTGTGTGGTGTTACACTGAGAGTTACCTGGTCACAAGTGTGTGGTGTTACACTGGGAGTTACCTGGTCACAAGTGTGAGGTGTTACACTGAGAGTTACCTGGTCACAAGTGTGTGGTGTTACACTGAGAGTTACCTGGTCACAAGTGTGAGGTGTTACACTGAGAGTTACCTGGTCACAAGTGTGTGGTGTTACACTGAGAGTTACCTGGTCACAAATGTGAGGTGTTACACTGGGAGTTACCTGGTCACAAGTGTGTGGTGTTACACTGGGAGTTACCTGGTCACAAGTGTGTGGTGTTACACTGGGAGTTACCTGGTCACAAGTGTGAGGTGTTACACTGAGAGTTACCTGGTCACAAGTGTGAGGTGTTACACTGGGAGTTACCTGGTCACAAGTGTGAGGTGTTACACTGAGAGTTACCTGGTCACAAGTGTGAGGTGTTACACTGGGAGTTACCTGGTCACAAGTGTGTGGTGTTACACTGAGAGTTACCTGGTCACAAGTGTGAGGTGTTACACTGGGAGTTACCTGGTCACAAGTGTGAGGTGTTACACTGGGAGTTACCTGGTCACAAGTGTGTGGTGTTACACTGAGAGTTACCTGGTCACAAGTGTGAGGTGTTACACTGGGAGTTACCTTGTCATGTGTGTGGTGTTACACTGGGAGTTACCTAGTCACAAGTGTGAGGTGTTACACTGGGAGTTACCTGGTCACAAGTGTGTGGTGTTACACTGAGAGTTACCTGGTCACAAGTGTGAGGTGTTACACTGGGAGTTACCTGGTCACAAGTGTGAGGTGTTACACTGGGAGTTACCTGGTCACAAGTGTGTGGTGTTACACTGAGAGTTACCTGGTCACAAGTGTGAGGTGTTACACTGGGAGTTACCTGGTCACAAGTGTGAGGTGTTACACTGGGAGTTACCTGGTCACAAGTGTGTGGTGTTACACTGAGAGTTACCTGGTCACAAGTGTGTGGTGTTACACTGAGAGTTACCTGGTCACAAATGTGAGGTGTTACACTGGGAGTTACCTGGTCACAAGTGTGTGGTGTTACACTGGGAGTTACCTGGTCACAAGTGTGAGGTGTTACACTGGGAGTTACCTGGTCACAAGTGTGAGGTGTTACACTGGGAGTTACCTGGTCACAAGTGTGAGGTGTTACACTGGGAGTTACCTGGTCACAAGTGTGAGGTGTTACACTGGGAGTTACCTGGTCACAAGTGTGTGGTGTTACACTGGGAGTTACCTGGTCACAAGTGTGAGGTGTTACACTGAGAGTTACCTGGTCACAAGTGTGTGGTGTTACACTGGGAGTTACCTGGTCACAAGTGTGAGGTGTTACACTGGGAGTTACCTGGTCACAAGTGTGAGGTGTTACACTGAGAGTTACCTGGTCACAAGTGTGTGGTGTTACACTGGGAGTTACCTGGTCACAAGTGTGTGGTGTTACACTGAGAGTTACCTGGTCACAAGTGTGTGGTGTTACACTGAGAGTTACCTGGTCACAAGTGTGTGGTGTTACACTGGGAGTTACCTGGTCACAAGTGTGTGGTGTTACACTGGGAGTTACCTGGTCACAAGTGTGAGGTGTTACACTGAGAGTTACCTGGTCACAAGTGTGTGGTGTTACACTGGGAGTTACCTGGTCACAAGTGTGTGGTGTTACACTGGGAGTTACCTGGTCACAAGTGTGAGGTGTTACACTGAGAGTTACCTGGTCACAAGTGTGTGGTGTTACACTGAGAGTTACCTGGTCACAAGTGTGTGGTGTTACACTGAGAGTTACCTGGTCACAAGTGTGTGGTGTTACACTGAGAGTTACCTGGTCACAAGTGTGAGGTGTTACACTGAGAGTTACCTGGTCACAAGTGTGTGGTGTTACACTGGGAGTTACCTGGTCACAAGTGTGTGGTGTTACACTGGGAGTTACCTGGTCACAAGTGTGAGGTGTTACACTGAGAGTTACCTGGTCACAAGTGTGTGGTGTTACACTGAGAGTTACCTGGTCACAAGTGTGTGGTGTTACACTGGGAGTTACCTGGTCACAAGTGTGTGGTGTTACACTGGGAGTTACCTGGTCACAAGTGTGAGGTGTTACACTGAGAGTTACCTGGTCACAAGTGTGTGGTGTTACACTGAGAGTTACCTGGTCACAAGTGTGAGGTGTTACACTGGGAGTTACCTGGTCACAAGTGTGTGGTGTTACACTGGGAGTTACCTGGTCACAAGTGTGTGGTGTTACACTGGGAGTTACCTGGTCACAAGTGTGTGGTGTTACACTGAGAGTTACCTGGTCACAAGTGTGTGGTGTTACACTGAGAGTTACCTGGTCACAAGTGTGTGGTGTTACACTGAGAGTTACCTGGTCACAAGTGTGTGGTGTTACACTGAGAGTTACCTGGTCACAAGTGTGTGGTGTTACACTGAGAGTTACCTGGTCACAAGTGTGTGGTGTTACACTGAGAGTTACCTGGTCACAAGTGTGTGGTGTTACACTGAGAGTTACCTGGTCACAAGTGTGTGGTGTTACACTGAGAGTTACCTGGTCACAAGTGTGTGGTGTTACACTGAGAGTTACCTGGTCACAAGTGTGTGGTGTTACACTGAGAGTTACCTGGTCACAAGTGTGTGGTGTTACACTGAGAGTTACCTGGTCACAAGTGTGTGGTGTTACACTGAGAGTTACCTGGTCACAAGTGTGTGGTGTTACACTGAGAGTTACCTGGTCACAAGTGTGTGGTGTTACACTGAGAGTTACCTGGTCACAAGTGTGTGGTGTTA
>NC_091164.1:23363495-23403495 GCF_040958095.1 Procambarus clarkii | reverse complement strand
TGATTACGGAAATTGTTAACTCTGAGGAGGAGGGAAGCGAGAGTTTTGCCTCAGGGACAGATGGTATTTAGTAAGGAAGTTGGCGAGGGCGAAATGTTGGCGAGAAAATGTAAAAATGGTGATAACGAATATTGAAGTAATCAAATATTTGAGTCCCTGTGGCCCAGTTGAAGCCCCACGCCTCGATACTGATTACAGATTGGTCTAATACCTGGAGTGAGAGGATAAACACCAGAATATATACCCTCACTGTTAAAATTATTTTAGGTTAAATAGAATATTTCTAAACTTATTTACAGTGGTGTCACTTTCACACAGGACACCAAGAGCGCACACATACAGTGTTTACCAACCCCAGTGTTTCCACCACCCAGTACCTCGCCCACTGGTACTGGGAAACACTGGCGAGTTCACCTTTTACGTGGGCCAGCCCACCTACACAGTATCATGAGGTGCCTATACCCCACTATCGCTCTCCAGCCACTCGCTGGTAGAGGACCTCCGCCACACGGTGATCGGGATCACAAAACAACCACATACAGTGGTAGCGAACCCCTGGCAGAAGTATCTAGCGACTGGCTAGCAGCACTTCACAACCTCACTGTCTGTTGTTCGTTACTCTCCTAAGCTAATCCTAGGATACACCAATCTCTTCCAACACTACATAAATCAGCAGCTAACACACTGCTCTGATCCGCGCCGCTTACTTAGTCGTCTTTCAGGATCAAGCTGAGAGTACGTTTACTGCCCAAGGTAAACTGCCCTTTTCAATAGGACTACCTCCACACGTCACCACTGTGGACATGAAACGTCATTAGTTAAATGGATGGCATACTGGGGAAACCAGGAGGTAACACTTACTCACTGGGGAGTTGACATTATGCTCGTAGCACAACCTTGGTGGCGTTGATCTTGATCCGCCTCGTCACCAGAGGTCAAACACGTTGACTGTACTTGCTAACCAAGACAGTCAAACAGCCATATGCTGATGTCAGGCTACCACCACCAGATGGGGTTGTCCATATAGCGTCCGATACCACGGGACGCAGATTCACAGATGGCGCTGATGTCACCACTCCATGCTCCGATGATGTTATCGATATCGTAACACTCTCTCTCTCTCTCCCTCTCCACATCGTGGTGTTTTGTAACGTAACTTGATCAGTTACGTATATAGAGCTTCAGGGCCGTGACGTCGGGCGTCCGCAAGCCATATATACCATCTTCTTATATAACTTGAAACGTGAACTTTGTGTGGCGATGAATTATTGGTTTGGCATGATATGCAACAATCACCCAATTGCCTTGTGCAGTGCTCTGTTGCACAATGATACTTGCTTGCACTCTTTGCTGAAGCTTGGGGCCACATTGTTCTATTGCACAATAAGCCAATCAGGTGTTGGTATTTTTACTGGCTTCCTTGGTTAAGGCAGGTGATGACCTCATGCTGGTGACGTGGTCATGATGTCAATCAGAAGTAACTTGTTTCCCTTAAACGTGAGCGTGAGACCTGACCTGTTAACCTTCACCTCTGCTCGAGGCCCCTCGGCGTCTTGCCTGTAGGGATGGCAGCCTTTCCTGCCGCTTCTTTACTCATAATGTCTCATTAAGGCCTGAGTTATTCTCCCAGTTGGTACACTTGCAATGTTGTAATTATGACTTTCATAGAGGCTTCGCTTATCACAGATACCAAACATGCTTTATCATCCCACATTATTATTGACTGCAGGACATTGTGCAGTCCTGCAGTTGCTTATTTGCATTGATGTATGGACTCACTTTGAGAACTCAACATGCCACATTAAGCAGCTGAGGAGGTCCACTTACAGGGGCCTCGTAGCCTGGTGGATAGCGCGCAGAACTCGTAATTCTGTGGCGCGGGTTCGATTCCCGCACGAGGCAGAAACAAATGGGCAAAGTTTCTTTCACCCTAAATGCCCCTGTTACCTAGCAGTAAATAGGTACCTGGGAGTTAGTCAGCTGTTACGGGCTGCTTCCTGGGGTGTGTGTGTGTGTGTGGTGTGGAAAAAATAGTAGTTAGCAAACAGTTGAGAGGCGGGCCGAAAGAGCAAAGCTCAACCCCCGCAAGCACAACTAGGTGAATACTTGCTCAGACCCCCTCCCACCACAGTGGGTACACATGGTAGTTAGTGCTACACTTAACTATTGACATGTTCCACTTTTACTGTACCAGTGAGAGCTGGGTCCCGCGCAGCCCGCTGAGTCAAGCATACTACAGCTCTTAAGCTTCCGGGTGAGATAAACTTCCTCATCCAGGACCCGAATTCACAAAGCAGTTACGCAAGCACTTACGAGCCTGTACATCTTTTCTCAATCTTTGGCGGCTTTGTTTACAATTGTTAAACAGTTTATGAGCTCCGAAGCACCAGGAGGCTGTTTATAACAATAACAACAGTTGATTGGCAAGTTTTCACGCTAGGAAACTGTTTAATAAATGTAACCAAAGCCGCCAAAGATTTAGGAAATATGTACACGTTTGTAAGTACTTTGCGTAACTGCTTCGTGAATCCGGGTCCTGAGCTTCTTCCTCTTGCGTTTGAGAAATGTCTTCAAGTTCTTGCGGGTGGCGGTGAAGGTCTGGCTGGCGTCATAGTGGGCTCGTCACCTCACATCCTTGCGGGTGGCGGTGAAGGTCTGGCTGGCGTCATAGTGGGCTCGTCACCTCACATCCTTGCGGGTGGCGGTGAAGGTCTGGCTGGCGTCATAGTGGGCTCGTCACCTCACATCCTTGCGGGTGGCGGTGAAGGTCTGGCTGGCGTCATAGTGGGCTCGTCACCTCACATCCTTGCGGGTGGCGGTGAAGGTCTGGCTGGCGTCATAGTGGGCTCGTCACCTCACATCCTTGCGGGTGGCGGTGAAGGTCTGGCTGGCGTCATAGTGGGCTCGTCACCTCACATCCTTGCGGGTGGCGGTGAAGGTCTGGCTGGCGTCATAGTGGGCTCGTCACCTCACATCCTTGCGGGTGGCGGTGAAGGTCTGGCAGGCGTCATAGTGGGCTCGTCACCTCACATCCTTGCGGGTGGCGGTGAAGGTCTGGCAGGCGTCATAGTGGGCTCGTCACCTCACATCCTTGCGGGTGGCGGTGAAGGTCTGGCAGGCGTCATGGTGGGCTCGTCACCTCACATCCTTGTGTGTGGCGGTGAAGGTCTGGCTGGCGTCATAGTGGGCTCGTCACCTCACATCCTTGTGTGTGGCGGTGAAGGTCTGGCTGGCGTCATAGTGGGCTCGTCACCTCACATCCTTGTGTGTGGCGGTGAAGGTCTGGCTGGCGTCATAGTGGGCTCGTCACCTCACATCCTTCACTATCATTGGCCTTTACACTTCCTGTGATGACAAGCGTCACACAAAACACAACCGAAGCACTTTGGGATGCCGGTTCCTTCACTCTCACCGCTCGGGTTCGTATCCCTCGCCCCAGACCTGCAGAGCCAGCACCGCCTGCGTCATCCACTCCTTTGTTGCATTCATCCCAAGCCAAACTGGATGTGGAAACAGAACCCAACACATCCACGAACTCACATTCTTCATAGACCACAAAGCAACCACATTACCGTGATATATTAATGAACCAATCCATAGGAGCCGTGATGAGGCTTCGAACCTATGTACTGGGTGTTCCCAGGGACGCTCAAGTCAACTGTACCACGACATGGTCAAATAATTGCAACCTGCGGTACTACTTCACCCTCGAGGATCCCCGAGGCTTCCACTGAAGCCTAACCGGGGCTTCACACAAGTCACTCCAGGTTGTAATTATTTGACCATGTTGTGGTACAGTTGACTTAAGCGCGCCTGGGAACATCCAGTGTATAGGTTCGAACCCTCATCACGGCTCCTGTGGATTTGTTCATTCGTCATTGTATCTAGATCCACTTTGTGGCTGGTGATTCACTTTGTGGCTGGTGATTCACTTTGTTGCTGGTGATCCACTTTGTGGCTGGTGATCCACTTGGTGGCTGGTGATCCACTTGGTGGCTGGTGATCCACTTGGTGGCTGGTGATCCACTTGGTGGCTGGTGATCCACTTGGTGGCTGGTGATCCACTTGGTGGCTGGTGATCCACTTGGTGGCTGGTGATCCACTTGGTGGCTGGTGATCCACTTGGTGGCTGGTGATCCACTTGGTAGCTGGTGATCCACTTGGTGACTGGTGATCCACTTGGTGGCTGGTGATCCACTTGGTGGCAGGTGATCCACTTGGTGGCTGGTGATCCACTTGGTGGCAGGTGATCCACTTGGTGGCTGGTGATCCACTTGGTGGCTGGTGATCCACTTGGTGGCTGGTGATCCACTTGGTGGCTGGTGATCCACTTGGTGGCTGGTGATCCACTTGGTGGCTGGTGATCTACTTGGTGGCAGGTGATCCACTTGGTGGCTGGTGATCCACTTGATGGCTGGTGATCCACTTCCTAAGTGAACCTCTTCCCATACACATGCTGATACAATTTTCTCACTCCCAAGACTGCTGCGATAAGCATATTTGTCCAACAATACTGTACTTTATTTCTCCATTTTCGATTTGTGTCTTGAGTACACACACTGCACAACTTCATCCATTTATTGTTGACTCAGTACTGCTCAAATACCAGGGTTCGAAGCCTCAGTACGCAAAGTGTACTACTTGGTGTGTTAGCATCAGGATACAGACTGTTCGCTACCTCTTCAAGAGCGTCACTACAACATTCTCTAATCCTGTCAATGTTTCCGTTCCTGGAGCATTTTTATGCGTCAATTTAATAAGTGGAATATCTGGTGTCGTGGAGTTATGGAGATAATCTTAGTAACAGCCAACATGTCCTCAAAAATGACCCGATTTGGGTCTTAGTGGAGTGTGGCAGAGCTGCATTTATCTAGGGTAAACTCCTCGAGGAATGGCTGGCAACTTCCGCCTCCACTCAAGTGACCCAAATAACGCACCTCACTGCGTCCTAACTCACAATTAGCGGATTTTAAAACGAGCCGTTGATCTTGCAGCCTCACAACTACACTTGTGAGCAGGCACAGGTGTTCTTTCCAGGTGTCGTAATGAACTAGAACATCATCCAAGAACATTTACTTCCACACCCACCATCCCTCCTAACACATTCCGCATAGCTCGCTTGAACACTGCCAGTCTGTTCAGTAATCCGAATGAGAGGAGAGTGAACTATAACAACCCTACATTAGTGGAGAGTGCGGTCCACCTGCTGCTGTCTTCACCGGAGGGAATCTGACCAAACTCTCTGGTAAGATCCAGCTCGAGTAGTGGCGACTTGAGGACGACCTCGATACACTCGATCTTCAGCTGAACATCGGGCAATAATCGTTCCTTCACAAACCCTTTGCATCTCCCTCTCTTCTCTTCCATCAGTCGGTCCCTCCCTGTGGCGGCCCTTCCCTTGCTCTCTGGCCTCTTTGTTTACGTCCACACAACATTGTGTGGCGAGGTTCTTCACTCTGGAAATCAACGATTACCGGATCATTCCAAAGCAATAATCCAGGAAGAGAATGTTTATGGATTATTGAATTGTTCCTTGATGTGTTGCATGTTGCGAGGATATGCAAATTGACATTGCCAAAAAATTGCATGGTTGAGATGCACGATGGCTTCTGTGATGTGGATTTTGTTGTCGCAGTGCACGACTGTAACGTGCACCGTCGTTACCTGACTGTAACGTGCACACCGTCGTTACCTGACTGTAACGTGCACACCGTCGTTACTTGACTGTAACGTGCACACCGTCGTTACCTGACTGTAACGTGCACCGTCGTTACCTGACTGTAACGTGCACACCGTCGTTACCTGACTGTAACGTGCACACCGTCGTTACCTGACTGTAACGTGCACACCGTCGTTACTTGACTGTAACGTGCACACCGTCGTTACCTGACTGTAACGTGCACACCGTCGTTACCTGACTGTAACGTGCACCGTCGTTACCTTACTGTAACGTGCACACCGTCGTTACCTGACTGTAACGTGAACCGTCGTTACCTGACTGTAACGTGCACACCGTCGTTACCTGACTGTAACGTGCACACCGTCGTTACTTGACTGTAACGTGCACACCGTCGTTACCTGACTGTAACGTGCACACCGTCGTTACCTGACTGTAACGTGCACCGTCGTTACCTTACTGTAACGTGCACACCGTCGTTACCTGACTGTAACGTGAACCGTCGTTACCTGACAGTAACGTGCACCGTCGTTACCTGACTGTAACGTGCACCGTCGTTGCCTGACTGTAACGTGCACACCGTCGTTACCTGACTGTAACGTGCACACCGTCGTTACCTTACTGTAACGTGCACACCGTCGTTACCTGACTGTAACGTGCACACCGTCGTTACCTGACTGTAACGTGCACCGTCGTTACCTGACTGTAACGTGCACCGTCGTTACCTGACAGTAACGTGCACCGTCGTTACCTTACTGTAACGTGCACACCGTCGTTACCTGACTGTAACGTGAACCGTCGTTACCTGACAGTAACGTGCACCGTCGTTACCTGACTGTAACGTGAACACCGTCGTTACCTGACTGTAACGTGCACACCGTCGTTACCTGACTGTAACGTGCACACCGTCGTTACCTGACTGTAACTTGCACACCGACGTTACCTGACTGTAACGTGCACACCGTCGTTACCTGACTGTAACGTGCACACCGTCGTTACCTGACTGTAACGTGTACACCGTCGTTACCTGACTGTAACGTGCACACCGTCGTTACCTGACTGTAACGTGCACACCGTCGTTACCTGACTGTAACGTGCACACCGTCGTTACCTGACTGTAACGTGCACACCGTCGTTACCTGACTGTAACGTGCACACCGTCGTTACCTGACTGTACCTTGCACACCGTCGTTACCTGACTGTAACGTGCACCGTCGTTACCTGACTGTAACGTGCACACCGTCGTTACCTGACTGTAAAGTGTACACCGTCGTTACCTGACTGTAACGTGCACACCGTCGTTACCTGACTGTAACGTGCACACCGTCGTTACCTGACTGTAACGTGCACACCGTCGTTACCTGACTGTAACGTGCACACCGTTGCCACATGACTATGGACAGAGGAGAACACAGGCATCATCATGGTGTGATCAATGCCCTCTTACACCTGTGATCAATGCTCTCTTACACCTGTGATCAATGGTCTCTTACACCTGTGATCAATGCTCTCTTACACCTGTGATCAATGCTCTCTTACACCTGTGATCAATGGTCTCTTACACCTGTGATCAATGCTCTCTTACACCTGTGATCAATGCCCTCTTACACCTGTGATCAATGGTCTCTTCCACCTGTGATCAATGGTCTCTTACACCTGTGATCAATGGTCTCTTACACCTGTGATCAATGCTCTCTTACACCTGTGATCAATGCTCTCTTACACCTGTGATCAATGGTCTCTTACACCTGTGATCAATGCTCTCTTACACCTGTGATCAATGGTCTCTTACACCTGTGATCAATGCTCTCTTACACCTGTGATCAATGCCCTCTTACACCTGTGATCAATGGTCTCTTACACCTGTGATCAATGCTCTCTTACACCTGTGATCAATGGTCTCTTACACCTGTGATCAATGCCCTCTTACACCTGTGATCAATGGTCTCTTACACCTGTGATCAATGCTCTCTTACACCTGTGATCAATGGTCTCTTACACCTGTGATCAATGCTCTCTTACACCTGTGATCAATGGTCTCTTACACCTGTGATCAATGCCCTCTTACACCTGTGATCAATGCTCTCTTACACCTGTGATCAATGGTCTCTTACACCTGTGATCAATGCCCTCTTACACCTGTGATCAATGCTCTCTTACACCTGTGATCAATGCCCTCTTACACCTGTGATCAATGCCCTCTTACATCTGTGATCAATGGTCTCTTACACCTGTGATCAATGCTCTCTTACACCTGTGATCAATGCCCTCTTACACCTGTGATCAATGGTCTCTTACACCTGTGATCAATGTCCTCTTACACCTGTGATCAATGCTCTCTTACATCTGTGATCAATGCTCTCTTACACCTGTGAACAATGATCTCTTACACCTGTGATCAATGCTCTCTTACACCTGTGAACAATGATCTCTTACACCTGTGATCAATGATCTCTTACACCTGTGATCAATGATCTCTTACACCTGTGATCAATGACCCATATACCTGTGATCAATGCCCCATACACCTGTGATCAATGCCCTCTTACACCTGTGATCAATGCTCTCTTACACCTGTGATCAATGGTCTCTTACACCTGTGATCAATGCTCTCTTACACCTGTGATCAATGGTCTCTTACACCTGTGATCAATGCTCTCTTACACCTGTGATCAATGCTCTCTTACACCTGTGATCAATGGTCTCTTACACCTGTGATCAATGCTCTCTTACACCTGTGATCAATGCCCTCTTACACCTGTGATCAATGCTCTCTTACACCTGTGATCAATGCCCTCTTACACCTGTGATCAATGCCCTCTTACATCTGTGATCAATGGTCTCTTACACCTGTGATCAATGCTCTCTTACACCTGTGATCAATGCCCTCTTACACCTGTGATCAATGGTCTCTTACACCTGTGATCAATGTCCTCTTACACCTGTGATCAATGCTCTCTTACATCTGTGATCAATGCTCTCTTACACCTGTGAACAATGATCTCTTACACCTGTGATCAATGCTCTCTTACACCTGTGAACAATGATCTCTTACACCTGTGATCAATGATCTCTTACACCTGTGATCAATGATCTCTTACACCAGTGATCAATGACCCATATACCTGTGATCAATGCCCCATACACCTGTGATCAATGCCCTCTTACACCTGTGATCAATGCCCTCATACACCTGTGATCAATGCCCCATACACCTGTGATCAATGCCCTCTTACACCTGTGATCAATGCCCCATACACCTGTGATCAATGCCCTCTTACACCTGTGATCAATGCCCTCTTACACCTGTGATCAATGCCCTCATACACCTGTGATCAATGCCCCATACACCTGTGATCAATGCCCTCTTACACCTGTGATCAATGCCCCATACACCTGTGATCAATGCCCTCTTACACCTGTGATCAATGCCCTCTTACACCTGTGATCAATGCCCTCATACACCTGTGATCAATGCCCCATACACCTGTGATCAATGCC
The DNA here is from genome assembly GCF_040958095.1 of Procambarus clarkii. Lineage (NCBI taxonomy): Eukaryota > Metazoa > Arthropoda > Malacostraca > Decapoda > Cambaridae > Procambarus > Procambarus clarkii. The sequence continues at coordinate 23,394,317 of NC_091164.1, read as the reverse complement.
CTCTTACACCTGTGATCAATGCCCCATACACCTGTGATCAATGCCCTCTTACACCTGTGATCAATGCCCTCTTACACCTGTGATCAATGCCCTCTTACACCTGTGATCAATGCCCTCTTACACCTGTGATCAATGCCCTTTTACGCTTTTTGATGAATAATGCCACAAAGAACAAAAGAGTCATCATGGGTACATAAGGTACTCAGGTAATAGGAGTGAAGGAGTTAAGAAGCTGTTAGAGGAGATGTGAGGTGATTGGTTTAGGTGCATTGCCTAAACATTTACCTGCATTTTGACCCGATATCTTGCCTAAAGCAAGATATCAAGAATAAACCTACTAGGCGTGACGTCACAAATCACGTATAGCAAGCACAAATCAAGCATTGAACTAATTAGCTATAGAAGTTAAGGAGAACAAAGCTTTATGGCCCGAGTGAACTAACTGATAACACAAGTAACTGACTATTAAATTGTTCTTATCTTGAAGATAAAATAGAGAGCGGTGAGTGGATTAATTTTCTTTTGGATATTTTCCATTCAACGCCAATATCTTCTGCCATGTGAAGAGTGAAGAAACATCAGATCACTTGAGCGTTTCATTGTTATTGTTCGATGTCTCGTCAGGAATGTTACATCTTGAGGCGTACACTGTTGACCTGACACAGCTATACTGAGCTTACAAAGCTAAGTATACTTCTATGAAGATAAGCATAAGTATAGTGAGCTTACATACTACTGTAAGCTCAGAATAGCTGTGTCAGTTGAACAGTGTACTTCTGAAGATATAACTATAGCTTAACCGTAACTGTATCTTAAGTGATCTGGTGTTTCTTCACCCTCCAGTTGGTAGAAGATATTTGCGTTGAATGGAAAATATCCGAAAGAAAATTATAGAAGAAGTTGGCTTGGGAACTGTAAGCTGGAGGCCAGTGTAAAGTGCCCTAAATGCCTCCTTACGTAGCTTACTGAATGATGATCTATCATTTGTTAGTGTGGTTTACGCCGCTGTCGTTATCCTATTTATATGTGCCTCAGGAGTTAGATTAGGTGTTACGTCCACGGCCAGGTCTTTTCCTCGAGTCGTCACAAGTAGGAAGTTCCCCTTCATTGTGTACTGTCCCTTTGGTCTCCTGCCACCTAGTCGCATTTACATAACTTTACACACCAGTGAGAAGGGGAGCTGTGTGGGTGGTGCTGGGATAACACCAGTGGGCAGGAGGCTTGTATGGGCGGTGCTTGGATAACACCAGTGGGCAGGAGGCTTGTATGGGCGGTGCTTGGATAACACCAGTGGGCAGGAGGCTTGTATGGGCGGTGCTGGGATAACACCAGTGGGCAGGAGGCTTGTGTGGGTGGTGCTGGGATAACACCAGTGGGCAGGAGACCTGTGTGGACGGTGCTGGGATAACACCAGTGGGCAGGAGACCTGTGTGGACGGTGCTGGGATAACACCAGAGGGCAGGAGACCTGTGTGGGCGGTGCTGGGATAACACCAGTGGGCAGGAGACCTGTGTGGACGGTGCTGGGATAACACCAGAGGGCAGGAGACCTGTGTGGGCGGTGCTGGGATAACACCAGAGGGCAGGAGACCTGTGTGGACGGTGCTGGGATAACCCCAACATCTGGGCAGATTATGATCCATAAACATTAATATCGAATAATGGATATAAAAAAAATTAAGAAAAAAAAATAAAAACAGAAGTGCCGAATGACATTTCTAGTGTTAAATAATTAAATAAACTAATACAACAACTAACACTTCTAGAAACTAATAAATTCAAAGTCATACGAATTTATTTTTTTCAGACCAATGTATTGACTAGTAACTTTGAACATAAAAGTCGTCACATGGTCTATTTCAAAGTGATTCCAGCCAATGTATTAATATACAAAGTGGTGCAAAACATGACCAACAAACTATCGGCTGCAACATATCAACAAACTCCTCCACTTTGAAGGTTCTGTCATGCATAATATACCAGTATTTTGTTACACATAATTATTTGTGTTCTAATATAATGCAAAAAGTTTATATGTATTGTAGACAATTTAATGGTATTTGGATAAAACATTTTTTCTTGCTGTAGCACAACGTACCAGAGCATTTTTCATGTCAATTTAAAATTGTATCTAAGTCATATATTATAAGAACTCCTGAGAAGTAAATTATCATTTGTTTAATGTTTTGAGTTGGCCTAAAATATGTCCAATTTATGCATCATCTTTTGCCGTCACTTGTTAACAATGTGTCAATAAATATTGTAGTCAATATATCCATAAGTGAAAATATCGGAGTATGTTCTACTGTAGGCTGGAGGCCACATGCTGTAGGCTGGAGGCCATATGCTGTAGGCTGGAGGCCACATGCTGTAGGCAGGAGGCCACATACTGTACCCTGGAGGCCACATGCTGTAGGCTGGAGGCCATATACTGTAGGCTGGAGGCCACATGCTGTAGGCTGGAGGCCACATACTGTACCCTGGAGGCCACATACTATAGCCTGGAGGCCACATACTGTAGCCTGGAGGCAACGTAATGTAGCCTGAAGGCCACATACTGTACCCTGGAGGCCACATACTGTAGCCTGGAGGACACATACTGTAGTCTGAGGACACATACTGTACCCTGGAGGCCACATACTATAGCCTGGAGGCCACATACTGTAGCCTGGAGGCAACGTAATGTAGCCTGAAGGCCACATACTGTACCCTGGAGGCCACATACTGTAGCCTGGAGGACACATACTGTAGTCTGAGGACACATACTGTACCCTGGAGGCCACATACTATAGACTGGAGGCCCCATACTGTAGGCTGGAGGCCACATACTCTAGGCTGGAGGCCAGGTACTATAGGCTGGAGGCCACGTATTGTAGCCTGGAGGCAACGTACTTTACCCTGGAGGCCACATACTGTACCCAGGAGGCCACATACTATAGACTGGAGGCCACATACTGTAGCCTGGAGGCTACATACTGTAGCCTGGAGGCCACATACTGTAAGCTGGAGGCCACATACTGTTGGCTGGAGGCCACATACTGTAGGCTGGAGGCCACGTACTATAAACTGGAGGCCACATACTGTAGCCTGGAGGCCACATACTGTAAGCTGGAGGCTACATACTGTAGCCTGGAGGCCACATACTGTAAGCTGGAGGCCACATACTGTTGGCTGGAGGCCACATACTGTAGGCTGGAGGCCACGTACTATAGACTGGAGGCCACATACTGTAACCTGGAGGCAATATATACTGAAGCCTGGAGGCCACATACTGTAAGCTGGAGGCCAGGTACTGTAGGCTGGAGGCCACATACTGTACCCTGGAGGCCACATGCTTTAGCCTGGAGGCCACATACTGTAAGCTGGAGGCCAGGTACTGTAAGCTGGAGGCCAGGTATTGTAGGCTGGAGGCCACATACTGTAGCTTGGAGGCCACATACTGAAGCCTGGATACCACATACTGTTAGCTGAAGGCCACATACTGTAAGCTGGAGGCCACATACTGTAAGCTGGAGGCCACATACTGTAAGTTGGAGGCCACGTACTGTAGGTTGGAGGCCACATACTGTAGACTGGAGGCCACATACTGTAGCCTGGAGTCCACATACTGTTGGCTGAATGCCACATACTGTAGCCTGGATGCCTCATACTGCAGCCTGGAGACCACATACTGTAGACTGAAGGTCAACACATACTGAAGCGGGGACAAGGCACCAGAGCCTCGAATTCACGCGTCTTTGTAAGTGAAATATTCAGCCACGAGTCCGTAGACTTTATCACTTACGTAAAAGCATTTATTGAGGTTATAGTAATCACGATTAGGTACAGAGGAAAGTGGTTACGTTATGTAGAAAACTGAGAAGGGATGGATGTGTGGAAAGGAAGGTGGAAGAGGGGGGGGGGGGGTGGCGGGGAAGTTTTGTGGAACAGAGACAAAGGGGGAGATGGATGAGGCGTGTGAGAGAGGGGCTGACACTCATCATGCTCACCACACTCACCATGCTCACCACACTCACCATGCTCACCACACTCACCATGCTCACCACACTCATCATGCTCACCACACTCACCATGCTCACCACACTCACCATGCTCACCACACTCACCATGCTCACCACACTCATCATGCTCACCACACTCATCATGCTCACCACACTCATCATGCTCACCACACTCATCATGCTCACCACACTCATCATGCTCACCACACTCACCATGCTCACCACACTCATCATGCTCACCACACTCACCATGCTCACCACACTCACCATGCTCACCACACTCACCATGCTCACCACACTCACCATGCTCACCACACTCACCATGCTCACCATGCTCACCACACTCATCATGTTCACCACACTCACCATGCTCACCACACTCATCATGCTCACCATGCTCACCACACTCATCATGCTCACCACAATCATCATGCTCACCATGCTCACCACACTCATCATGCTCACCACACTCACCATGCTCACCACACTCACCATGCTCACCACACTCATCATGCTCACCACACTCACCATGCTCACCATGCTCAGCACACTCATCATGCTCACCACACTCACCATGCTCACCACACTCATCATGCTCACCATGCTCACCACACTCATCATGCTCACCATGCTCACCACACTCATCATGCTCACCACACTCACAACACTCACCATGCTCACCACACTCATCATGCTCACCACACTCACCATGCTCACCACACTCATCATGCTCACCACACTCATCATGCTCACCATGCTCACCACACTCACCACGCTCACCACACTCACCATGCTCACCACACTCACCATGCTCACCATGCTCACCACACTCACCACACTCACCATGCTCATCATGCTCACCATGCTCACCACACTCACCATGCTCACCATGCTCACCACACTCACCACGCTCACCACACTCATCATGCTCACCATGCTCACCACACTCACCACAATCACCATGCTCACCATGCTCACCATGCTCACCATGCTCACCACACTCACCACGCTCACCACGCTCACCACTCACCATGCTCACCATGCTCACCATGCTCACCATGCTCACCACACTCACCACACTCACCATGCTCACCATGCTCACCACACTCACCACACTCACCACACTCACCACACTCACCATGCTCACCACACTCATCATGCTCACCATGCTCACCACACTCACCACACTCACCACACTCACCACACTCACCACACTCACCACACTCACCATGCTCACCACACTCACCATGCTCACCATGCTCACCACACTCACCACACTCACCATGCTCACCACACTCACCATGCTCCCCATGCTCACCACACTCACCACATACTCATACTCATGCTCACCACACTCACCATGCTCACCACACTCATCATGCTCACCACACTCACCATGCTCACCACACTCATCATGCTCACCACACTCACCATGCTCACCACACTCATCATGCTCACCACACTCACCATGCTCACCACACTCATCATGCTCACCATGCTCACCACACTCACTATGCTCACCACACTCACCATGCTCACCACACTCACCATGCTCACCACACTCACCATGCTCACCACACTCACCATGCTCACCATGCTCACCACACTCACCATGCTCACCACACTCATCATGCTCACCACACTCACCATGCTCACCATGCTCAGCACACTCATCATGCTCACCACACTCACCATGCTCACCACACTCATCATGCTCACCATGCTCACCACACTCATCATGCTCACCATGCTCACCACACTCATCATGCTCACCACACTCACAACACTCACCATGCTCACCACACTCATCATGCTCACCACACTCACCATGCTCACCACACTCATCATGCTCACCACACTCATCATGCTCACCATGCTCACCACACTCACCACGCTCACCACACTCACCATGCTCACCACACTCACCATGCTCACCATGCTCACCACACTCACCACACTCACCATGCTCATCATGCTCACCATGCTCACCACACTCACCATGCTCACCATGCTCACCACACTCACCACGCTCACCACACTCATCATGCTCACCATGCTCACCACACTCACCACAATCACCATGCTCACCACACTCACCATGCTCACCACACTCACCATGCTCACCATGCTCACCACACTCACCATGCTCACCACACTCATCATGCTCACCACACTCACCATGCTCACCATGCTCAGCACACTCATCATGCTCACCACACTCACCATGCTCACCACACTCATCATGCTCACCATGCTCACCACACTCATCATGCTCACCATGCTCACCACACTCATCATGCTCACCACACTCACAACACTCACCATGCTCACCACACTCATCATGCTCACCACACTCACCATGCTCACCACACTCATCATGCTCACCACACTCATCATGCTCACCATGCTCACCACACTCACCACGCTCACCACACTCACCATGCTCACCACACTCACCATGCTCACCATGCTCACCACACTCACCACACTCACCATGCTCATCATGCTCACCATGCTCACCACACTCACCATGCTCACCATGCTCACCACACTCACCACGCTCACCACACTCATCATGCTCACCATGCTCACCACACTCACCACAATCACCATGCTCACCATGCTCACCATGCTCACCATGCTCACCACACTCACCACGCTCACCACGCTCACCACTCACCATGCTCACCATGCTCACCATGCTCACCATGCTCACCACACTCACCACACTCACCATGCTCACCACACTCACCACACTCACCACACTCACCACACTCACCATGCTCACCACACTCATCATGCTCACCATGCTCACCACACTCACCACACTCACCACACTCACCACACTCACCACACTCACCACACTCACCATGCTCACCACACTCACCATGCTCACCATGCTCACCACACTCACCACACTCACCATGCTCACCACACTCACCATGCTCCCCATGCTCACCACACTCACCACATACTCATACTCATGCTCACCACACTCACCATGCTCACCACACTCACCATGCTCACCACACTCACCACACTCACCATGCTCACCACACTCACCATGCTCACCATGCTCACCACACTCACCACATACTCATACTCATGCTCACCACACTCACCATGCTCACCACACTCATCATGCTCACCACACTCACCATGCTCACCACACTCATCATGCTCACCACACTCACCATGCTCACCACACTCATCATGCTCACCATGCTCACCACACTCACTATGCTCACCACACTCACCATGCTCACCACACTCACCATGCTCACCACACTCACCATGCTCACCACACTCACCATGCTCACCATGCTCACCACACTCACCATGCTCACCACACTCATCATGCTCACCACACTCACCATGCTCACCATGCTCAGCACACTCATCATGCTCACCACACTCACCATGCTCACCACACTCATCATGCTCACCATGCTCACCACACTCATCATGCTCACCATGCTCACCACACTCATCATGCTCACCACACTCACAACACTCACCATGCTCACCACACTCATCATGCTCACCACACTCACCATGCTCACCACACTCACCATGCTCACCACACTCATCATGCTCACCACACTCACCATGCTCACCACACTCATCATGCTCACCACACTCACCATGCTCACCACACTCATCATGCTCACCATGCTCACCACACTCACTATGCTCACCACACTCACCATGCTCACCACACTCACCATGCTCACCACACTCACCATGCTCACCACACTCACCATGCTCACCATGCTCACCACACTCATCATGCTCACCACACTCACCATGCTCATCACACTCATCATGCTCACCATGCTCACCACACTCATCATGCTCACCACACTCACCATGCTCACCACACTCACCATGCTCACCACACTCATCATGCTCACCACACTCACCATGCTCACCACACTCATCATGCTCACCACACTCACCATGCTCACCACACTCATCATGCTCACCATGCTCACCACACTCATCATGCTCACCATGCTCACCACACTCATCATGCTCACCACACTCACAACACTCACCATGCTCACCATGCTCACCACACTCATCATGCTCACCACACTCACCATGCTCACCACACTCATTATACTCACCACACTCATCATGCTCACCATGCTCACCACACTCACCACGCTCACCACACTCACCATGCTCACCACACTCACCATGCTCACCATGCTCACCACACTCACCACACTCACCATGCTCACCATGCTCACCACACTCACCACACTCACAATGCTCACCATGCTCACCATGCTCACCACACTCACCACGCTCACCACACTCATCATGCTCACCATGCTCACCACACTCACCATGCTCACCACACTCACCATGCTCACCATGCTCACCATGCTCACCACACTCACCGCGCTCACCACGCTCACCACACTCACCATGCTCACCATGCTCACCATGCTCACCACACTCACCACACTCACCATGCTCACCATGCTCACCACACTCACCACGCTCACCACACTCACCATGCTCACCACACTCATCATGCTCACCATGCTCACCACACTCACCACACTCACCATGCTAACCACACTCACCACACTCACCATGTTCACCACACTCACCATGCTCACCACACTCACCATGCTCACCACTCACCATGCTCACCATGCTCACCACACTCACCACACTCACCACACTCACCATGCTCACCACACTCACCATGCTCACCATGCTCACCACACTCACCACACTCACCACACTCACCATGCTCACCACACTCATCATGCTCACCACACTCACCATGCTCACCACACTCATCATGCTCACCACACTCATCATGCTCACCACACTCACAACACTCACCATGCTCACCATGCTCACCACACTCACCACGCTCACCATGCTCACAATGCTCACCATGCTCACTATGCTCACCACACTCACCATGCTCACCACGCTCAATATGCTCACTATACTCACCATGCTCACAACACTCATCATGCTCACAATGCTCACCACGCTCAATATGCTCATCATGCTCACCACCCTCAATATGCTTACTATGCTCACCACACTCACCATGCTCACCATGCTCACTACGCTCACCATGCTCACTACGCTCACCATGCTCACTACGCTCACCATGCTCACCATGCTCACCACGCTCAATATGCTCACAAATCTCACCATGCTCATAACACTTACCATGCTCACCACGCTCAATATCCTCATCATGCTCACCATGCTCATAACACTCACCATGCTCACCATGCTCACAACACTCATCATGTTCACCATGCTCACCATGCTCACAACACTTATCATGCTCACCATGCTCACCATGCTCACCATGCTCAACATGCTCACCATGCTCACTATGCTCAACATGCTCACCATGTTCAATATGCTCATTATGCTCACGCTCAATATGCTCGCAATGCTCACGACACTCACATTGCTCACCATGCTCACCATGCTCACCACGCTCTTTGTTTTCTTCCAAGATGAACCATGGTTGGTGAGGACAGATTTTCTTAAGAATAGATGTTCCTGCAACACTGCACATGATTCATTTACAACTGTGGCAACACTGCACATGATTCATTTACAACTGTGGCAACACTGCACATGATTCATTTACAACTGTGGCAACACTGCACATGATTCATTTACAACTGTGGCAACACTGCACATGATTCATTTACAACTGTGGCAACACTGCACATGATTCATTTACAACTTGGGCAACACTGCACATGATTCATTTACAACTTTGGCAACACTGCACGTGATTCATTTACAACTTTGGCAACACTGCACATGATTCATTTACAACTTTGGCAACACTGCACATGATTCATTTACAACTTTGGCAACACTGCACATGATTCATTTACAACTTTGGCAACACTGCACATGATTCATTTACAACTTGGGCAACACTGCACATGATTCATTTACAACTGTGGCAACACTGCACATGATTCATTTACAACTGTGGCAACACTGCACATGATTCATTTACAACTGTGGCAACACTGCACATGATTCATTTACAACTTTGGCAACACTGCACATGATTCATTTACAACTTTGGCAACACTGCACATGATTCATTTACAACTTTGGCAACACTGCACATGATTCATTTACAACTTTGGCAACACTGCACATGATTCATTTACAACTTTGGCAACACTGCACATGATTCATTTACAACTGTGGCAACACTGCACACGATTCATTTACAACTGTGGCAACACTGCACACGATTCATTTACAAATATAGCAACACTGCACACGACTCATTTACAACTATTGCAACACTGTTGAAAGGAAACAGATGGTCGAAAATTATTTTTAGTTTGAGGTGATGGATTGGACGTGATGATTGAACGTGATGATTGGACGTGATGGATTGGACGTTATGATTGATTACCTGTGGTAAACAGTTGATCAAAAATGAGTTGGGAATGAAGGGACGAATAGTCTAAGATTAGCCATGTAAGGGGCTTGAGAGAGGACCAGTCAACCACGTGAAGGGAACACGTGGTAGGAAGGTAGGCCAGGAAGGTAAGCAAGGAAGGTAGGCCAGGAAGGTAAGCAAGGAAGGTAGGCCAGGAAGGTAAGCAAGGAAGGTAGGCCAGGAAGGTAAGCAAGGAAGGGTCAACAGGAAGGTAAGCAAGGAAGGGTCAACAGAAAGGTAAGCAAGGAAGGGTCAACAGAGAGGTAAGCAAGGAAGGGTCAACAGGAAGGTAAGCAAGGAAGGGTCAACAGAGAGGTAAGCAAGGAAGGGTCAACAGGAAGGGTCGACAGGAAGGTAAGCAAGGAAGGGTCAACAGAGAGGTAAGCAAGGAAGGATCAACAGGAAGGGTCAACAGGAAGGGTCGACAGGAAGGTAAGCAAGGAAGGGTCAACAGAGAGGTAAGCAAGGAAGGATCAACAGGAAGGGTCAACAGGAAGGGTCAACAGGGAGGTAAGCAAGGAAGGGTCAACAGGAAGGTAAGCAAGGAAGGATCAACAGGAAGGGTCAACAGGAAGGGTCAACAGGGAGGTAAGCAAGGAAGGGTCAACAGGGAGGTAAGCAAGGAAGGGTCAACAGGGAGGTAAGCAAGGAAGGGTCAACAGGAAGGTAAGCAAGGAAGGGTCAACAGGGAGGTAAGCAAGGAAGGGTCAACAGGAAGGTAAGCAAGGAAGGATCAACAGGAAGGGTCAACAGGAAGGTAAGCAAGGAAGGATCAACAGGAAGGGTCCACAGGAAGGTAAGCAAGGAAGGCCCAACAGGAAGGTAAGCAAGGAAGGCCCAACAGGAAGGTAAGCAAGGAAGGGTCAACAGGAAGGGTCAACAGGAAGGTAAGCAAGGAAGGGTCAACAGGAATGTAAGCAAGGAAGGGTCAACAGGAAGATAAGCAAGGAAGGGTCAACAGGAAGGGTCAACAGGGAGGTAAGCAAGGAAGGGTCAACAGGAATGTAAGCAAGGAAGGCCCAACAGAAAGGTAAGCAAGGAAGGCCCAACAGGAAGGTAAGCAAGGAAGGGTCAACAGGAAGATAAGCAAGGAAGAGTCAACAGGAAGGGTCAACAGGGAGGTAAGCAAGGAAGACCCAACAGGAAGGTAAGCAAGGAAGGGTCAACAAGAAGGTAAACAAGGAAGGGTCAACAGGAACAATACAAGGATCAAGAGGAAGGCAAACAGTAAAGCATGAATAGGAAGACGAACAACATGGCCAGCAGCAAGGTACCAGACAGTGACTCTCAGGTACCACCCTACAAACAGGCCGCTGAAGATGTATTAAAATACCTGATTAGTGTGAGGAAGAGGAAGTGTATACCAGAGCCCGGTGATGGTGATGAGGTGCGGCGGCAAGAGAGCTCAGGCAACTGCCTCAATAAGAAAGAGATAAGACAAATTGAGATGTATTGAGACGGGAGATGAAGACTGATGCTGCAGGAACTGATGCGTCTCCGCCCTCAGCGTTCACCAACACACCAACACACTCCAGTTAATATCAACAAGAAAATACTCGGAGAAATGTTTGGCAGGAGATTAATATATATATATATATATATATATATATATATATATATATATATATATATATATATATATATATATATATATATATATATATATATATATATACATATATATATATATATACATATATATATATATATATATATATATATATATATATATATATATATATATATATATATATATATATATATATATATATATATTAGTATATTTTGGTAGCAGTCTTTCCTGTAGACATATATTATTAAATATGACCGAAAAAGTAAGATTAATAATTCTAACACGAATTTTCTCAATCTTTCGTACATTACGCTTCACTGTTGGAGGTAAATCAAAAATCACTTCTCCAAAATTCATTTTTATTTCTAGTCTGACGCGACACGGGCGCGTTTCGTAAAACTTATTACATTTTCAAAGACTTCACAAATACACAACTGATTAGAACTTACGTATCTCTGATTTTATATCTACATTTGAGTGAGGTGGGAGGGGTGATGTGGCATTAACACAAGACAGAACAAGAGGGGATATTAATAGGGTATTAAAAGTATCAACACAAGACAGAACAGAAACAATGGGTATTGAATAGAAGTGTTTGTAGAAAGCCTATTGGTCCATATTTCTTGATGCTTCTATATTGGAGCGGAGTCTTGAGGTGGGTAGAATATAGTTGTGCAATAATTGGCTGTTGATTGCTGGTGTTGACTTCTTGATGTGTAGTGCCTCGCAAACGTCAAGCCGCCTGCTATCGCTGTATCTATCGATGATTTCTGTGTTGTTTACTAGGATTTCTCTGGCGATGGTTTGGTTATGGGAAGAGATTATATGTTCCTTAATGGAGCCCTGTTGCTTATGCATCGTTAAACGCCTAGAAAGAGATGTTGTTGTCTTGCCTATATACTGGGTTTTTTGGAGCTTACAGTCCCCAAGTGGGCATTTGAAGGCATAGACGACGTTAGTCTCTTTTAAAGCGTTCTGTTTCGTGTCTGGAGAGTTTCTCATGAGTAGGCTGGCCGTTTTTCTGGTTTTATAGTAAATCGTCAGTTGTATCCTCTGATTTTTGTCTGTAGGGATAACGTTTCTATTAACAATATCTTTCAGGACCCTTTCCTCCGTTTTATGAGCTGTGGAAAAGAAGTTCCTGTAAAATTGTCTAATAGGGGGTATAGGTGTTGTGTTAGTTGTCTCTTCAGAGGTTGCATGGCTTTTCACTTTCCTTCTTATGATGTCTTCGATGAAACCATTGGAGAAGCCGTTATTGACTAGGACCTGCCTTACCCTACAGAGTTCTTCGTCGACTTGCTTCCATTCTGAGCTGTGGCTGAGAGCACGGTCGACGTATGCGTTAACAACACTCCTCTTGTACCTGTCAGGGCAGCCGCTGTTGGCATTTAGGCACATTCCTATGTTTGTTTCCTTAGTGTAGACTGCAGTGTGGAAACCTCCGCCCTTTTCCATGACTGTTACATCTAGAAAAGGCAGCTTCCCATCCTTTTCCGTCTCGTAAGTGAAACGCAGCACGGAACTCTGCTCAAATGCCTCCTTCAGCTCCTGCAGATGTCTGACATCAGGTACCTGTGTAAAAATGTCGTCAACATACCTGCAGTATATGGCCGGTTTCAAGTTCATGTCGACTAAGACTTTTTGCTCGATGGTACCCATGTAGAAGTTTGCAAACAGGACACCTAGGGGAGAACCCATGGCGACCCCATCTACTTGCTTATACATGTGCCCATCCGGGCTCAAGAAGGGTGCCTCTTTAGTACAAGCTTGGAGTAGTTTCCTCAGAATACTTTCTGGCATGTCAAGAGGAGTACAGGCTGGATCACGATACACTCTGTCGGCTATCATTCCGATTGTCTCGTCCACAGGTACGTTGGTAAACAGCGATTCTACGTCCAACGAGGCTCTTATCCCTGTGGCCCGTGTGCCCCGCAGTAAGTCCACAAATTCCTTTGGAGACTTCAGGCTGAAGGCGCAAGGAACATAAGGAGTCAGCAGGCCGTTGAGTCGCTTCGCCAGTCTGTACGTGGGTGTGGGTATCTGGCTAATGATTGGCCGAAGTGGGTTTCCAGGCTTGTGCGTCTTGACATTTCCATACGCATATCCAGGTTTATATTCCCCAATTATCTTTGGCAGGTGGAGTCCGGATTTCTTGGCGTTCACAGTGTCGATCAGTTAGAACAAGGAGATAGTTGTCAGGAGAGGTGACAAGTCGCCAATATATGTCATTCTTAAAAAAGACGAATATCTGGCGAAAATGAACATCATACTCTCTGACCAAACTAAGTTCCAAAGGGTAACGAAGGACACTACAGCCGAATTAAAAGCAAAGGTCAACAAACTGATCGAAACTGTGAACGCCAAGAAATCCGGACTCCACCTGCCAAAGATCATTGGGGAATATAAACCTGGATATGCGTATGGAAATGTCAAGACGCACAAGCCTGGAAACCCACTTCGGCCAATCATTAGCCAGATACCCACACCCACGTACAGACTGGCGAAGCGACTCAACGGCCTGCTGACTCCTTATGTTCCTTGCGCCTTCAGCCTGAAGTCTCCAAAGGAATTTGTGGACTTACTGCGGGGCACACGGGCCACAGGGATAAGAGCCTCGTTGGACGTAGAATCGCTGTTTACCAACGTACCTGTGGACGAGACAATCGGAATGATAGCCGACAGAGTGTATCGTGATCCAGCCTGTACTCCTCTTGACATGCCAGAAAGTATTCTGAGGAAACTACTCCAAGCTTGTACTAAAGAGGCACCCTTCTTGAGCCCGGATGGGCACATGTATAAGCAAGTAGATGGGGTCGCCATGGGTTCTCCCCTAGGTGTCCTGTTTGCAAACTTCTACATGGGTACCATCGAGCAAAAAGTCTTAGTCGACATGAACTTGAAACCGGCCATATACTGCAGGTATGTTGACGACATTTTTACACAGGTACCTGATGTCAGACATCTGCAGGAGCTGAAGGAGGCATTTGAGCAGAGTTCCGTGCTGCGTTTCACTTACGAGACGGAAAAGGATGGGAAGCTGCCTTTTCTAGATGTAACAGTCATGGAAAAGGGCGGAGGTTTCCACACTGCAGTCTACACTAAGGAAACAAACATAGGAATGTGCCTAAATGCCAACAGCGACTGCCCTGACAGGTACAAGAGGAGTGTTGTTAACGCATACGTCGACCGTGCTCTCAGCCACAGCTCAGAATGGGAGCAAGTCGACGAAGAACTCTGTAGGGTAAGGCAGGTCCTAGTCAATAACGGCTTCTCCAATGGTTTCATCGAAGACATCATAAGAAGGAAAGTGAAAAGCCATGCAACCTGTGAAGAGACAACTAACACAACACCTATACCCCCTATTAGACTATTTTACAGGAACTTCTTTTCCACAGCTCATAAAACGGAGGAAAGGGTCCTGAAAGATATTGTTAATAGAAACGTTATCCCTACAGACAAAAATCAGAGGATACAACTGACGATTTACTATAAAACCAGAAAAACGGCCAGCCTACTCATGAGAAACTCTCCAGACACGAAACAGAACGCTTTAAAAGAGACTAACGTCGTCTATGCCTTCAAATGCCCACTTGGGGACTGTAAGCTCCAAAAAACCCAGTATATAGGCAAGACAACAACATCTTTTTCTAGGCGTTTAACGATGCATAAGCAACAGGGCTCCATTAAGGAACATATAATCTCTTCCCATAACCAAACCATCGCCAGAGAAATCCTAGTAAACAACACAGAAATCATCGATAGATACAGCGATAGCAGGCGGCTTGACGTTTGCGAGGCACTACACATCAAGAAGTCAACACCAGCAATCAACAGCCAATTATTGCACAACTATATTCTACCCACCTCAAGACTCCGCTCCAATATAGAAGCATCAAGAAATGTGGACCAATAGGCTTTCTACAAACACTTCTATTCAATACCCATTGTTTCTGTTCTGTCTTGTGTTGATACTTTTAATACCCTATTATTATCCCCTCTTGTTCTGTCTTGTGTTAATGCCACATCACCCCTCCCACCTCACTCAAATGTAGATATAAAATCAGAGATACGTAAGTTCTAATCAGTTGTGTATTTGTGAAGTCTTTGAAAATGTAATAAGTTTTACGAAACGCGCCCGTGTCGCGTCAGACTAGAAATAAAAATGAATTTTGGAGAAGTGATTTTTGATTTACCTCCAACAGTGAAGCGTAATGTACGAAAGATTGAGAAAATTCGTGTTAGAATTATTAATCTTACTTTTTCGGTCATATTTAATAATATATATATATATATATATATATATATATATATATATATATATATATATATATATATATATATATATATATATATATATATATATATATATATATATATATATATATATATATATATATATATATATAACTCCGTATAACTATATATAGCATAACTCCTAACTAAATCATACCGTGAGGTGTTTCCGGGGCTTAGCGTCCGCAAGGCCCGGTTGTCGACCAGGTCTCCTCGTTGCTGGACTGGTCAACCAGCCTGTTGGATGCGGCTGCTCGCAGCCTGACGTATGAGTCACAGCCTGGTTGATCAGTTATCTTTGGAGTTGCTTATCCAGTTCTCTCTTGAACACTGTGAGAGGTCGGCATGTTATGTCCCTTATGTGTAGTGGATGCGTGTTGAAGTCTCGGGCCTCTGATGTTGATAGAGTTCTCTCTCAGAGTATCTGCTGCACATTTGCTCTTCAACGGGGGTAATCTGCACATCCTGCCATGCCTTCTGGTCTCATGTGATATTATTTCCGTGTGCAGGTTTGGGACCAGCCTATGTACTATTTTCCACGTGTAAATTATTAGATATCTCACCCGCCTGCGCTCAAGAAAATACAGATTTAGGCTCTTTAGTCGGTCCCAGTAGTTTAGATATTTTAGTGACCGGATTCTAGCAGTAAAGGATCTCTGCACGCTCTCCAGGTCAGCAATTTCTCCAGCTTTGAAAGGGGCTGTCATTGTGCAGCAGTACTCCACTCTAGAAAACACTAACGTCTCGAAATGTATCATCATTAGTAGAGAATCTTTAGTGCAGTTATGCCAGTTATGCCCCTCCAATTAGAGCTATAACCTAAGGGATGAGACCTCCAGTTAGGGGTATAACCTAAGTGGTGAGACCTCCAGTTAGTTATGCCCATCCAGTTAGAGTTATGCCAGTTAGGTCTCTAACATAGACCTAATCATATTCTATAAAACCAAGAAGACTACCGACCTCCTCATTAAAAACAGCCCGAAGCCGACAGAGAACCCTTCACAGCAGTCAAACGTAGCATATATGTACTCATGCCCCCACGAAGGATGTAGCTTTCAATCTAAGTATATAGGTATGACGTCAACCAAGCTGACGAGGCGTTTGACTTGCCATCTTCAATACGATGCCCCCAGAAATCGCACGACACAAGTCCATGGCATCACCCTAAAAAGTGAAATGTTGAATAAAAACACTTGTATAATAGACAAAACCCAAGATGCAAGAAGATGACAAATTCTTGAAGCAATCCACATAAAAATGGAACAACCCGCCATAAATACCCAAATTACGGAACTATTCACTCTACCCACCATGAGAGTAAGAACAAGACCAGAACGTGAAGATGCCAACATAGAAGACACTGCTCAAGATGCAACCCGTTCTCGCAAATTCGTAAAGTCAATATTGACTTATTAACTACGTGCATAGGTGATAAACTAAATATAATAGATACCCTTAAAAAGATTCATAGAAAACACCGACCTTACCTAACCTTGTTAGTATCTTAAAATAAGCATCTTATTGCTTCGTAATTACAATTATTACTTAACCTATACCTATTATAAGTTAGGCAATAATTGTAATTACGAAGCAATAAGATGCTTATCTTAACATACTAAGTAGGTTAGGTAAGGTCGGTGTTTTCTATGAATCTTTTTAAGGGTATCTATTATGTTAAGTATGTCACCTATGCACATATTTAATAAGTCAATATTGACTTATTAAATTTGCGAGAACGGGTTGCAAGATGCCACGCCCACTACACCTGATTATTCATTAAAGGTGCTCCTTACCCTTTTTTCACCTTATTCTTCACACTTTTACGTGTTACTCTTCACCTGTTTGTAATTGTCTGTGCCTGACCTCCCAATTGGTATAAATCCAATATACCCTGTACTGTCCCATCACTTGAGAATGAACCATGTTGGTTCGATACATTGTGTGAATATATAAGAACTGTAATACATTCTACAGTTATTTATTTATTTCTCTTCACCTCAAACGAAGGTGACTTTTGGAGAACTCCTCTTGCAATTAAACTAAGATGCAAGAGCACTAGTGAGAGGGATATAATCCCTAAACAAGAAAATAATCAATACTGAATATGGAGTCATATTCAGTGAAACATGTATAAATGAAAACCTGCTGCCAGTATACCCCAATCTTGTCATTATTTGACCAGAGGCTGAGTCGGCAGGTAATGAGACACAAGGGAGAGGAGATGATGTAGCCGAGAAATGGAAATATCTTTTTCTTCAGAAAAACTCGTATATTATAAGGGGACTAATGAATCTGGGGAAATTTTGAAATTTGATTGAAAAATATATAATGACTTCATAATAATTCAATACAACATCATATAATTAATGTTAAAGCATAAACTCATATTATTAACATGACCCGCTTTCAATAAAGTCTTCAGTGAAGGCACTCGCCTGAAAGGTAATTTACAGAATGCATTTTGGTTCGTGTTAACATCAGAAGACTCTTCAGGAGACTTGGCCTTATTACACTGTGTGTAGATGAGTGTGAACAACTACAGGATGACTTGTTAATAGCTGGTAGCAGATAATCTTGATAAGGAAAGTTCCCAGAAGCAGCGTCCTGCTGCCAAATTGGAATTTCCGGAAACTTTCCTTATTACGACTACTTAATAGCTCGGTCGAGAGAGCTTCGGCCTCACACGCCTGAGAACAGATGTTGGATGGTTAGGAGCTTTCTTGTAAATGATGGATTTTGAGAACTGGGAGCACATTATATATTGAGAAGTAGCTGTGCATTACTGAATAAAAAAGATGACTTTATCACAGAATTGACGTAAAATATATTGGATAAAATTCTTCACTAAAACAGACACGTAAAAAATATTTGGCGAATATGAATTAAAACTTAAAAACAATTACTTTGTTTCTTGGTTAAGAAGCGCCGTGTTTCAGAACACGCCAAGGTTAGGCCAGTTCGACACTGATAGCGACCAAGGTTAGGCCAGTTCGACACTGATAGCGATCTTAGAGCAGCAGTGAGAGGCGACCTGTATGTTCTTACATTAAAACTCATTAACTAACCATTAAGTGAACAACTATCGCTGTCGCCGTACAACAATCAGGAAACATTCAGCTCATTTAATTAATTAATTATTTTATTGTGTATCACATTTGCTCTTCTTGATAGACTTACATAATCTGAATGATAATAAACATATAATAAATATACTATGGAAAGTGTAAATATGTTTCCAGGGAACTGAGCCGGAAGTCAGAATATCACAGGAAATTAAAAGGACAAATTGAATTAAATAAATATTTTTTTTAGATGAGCAACTGAAAACTGGACGCATACAAAATAATTTTCAGTAATTTTTTCTTAAATGCGAAGTATTTACAAAATAAATATGTACCATAACATAGTTGATACACTCGGCCACACACAATACCCGGCACCTGCGACCATTAACAAGTAAACACACTAATATCACAAGTAATAATACACTCAACACAATAATATAACACAAACTATATACACGACACAATGGGTGATCAACCGTCCACACTTGTAGGGTCCCCCAGGTACACACCCATCCCCTAATTCACATAATTTTCAGTAAAATGATACATGAAACCCTCCCCAAGCAGCCAACGTACTTCCCAAACTGAGTAAGGTAACCAACCCTCCAAAAATCCCAGCATTTCTGTCCACAGTATACCTCTCCCGCCTCTCAACCCACACACACAAAAAGAGATAATCCGATGAAACCAAACTGACAGTATTGCTGACCTTATTACAAGAAGCCTTAACATCAAACATCAATAAACGTAAACAATCGACTTGAGAATTGTCCAGGATGGACCGAAACGTCCTCGTCCCTTCATTTTCTAGTGTGTGGTTTGGTCCACAATGAACGTAAAGAATCAATACTAAACGCCGACCTTCGGAAACGCTCAATCGTGTGTGTAAACCAATCCACCAACCTTTCCAGAATTGTGCAAAAATAAAAAGCATGAAAAATCCAGCCACAAACGTCACACATGTCAGTATTCTTAATCCCCAACATCAGGAGTCGCTCGTTAGTCACTAACGTCTCGTGTAAATACCTGTACAAGAATTATCTCTGCAATTTGCAATATAAACTGCAAATTGACCTTTCGCCACACCTCCATCCAGTCAAAAAAAGGGAACGCCTCCCTCCACTTTATGGGCGGCGAAAGGAAGCCACTCTTCATACACCTTCCAACATGGAGAAAGCAATAACCCCTCCATACGACAAAGCTTCCGAAGGACATCAATAGCACATGTATAAAATGCTGGCGATAGAAAAGCAATGTCCCTACACAAAGGCCACTTCAATAAGAAACTAACACACATCCTACAATAATATAAATCCAAAGAGAAAACGCCATCTCTCTCCAAGAGCCCCTTCCGAAACGTGGCAAAAAATATATCAAAAGCCTTATTATAAACATGAAACAAACCAATCCCGCCCAACGATTTTGACAAAAAAAGTGTAGAACTACTTATCGGATCGTATCTTCCTTACGTTGACTAAACCACACACTAGAAAGTGAAGGGACGACGACTTTTAGGTCCGTCCTGGACCATTCTCAAGTCGATTGTGATGAGGGAAGGTTGTTGTTGTTATAGATTCAGCTACTCGGAACAAGATCCAAGTAGCACGGGCTACTTGGAAACCCCTTCACCCCTGCCCATATTCGATTTACTTCTCCTCTACCGAGGGACCCCAGAGCTACTCTAAGCCGAATCCCACGCCACTTGGTCTTAGCCGTTTTGACCGGCTAAGATTCTACAGCCTCACGACGTGGTACTAGACTCCCAGCAAACTCTAGAATCTCCTTATGCTGCCACCACCAGACCATTAACACGAAGCGCAATAACCGAGGTCTGGACCAATTAAGCACTAAATAAACCTTGGGGCTTGATCCCCTGTTATTTGGTATAGGAGGGAAGCTTCTACGTTAAGTGTGGGGAATTATAGCAACCAAAGGGATAACTGAACTCTTACGCTTTGTTAGGCTTGCGGCCCAACTAACCTCAGCCTCGTGGAGACCACGTCACAAGGACATGAGACATATGGAAATAATGAAATGCAAATTACAACTAATTGGTTTATTTAATCAAAATCTAAACAAAAGCACTCCCTATAGTTAACACTCCCTAGAGACATGATATGAACTGATTCCCTATACAAAACTATAGCAGACTCTACATTTTGCTGCAACCAGCTAGATGTATTGCTGATCGTGGGAAGAGGTGGAGTTGGAGGACCTCTACCAGTTGTTGACCGGTCCACACTGTAACTCCTTCACTCTACCTGCCTCACAGCTGGTCAGACCTAGGTGTATTCCTACGCCAGGCTCACTAAGTTTACTAGCAGGGTTTAAGTTGAACAACTAATCTCTATTGTACTGAACAAACCAGATGGTTGAACTATTTTAAACTGAAGGTTATTGCACAGGCATCTTAGTGAAAGGCTATTTCCCATTACAAAATGGCTATTTGACCTTTGAGAATTACTAAATGTGGAAGGCTTTGGTGACCCGTGACCGCTGGGTCGTCAAGATCGCTCTGCGTCAAAGGTTAGTCCCGGCTAGTGGCGTCACTGAAGGTGACTTACTCAGTATTCCGACAATTGAGAATACTCTTGATCCTTTAAACAGGAATACCATTGAATACAATTTGAATGAAGGCTTGAATTTCTCTAAATTACTGAATTCTGTCAAATAATTCATTATACGTTGCTTAAGACAAAGGCGCCGTCCATTTTGTGACCTAAACTGGTAATCCCAGGAGAGATGCCTCGTGCTTCCAGAGTCAGGTCACTACCATATGACTTCAAACTTGCCAAACCCCCATAGTCTATGAGAACCCATACTGAATAATTCCTACAACAAACCTAGTTTGTTACAGTGTTGTGCATCTGAGGGAAGGAGGCGAATGACAGTAAATAGGCAAGAGAGAGGTGAGGAGAAGAAAATCTTAGAGGAAGAAAAAACAAGGGAAAAGGTACGAAAGGTAAGGTGTAATAAAGGGGATAGTAATAGGAAAAAGAAGATAAGAACCGTCCCTGCCATACCACAGGTAACGACAGAGCCCTTCATTATTTTCAAACGCAAACTTCCGGCTCAGTGGAAAGGTATGCGCAACATACCAAACTTCCGGCTCAGTGGAAAGGTATGCGCAACATACCAAACCTTGGAAAGAATCTTACAGTTAATGTCAGGATTGTTGTTGTTGTTGTTAAAGATTCGCTGCCTGAAACAAAGTTCCAAGTAGCACGGGCTATGGTGAGCTGGTGCTCCAGGTAGTTTTGTGCTCTATTGTGTGTGTGCACAAGCTGCAAGGCAGTGCACAGAGTGCACAGCGCCGAGTTTGGGAAATGCTTGACTTACGCCAGCTTGCTAGGTGTCTCTCGACAGGCCATGTCAAGCCCTTTCCAGCAAGACTACAGGGGTCGCTGTGGCAAATCTATGGAAAATATTATCATGGGTATCTTTCTTGTGAGTTTGGCGTAGCAGGTGAAGAGGGGATTTGAAGGGTTGTAAGTAAAGGTCTTAGGCTGCCACCCATCCAAAACCTTCGCCCCATGACGTCACAGGCACACGGGATCCAAGGAGGCCTAGGAGATTGGTGCAGCCACCTCTCCTCAGTCTTGGCTGGCCTTACCCTCCCAAACATTCTGAATTGTGCCGCTGCGGTAGGTGGATGTGTTTGCGTAGCAAGGGCCAAACTGCGTGAAACATCACCTGTGCGACACATAAGTCACTCTTTTTCTTAACGTACATAGACGTGACTCCGCCGTAGTTAGGCAAAATCCGGAATCCGCGAGCGAAAGTACCTTCATTTATTGAAAAATGAACCTGACATGTGAAAGTAGAGTCAACCGCATGTTCTCGATAGGTGCATCAGGACTGCTGGTTGAGATCCACGTGTTATACCCACATCGCTCGTCATCTAGTCGGATTGACGATATATCCCAGCAGAGGGGTTATCAGGGAGGCTCTGCAAGCAATACAGGGAAAATGTTAAGCAGAAATTCCGGGAATTTCAGTCTACCGCAAGGACATAGACATTGAATTTCACCGCGTCTAAATTTCGTCCATGCCATTAAACTGTGTACGGAAAGCAGCCACCAGCTCAGCCAGCCGTGTGAGGGGTGTGTGTGAAACGACGCAAGCCGTGTTATGTCTGTCCTAGCCGCCATACTCACGAAACGTCGTATCAGTACCATGATGCTGTGTTAGCCACCTGAGAATCTCAGGAACTGAGCCCTCAAGTCAGGGTTCTGTCGAAGCATTGTCCTAAACACCTTGGTAGGTCAGGGAAGTGTAGGCGCGTGAGATACACCTTGATTAACGTCAGTCAAGTCGAGGGAAGGACCCAACTGTGTGTAAGGACGTAAAAGTGTGTACGAGTACACCTGGAACACATATACTAGGACTATTGTGTTTCAGTGAGACGGTTCATAAGCGCCAGGTTGCAGTACCTTCCCATTGTAGAGTACAGTGTTGAGTTTATGTATTTCATGCTCTATGTACCATATATGTGATATCTCTACAGGAGTACCCAGCTATAGCAGTGTATCGGTAGTGTATTGTAACTGTGTACTGGGAGGTTGCCCAGTGGTGTTTACTGTAATATTTTGTGCAAGTGTATATTTTTACAAAGTGTGCGTTGTGTGATTTTGTTCGGCGAATACATCTGTTATTTCACTGTGGGTAGTGTGACATTTATTGGAGACTACTGCAAGGTTTACCGTGCTGTGTTGTGTAGTGTTACTTGCTGGTACAACAAGACCTTGGGTGAAATCTTTATTTGGTGTACAAATTAAGGATTCAGTGAGAGTTAATTGAGGGGAAATTAACTGCACCAAAGACAACCCATTGCTTGATGAGGGAACTGTCGTGTTGAGACAGGATGGAGATTAACGTAATACGTACGGGTGCAATTAGTGGGACAGCTAGTTGGTCACTCTAGCTAATTAGTGTAATTAGCTAGCATCGGCATAGTGACTTCACACAGTTGACTGACTGTCGGGAGGGCGACGGTCTCGGTGTTAACGTATATTGCTTTTGACTAATTATCTGTCCACGGGACGGCTAATTAGTGGCTCAAGTTAATTGTGGGAAATTAACGTCACAGGGTTTTGACTGACTGTCAGAGGGCGAAGTCAATTGAGCTAGTATAATTCGTTGGGTTAATTATATCTATCAGTGAGATAGTTGATTAAGCACTCCAAGTTAATTAGGGCAATTAACGCACTCCACTTCACGAATTCACAGTATTTAATGAGACCTGCTTAGGAAATGTGGCGAGTAACGTAATACGTGTAGCATTAATTAACGGTCCGTGGGACAGTTAATTGCTCTAGTTGCCAAAGTGTTCCCGAGGGTACATAAACATTTAGTAAAGGAAACACTGAACCACTGTATGACACATGCGCCAAAATTACATTACCACAGTCATCCATTTCTGAACTGACCACTGCCACATGAGCATAATTAGCACACAAACTCATCGTGCTGGCCTAGGATAACACCGGAAGGTTCAGTAACACTTCAGAATAGTCCAACACCACCTCCAGACAGTCCACACACTTAACATTATGTTCCTGAATAAACAAAACATCCATCTTTTGAAAGCGGGCCACTGATAAATGCTGAGGCTGCTTCAGACGGCAGTCAAACCATTGCCGAAGACTCCATGACTCCATCCCCCTGCAACTTCTGGGGAGAGAGCCACAGCGTCAGGCCCAAGCACAGAACTCTTATGAAGCATAAATATCAGAGCGTTCCCTGCCGACGGCATCTGTTCTCTCTTCACAATGCTCAACCAAGCCTCATGTCGTGTACTACCAGGTTACATACCACTGTCAGGAGGTACAGGGACAACAGCAGCCATCATAGGCACCACACTGCAATCAGGCTGATCATCTGCAGCTGGTGAAACCAATGTTTCACACTGCATATCCACTATCGGAGGCAAATCGTCTTCCATCTTCTACCGTAAATCTAGGGTATGCTTGAGAGAATCACTGAATTTCCGACGCTTCTGGCAAAGTGGTCCACCACCAACAGTCAATTTGCAAGCAGCGTCTCTGTGTCCAGAACCGTGACAATGAGATGGTACAGCCACTTATGCACCACCACCACCACCTCAGACATCGAGCAGCAGAGCGAGCCTCGGAAACAGAAGCACTCACCACCCGCTGCGGATTCCAGTGCTTTCCAACCGGCACAGCACTGGGGCACAAATCTGCCGGGGTAATTCCTACAACTGCAACCTCCACTCTATCAGGTACAGCAGCCACTGCATCACACCCCCTCCAAGGAGCTGTCTGGTATGGGCATGCACGGCCTCTTAGGGGAAACGACATCATCACCAGAACGTCCGGTAGGCATCTCAACAGAACGGATACCAAAGCCATCAGGAGTGACCAGTGAAGAAACACTCGCAGATCGCAGACCGGCGTCATCCACCACTGCCATATGTCCACGCTTCAAACAGGTCTGAGTTTGCCTAGGGGAGAAGAAGCCGACCGTAAAGCCATCATTTGAAATAGAAGGCACTATCCCATGAGGGACCATCTTAGCATTCCTAAAACCATTCTTGAGCTCCTTAACTTCGCCGGATGTGTGCCTTCACATGCGGATAAAGTTCACTCACCCGTACTGGCAAGTACCCGACGTAAAACATCCTTTGACATCTCAAAAGGTGCGTTCAGGTAGGTAACCAAGTATGTGTATGCCACACTCAAATTCTGCACAGTCACAGAGCCATGACCGTTACTCAACCATACCTCCCGACCCTCATACTGGCCGAGAAAACTCTGGAACAGTCCACTCGGGAATATCACCACCACTCTGTCATCACGGACGACATGAAGACCAACTAGATCTTCCACATTCATCTTCATAACATGAAACAGAGTATTGCTGACCATGCTAAGATCCACACGATATGTAGAGGTCAGCCCAGACAATTCCATCCTCCACAATGGCTGCACGTATGTCCCCATACTGAGACTGAAAAGTCTCAGTATGTCAGTGGCAAACTACCACCAGGCAGAGCAACAAGCAATCGTTCATTGTAAACACCAACCAGAAGCAGAGAGACCTCAGGATCGTCCGACCCGGCTGGTCGGATGTTCACCACACTCCTCTCATGTTTGACGGTTGTGCAGTGCGGTTCTGTTTACATTCGCTCCTCAGTATAGACTGGATGCTTGGCATGGACACTGCTGGTGGTGCTTTTGTGTGGGCTCCAGCCTAGCGAGCCGGTGGGAGGGCGTTGAAATTGCCGCCTGTGAAGCGAGTGCTCATGTTTGAGCTGGTCTTCTCCGGTCTTCAGGACTACGCGTTGCTGGAGGTCGCTATGCTGGATGTGCTGTGTGTAAATGCTGAGGATGTGTATGGTGTTCAGCTGGCTGGGGACCGCTGGGCCTTGGTTAAACGGTCTTACACTGCAGTGTACCGGGATGTGGTGGACAAGTTTGCGAAGCGTGTTATACCTTTGCTTGGTGATGCAGGAACGGTTTGTGTGACAGACGTATGCGTTCCAATGATCTTTGTGTTGGTGCGGGGGCTCTCGTTTAAGTTCCCGGAGGGCCTGCTCTGCTGGTTCTTTGGAGGATATAGAAGTATCCTTGCCAGTCGGGCGAATGTGCTGAGGTCTGGACGTCTCCGGGGGCATCCTTGTTGGTACTCATACGGTTACCATGAAGCTGAGGAAGGCGATCCCGTCGTCCATGATGCTGCTGGGGTTCAAGGTGCAGTGTTTTTATGCAGGTCAGGAGCGCACTTGTTTCCGGTGTGGCATGGCTGGACACCTGGCTGCAGGTTACTGTAATCTTCCACATTCACCTTCATAACATGAAACAGAGTATTGCTGACCATGCTAAGATCCTCTGCCCGAAATGCTTTGTGTAATAGTGGCTTTAGGCATTGTATGTACTAGCTCTATCTATAAATTCGTCAATATTTGCATCACCCCTTGTATGTAGGTAAATAACATTAATTACATTAAATAAACATTTGAATTTTTAAATAAATAAATAAATATATATATAACTAATAAATAAACATTTGATAAAATAATAAAATAAAATAAACAATAAAAAAACATAATAAAATAAACAATAAAAAATATAACTAATAAATAAACAGCCTAAATAAACGTTTGAATTTTTGAATTTTGAATTTGTAATGGTGCCATCTGAATGGTGAATATCTTCCGGGAGGAGGATTTCCCGCCTCTGCTTGGCCATGTCGATCTGGTGGATGGTCCTGATGGGTTGGGTCTTCCCCCTCCCCCTGTTCACCCCGGTGATGGTGGCATTCTGGGTGTAGTGAGTCCTGCTGGTGCTGTAGTGCCAATGTCATGTCCAGTGTCTGTGAGCCCCTCCCCCCCCCTCCCCCTCTGGTGTGGGCGAATGTGCCATGGTCACGCATGTAGAGGTGCATCCACCTCCGGTTGGTGTCACAGTGGAGGTTGGAGCTTCGGTGGGCCATGGCCCTGTTTTGTCGCCAGTGAGTGATGTTACACCGGGTTCTGGTGCACCCGGAGTGGTGTGTGCTTCAGCCCTGGTTGTGGTGCCTATGGAGGCAGATGTGTCGTTGGATGGGGGTCGCCCCTCTCGTCGTCCTTCAGTCTCTGTGGTTCTGGGTCAACCTAGCTCTCTGCTGAAGTGCCGGAAGACGGCCAGGAGTGATTGCTCGGAGGACAGTGGGCCTTCGGTGCGGAAGTTAGAGTAGGCTGAGAATGTGTGTGATGGTGAGGTTAAGGCGTTGTCAATAGTGGCCCTTTAGGTGTTGGGGGATGGAGGGTGTGTTGTGGACCCCTTGGTGCTCTCTCCAGTTGCTTGCCTGGGGTGCAGAGCCTTGAGTAGGAAGTATGATTCAGGGGGACTGTGGCGGTGATGATCGCGGCCTTGTTGTGATGTTGCAAAAGGAATCTGGGCCTCCCAGCCATCTGGGGCAGTGCGGAGGCAGGAATGAGTTTTTTCTCGCGACGTGCTGCATTTATTATTGCATGATATGCGGGAGATGATTTTTTGGGGAAGGGAACTATCAGGAGAAGCACCAAGACATCACGACTATATAACTATTTTTTTGGGGGGGGGAGGGAGATTTTAATTGTATTACGTCAGTGCAGGACAGCAATAGTCTTCGTCCCACTAATATCTCGCCGGCTTTGACTGCTACTTTGACGAGTTAAGGGTTTTGGGATGCAGCTGTGTTACAAGGAGATCCTTTGGAGTACACCTTAGTATCGCGGGGGCTTGCTCTTGTCTTGATTGCTTCTACGTACCTACAGGGTACGGGTTGGTTTTCTCGTTGCGGACAGTTCTGGTGGGTTTCTTGAACCATTGCACGATGGTGTTGCATGTGGGGGTTTGCAGCCAGGTGCGAGTTGGTCGGAGCTGGAGGGAGCTGAATTGTGGGTTGCTGAACTGCCTAGATGTGTGTGCCCAGTTCTGGACCCACTGGATCGTCATGGCCGCTCGGAAGGTGGCGTTTCCCTATTTCTGGAGTGACCTAAAGTTGAGTGTCATTCGTTTTTTTCGGGTCTTAGTGAAGCGGGAGGCGATAGGGAGGTTCAGTCTGTTGCGGATCTTGCAGGCACAGTTGTTATGCATGCATGGGTTGATTAATCAGGGTTTAGATAAGTTTCGGGAGATCTCGGTGTGTAAGGATCTGATTTGTGGTCTGAGGGAGGAGATGGCCAAGGTGGTTTGTGAGTACTGGGGTGGAGAAACGGTTGAGTGGTGAGAAGCTCTCGCAATTTAAAACTGCGAAGAGAGTGGGTGGGTCGTGCCTCTTTCTTGTTAGTAGGTCTCCATCTGCCGGACGGATCGGTCTTCACGGATGCAAGGGGGGGGGGGGGGAGGACACAAAGACACCAATTCATTGCGCATTGTGTGCGCAATGAATTGGTGTCTTGGTATGGGTCGGTTGCGTGGGACGAGGGGTTCATGGGGTCCTTCCTCCAACACTGTACACCCGGGTTGTTGGAGTTAAATTGAGCGGGTCTTGTGCAGGAGGTTAGCCCTTCTGAGCTTTCTGGGGGGGGGGGATAGTACGATCCTTTCGTCGGGATAAGGTTCCTGGGTCAGATGGGTTTCCGATGGAGTTCTATGTCGAGTTTTGGGATGAGCTTGGAGAAAATTTTTTGGAGGTGGTTCGGTTTTGTCTTATGCAATTGAATCTATCCGGTTCGCAGAATGAGGGTCATGTGCGGCTTCTCCCAAAGCCGGGGGATTTACGTTTTTTTTAAGAATTGGTTGTCTATTACGCTGCTCAGTGTGGACTACAAGATTATTTCTAAGTTGTTGGCTCTCCGTTTGCATTCAGTAGTGGGGTTGGTGGTTTCGTGGGGTTAGTTTAATGGGGTCGTGGGTAGGTCCTTGGTGCAGTGTAATTCTCTTTTCAAGGATGTGCTCCTCTATGTGGAGGAGTCTGGTGTTCCCGCGTCCATGATCACCTTGGATTGGTCCAAGGCTTTTGATAGAGTGCCAATTGGGTTTGTTTTGTGGGTCCTGGAGCGATTTGGTTTCATGCCCCAGTTTCTGGACTGGATTCGGAAGTTATACGCTGATTGTTGTAGTAGGGTGAGTGTCAATTGGTTCCTTCGTGCTCCCTTTGCTGTTAGACGTTCGGTTAGGCAGGGGTGTCCTCTGTCGATTCTTCTCTATATTCTGTTTCAGGAGCATGCTTGTCATTTGGTTGTCTCCTCGAGTTCGCCGAATGGTTTGTCCCTCAAGATTTGTGGTTACGCAGACGACACGGTCTTGTTTGTTGCTTCTGAGGATCCTGTGCCCGCAGTTCACGGTCTGGTGCTTCAGTTTGAGTCGGTTATAGGGACTCTGGTAAATTGTGGGAGGTCTTGTCTTTCTGGAGTTGGTGGGTTGGGCCTCTCGTTTGGTGTGGGCTGGGTCGTGGTTTCCGGTGGTTCAGTCTCTTCGGATTCTAGGGATTACGTGGCTCAGGTCGAATGTGCGTTTTTTGAGTTTAATTGGGATTCGGTTTCGCTGGGGGGGGGGGGATGGCTGTGGCGCTGTTGTCGCAACGAACCCTGACTATTTATCAGCGGGCACTTGTCATGTCATGTAAAGTTCTGTCGCTGGTCTGGTTTGTTGTGTAGTGTTTTCCACTGGATCAGCAGAGGGCTCGCATTCTGGAGGGTTTTGTGTATCGTTATGTGTGGTGTGGTCGGTATCATCTGATTCGTCGATCTACGTTGTGTCTAAGGGTGTCAGAGGGTGAGATTGGTATTTCTGAGGTTTATGTGAAGTCGTTTGCTTTCTTTTTGGGGGAGGGGGGGGGAGGTTTGGAGGGGTTTGGTGTTAGGGAGGTGGGTTAATCTCCTTGGGGTTGTTCTATTGCTCTATGAGGTTTAGTTTTTCCTTTGACTTGGAGCGTTGTCAGGTGGTGGCCCTGTTTACCCCTCCGGTATACTCGTGGCCAGTGATGA